>NC_133694.1:12342462-12679962 GCF_048934315.1 Petromyzon marinus | reverse complement strand
ATGGAGGCGTCTTTTACGCAAGCTTCACGTTTCATCAACAACAACAACACATGGTCCTCAAAGAGTGATACAAAAAAAAACCCATTAGGATTCAGTGCTTGATTTCTGTATATTTGCGCCACATTACAAAGATAAATGCATTTTACATTGAAAGAATACCGATATACGTTTATTAGATTTACATAAATTTTATTGTCCGCTGAATTGTTAGCGTCTTTCGTCTTTGAGCACCTCTGTGCTTCTGAAGAAGAATCCGCAGACGAACATTGACCGGCTTGAAGCCCACCGCTCTCAGCGCGTTGTTTCGCTGCGAGATCCGACCAATGTCCGTCCGGTGCTCGCCGACCTGCGTTTGGCTTCCGGTCGCTTAACGAATACATTTTAAAGGTCGCACCTCATTGCAAACACACACACAAAGTGCTTGCCACACATGTACAACAATACCATTGCTGATCTCGTCAAGAAGCGTGCACCATCACGCGACTGCATCGTGCGCGCTTTCAGATGCGCTGCTGCGGCCGTCTAGAACGCTCTTCCTTCCGATAGTAAGAAGCCACTAGAAGCTATGCACTTCTAAATCTAAATAGAAAACCCATTTCTTTAGAACTGCCTTATGTGTGTTAGATTGTTGTCCTTCCCCAGCACCTCCGATTTTGCACGGTTGGCTACGTACGGTGCGGAAGAAGTTCAACATTCATACGTCAACCCAGCACACGCAATGGCTTTTATCTCTTTATCTCTCTATCTCTCTCTCTCTCCTCGTCTTAGAGCTTCAAGTGAAAACAAAAGCATTGTGCGCATTGCCTGAATATCTCTCCCATTCTTGTGATGAATGTCGACGGGCACGACGCCGCAGCGAGTGATGAGTAAAATGGTCCCGAGATCCGGTGGCGAGTCGGCACTTTCGGTTGACCTCTTGCTGCGAGCCCTGCCCCCTGCGATGGCTATCGCGCGTCACCCACCGACGCTTATCGCTAAGCTGATCACGTCGCCCCCCACCCCCTGAAAGGAGCTGGTGACTTTTGTCTTCGAGCTTTTAGGCTTGAAGCGGTCTCATTGTCGCGGGGAGGTGAGGGCGGGAGTGGTTGGGGGCTGCTGCGTGTAGCCACGGTGGACGGCGTGCACTGCCAATGAGCCGACTTGCAAGGGGGTCTTGCAGAGTCGCATGCCCCATCCGTCCACGGCGCCGTGGCGTAGACGGATGGCGTGGAGCGCGCGCGCCTCGCTAAGGGCGTCACGGCTGCACACGAATCGCCGCACGTGTTGCGTCCATGTACGTGCTGGATTTGTGTTCACATTATTTCACGCCGTGCGTAGCCAACCGTGCTCGCCGGAGGTGCGGAGGTTTGGGGGTGGAGGACACAACAAACTGAACACAACAAATGAAGCCGTTCTCAAGAAACGAGTTTTACACCTAGATGATTTAAAAGTACATAGCGCCCAGTGGCTTTCCTGATATCGGAAGGAAGAGCGTTCCAGACGGCCGCTGCCAGTGTGTGCAGAGGCCACGCTCCGTGTCTTACATTTGTCTCCGTCAATGTCGACGGTTCTGATCCTTCCGTCGTCGGACTCGCGGCAACAGAGGTTGCTCAAAGGCGTGGCGCCCCAGGACCTCGGATCCATTCACACTCCGATTGCCCTGGTTCCGCATCAGTGGTTTTTTTTACAACGAGTCAGAAATGTGCAGGAAATGTCCACAATGACACCATGCGGACAGTTGAGAAAAAAAGAGAAGTGAGCTTGGGCAAGTTGAGCTTCTTTCGCACAGTGCGCAGCCAGCCGCGATCGTCGGAGGTGTCACGGGAAGAACAACAACGAGTCTTTCATCCAAGTGGTTTCAAAGTGAACCGCTCTTTGACCTCGCACAGAGCGGCGTCTTCACTGACCTCGCAGGGGCGAGGGTTTCGATGAATTGACCCCGACTGGGATTCGAATTCGCAGCCTTTCGATCTGCGAGTCGCCGCACCAACCTGGCCACGACGGCGAGAGGGGCGCTGCGGTGGCTGGGAGATGTTAACTACCTCGCCTGGTGTACAGGAGGTCTGTGTCTCTCTCATCATCATCACGGTGGCTATGAGATGTTCACTACCTCGCTTGGTACGCAGGAGGTCGTGGGTTCGATCCCGACCCTGACGCCTGCTGCTGCTGTATATTTGGAGTTTGCGTGTCTCTCTCTCTCTCATCATCATCACGGTGGCTATGAGATGTTAACTACCTCGCTTGGCACGCAGGAGGTCGTGGGTTCGATCCCGACCCTGACGCCTGCTGCTGCTGTATATTTGGAGTTTGCGTGTGTCTCTCTCTCTCATCATCATCACGGTGGCTAGGAGATGTTCACTACCTCGCTTGGTACGCAGGAGGTCGTGGGTTCGATCCCGACCCTGACGCCTGCTGCTGCTGCTGTATATTTGGAGTTTGCGTGTCTCTCTCTCTCATCATCATCACTTTGGCTAGGAGATGTTAAATACCTCGCTTGGTACGCAGGAAGTCGTGGGTTCGATCCCGACCCTGACGCCTGCTGCTGCTGCTGTATATATGGAGTTTGCGGTGTCTCTCTCCCTGCGGTCGCGTGGATTTTTCTCCGGGTCCTCCGGTCTTTCCCTCCACATTTAGAATCAACTGCTGCTTTAAATTCCCACGCGGTAAGCCACTTCGTTCAGCTATAATTTGTGATGGCCAGGTCGCTTCTGAGAAAGAGCGACATAGCAGGTCAGTGGGCCTTACCTGGTAGAATATAAAACAAATACAAGTTTTAGTTTAAATAGTTGTAATAGTGCACCGGGCGCTGCGGCGGGATGCGCTGCCATGATGCGCAATCCATTTGCGGCTTTTTAAAAATGAATGGAGCCTGAGTCCCAGACACGGGCGAGGCACCCATCAGACTGAAACCCTTCTTGGCATCGCACAGTCGTGAGCGGAGCTCACCCACTCAGAGCTGCGCGCTGCGATCGCGGACTTCAACCGAGTGGAATTCTTGTTGTTGATATACCACGCTCACCACCCCCACCCCCACGCTCACCACCCCCACGCTCACCACCCCCACCCCCACGCTCACCACCGCCACGCTCACCACCCCCACGCTCACCACCCCCACGCTCACCACCCCCACGCTCACCACCGCCACGCTCACCACCCCCACGCTCACCACCCCCACGCTCACCACCCCCACGCTCACCACCCCCACGCTCACCACCCCCACGCTCACCACCGCCACGCTCACCACGCTCACCACCCCCACGCTCACCACCCCCACGCTCACCACCGCCACGCTCACCACCCCCACGCTCACCACGCTCACCACCCCCACGCTCACCACCGCCACGCTCACCACCCCCACGCTCACCACCCCCACGCTCACCACCCCCACGCTCACCACCCCCACGCTCACCACAGCCACGCTCACCACCCCCACGCTCACCACCGTCACGCTCACCACACCCACGCTCACCACCCCCACGCTCACCACTACCACGCTCACCACCGCCACGCTCACCGTCCCCACGCTCACCACCGCCACGCTAAACGATGTTGTATTTTTACCAGGCAAGGCCCACTGAGGTGCTATGTAGAGCTCTTTCTCAGAAGCGAACTATCACAAAGGATAGCCCAGCGAAGTGGCTTGTCACGTGCAAATCAATAGCAGCCAAATACTCTAAATACGTGTGTCTAAATGTGGTGATAAAAACTGGAGGACCCGGAGAAAATCCACGCGACCACGGGGAGAGAGACGCGCAGACTGCGGAGCTCCACCGCCCTCCCCGGCACGCCGTCAGCCAGCGGCGAGGCCGGGAGCGGACGGGCGGAACCCTGCGTGTGATCGACCGTGCGTGTAGTCAGTAAGAACGTTAATAGCTAAGTGCGTACTTGGCCTGTGCTGTGCCCGTACGTGGACTAAAGAAGAGTGCCCTCTAAACGACGTGTCGCGGAAGTCGCTCATTACAGATGGACTCAAATACGACATAAATTAAAGCCGAGTGCAGGTTTTATTTTAGCCCGTTCATTTTCGCTTGGAGACGGTAGGAAACATTTTCTTCACTTCGTGGGGGGCGGGGGGCTTAGTGAATCGTAGACATGTGGCGTGAAAGCTTCTCACGAACACCGTGGCTCCTCGCCTGCAAATGAGCGTGTCCATGGCTGACAGGTGTGTGGGTGGTGGTGACGAGTGGTAGGGTAGCGGTTAGCGCCACGCAGCGCTACGAACCCGGCGACCCGATTTCGATTCCCGCTCACGGCCAACACTGATGACGATTATCAGAACTGGTCCTGGGCCTCCCCTAGGTCGACTCGGCCTCAAATGAGTACCTGGTGCGGTGTTTTGGGAGGCAAAGGCGGTCGGGCGTGGTGCTGGCCACCTCGTGTACCGTTCCAGCCTTCATAGGTGCTCTCTAACAGCACTTGCCCCTACACTCTGTTCATGCTATATGGGTGATCTTTGTCTTTGGTGACGACGATGAGATGTGAGCGATCGAACGAGCTCGTCTCAACAGTGAGAGCTCCGAGTGTTTCCCACCCAGCGGATCTCAAGGTCACGACCTCCTTCCCACAGAGAGCGGCAGAGTGAACTCACTCGCTTACAGACAGATGCCGTGTACACGTGGAATTTACAACCCCCCCCACCATCACGTTCAATTAAATTCTAAGCTAAATGTGGATACATCCCAGCGCTGAGAATTAAAACGAAGGTTTGAACTGCCACACGACCAACATTTACTCTCACGTTCAGCACATTGTCTGTGAGCACGCCCGGACCGGTCATAGGGCAGCAGCGTGGGCGGTGGGGCGGTCTGTGTTGGGGAAATCGCAAACGTGACCAGAGTAAAAATAACGAGTGTGTTCTTTTTTATTCAAATATTTTACTACCTCGAATTTGTACGCCTCATTGCTTATTGGCGCTCTCAGTTGCCACCAAGTCCCCATACATTCGGCAGCCCGAGAGATTCTTCCCCACCGGCCACCCCAGATGGGCCCAACGAGGATCACGCGGCGATTTGGGCCCGGTGCATTCACTCATTGCCTGGGCCGATTGGGTTAAGTCCCCCAGTCCGTCGCTGCCCGTGAGTGACCTCGCAACTAACACGTGGCACAGTCATCCTTTCACCCAGATAACCGCGTTCTCAATGAGCGCACGTCTGGCCCCTATGCAGAATCTGCACGGCGTGTTCGCAGGCACAGGAACGGACAGAGAAGACCAGGACAGGGCAAAACGGCCCAAACCGGCATGTGTGTGTGCAGTGGACACTATAGTGAAATCAAATCGCCTGTCACGGGAAGATGCTGCCAAGCCGGGGGCATTGGCGCTGCAGGGGTGAGCGGTGGTGAGCGGTGGTGAGCGTGGTGAGCGTGGCGGTGGTGAGCGGTGGTGAGCGTGGGGGTGGTGAGCGTGGCGGTGGTGAGCGTGGGGGTGGTGAGCGGTGGTGAGCGTGGTGGTGGTGAGCGTGGCGGTGGTGAGCGTGGGGGTGGTGAGCCTGGCGGTGGTGAGCGTGGGGGTGGTGAGCGTGGCGGTGGTGAGCGTGGGGGTGGTGAGTCTGGCGGTGGTGAGCGTGGGGGTGGTGAGCGTGGCGGTGGTGAGCGTGGGGGTGGTGAGCGTGGGGGTGGTGAGCGTGGCTGTGGTGAGCGTGGCGGTGGTGAGCGTGGGGGTGGTGAGCGTGGGGGTGGTGAGCGTGGCTGTGGTGAGCGTGGCGGTGATGAGCGTGGGGGTGGTGAGCGTGGCGGTGGTGAGCGTGGCGGTGGTGAGTGTCGCGGTTAGCGCTACGCTGCGCAATGAACCCGGCCCCCCGAGTTCGATTCCTGCTCACGACCACCAACACCAGTGACGATTCTCTGAACCGGTCCTGGGCCTCGCCCTAGGTCGACTCAGCCTCAAATGACAAAGGCGGTCAGGCGTGGTGCTGGCCACCCACTCCTTCGTGTGCCACAGTGCCGGCCTTCATATGCACTGCTCGCTAACAGCACTTGCCCCAACAGTCTGTTAGAGGCTATACGGGGGATCTTTGTCTTTGTTGGTGAGTGTCACCCCCTTCCCCCCGTCACCCCACCACGAGCCACGGTGGATGCGGTCGTTTGTCTGAGCGATTCCGCGTCGCGATAACGACATCTGAGCGCGGCCGTGACGCCGTCCGTGCGCCTTTGCTCGGGTGGCGGAGCGGATCGTCTGTCTATCTGTCTATCCAGGAGGGAGGAGAGAGATATATATTTTAAATGCGACGTGCCTGTTATTGTCGCGGCCTTATCGCTCTGGCCCATGCGTGCGTTATGTAGTTGTTATGTTGTTGTGGTTGTTTGTTGTTGTTTTCAGACGGCCTCATCAAACCGCTGTCACACGAGACCTCCGCTCGGCATCGGCAGGCGCGCGGTGTGCTGCCGCATGGCAGGGCTCGCGGAGGTGGACGTTGCTGTGTCCGCTTCCTCCACAAAATCGCCGCATTCGTCGGACTCCGTGGATGGTTGTCGCTGCCTCTCCCCCTCCACCCACCCCGCTTTGCTCGTTCCATACCCATAGTGCATTGTCTCGTCGCAGCGACACAATGGCGGCCATTGCCATTCAACTTCGAAATGCTTTTTGTGGCTTTCAAAATAAATATTGTGTGGCTCACGGTGTACGTCGTCGTGGTTGTAGTCATCGTAGTCGTCGTTCGTCGTCGTGGGCATAGTCGTTGTAGTCATCTTAGTCATCGTCGTCATAGTCGTCATAGTCATCGTCGTCATAGTCGTCATAGTAATCGTCGTCATAGTCGTCATAGTCATCGTCGTCATAGTCGTCATAGTCATCGTCGTCATAGTCGTCATAGTAATCGTCGTCATAGTCGTCATAGTCATCGTCGTCATAGTCGTCATAGTCATCGTCGTCATAGTCGTCATAGTCATCGTCGTCATAGTCGTCATAGTCATCGTCGTCATAGTCGTCATAGTAATCGTCGTCATAGTCATCGTCGTCATAGTCATCGTCGTCATAGTCGTCATAGTCATCGTCGTCATAGTCGTCATAGTCATCGTCGTCATAGTCGTCATAGTCATCGTCGTCATAGTCGTCATAGTCGTCATAGTCATCGTCGTCATAGTCGTCATAGTCATCGTCGTCATAGTCGTCATAGTAATCGTCGTCATAGTCGTCATAGTCATCGTCGTCATAGTCGTCATAGTCATCGTCGTCATAGTCGTCATAGTAATCGTCGTCATAGTCGTCATAGTCATCGTCGTCCTAGTCGTCATAGTCATCGTCGTCATAGTCGTCATAGTCATCGTCGTCATAGTCGTCATAGTCATCGTCGTCATAGTCGTCATAGTAATCGTCGTCATAGTCATCGTCGTCATAGTCATCGTCGTCATAGTCGTCATAGTCATCGTCGTCATAGTCGTCATAGTCATCGTCGTCATAGTCGTCATAGTCATCGTCGTCATAGTCGTCATAGTCGTCATAGTCATCGTCGTCATAGTCGTCATAGTCATCGTCGTCATAGTCGTCATAGTCATCGTCGTCATAGTCGTCATAGTCATCGTCGTCATAGTCGTCATAGTCATCGTCGTCATAGTCGTCATAGTCATCGTCGTCATAGTCGTCGTCGTAGTCGTCATAGTCGTCATAGTCATTGTCGTCATAGTCGTCATAGTCATCGTCGTCATAGTCGTCATAGTCATCGTCGTCATAGTCGTCATAGTCATCGTCGTCATAGTCGTCATAGTCATCGTCGTCATAGTCGTCATAGTCATCGTCGTCATAGTCGTCATAGTCATCATCGTCATAGTCGTCATAGTCATCGTCGTCATAGTCGTCATAGTCATCGTCGTCATAGTCGTCATAGTCATCGTCGTCATAGTCGTCGTCGTAGTCGTCATAGTCGTCATAGTCATCGTCGTCATAGTCGTCATAGTCATCGTCGTCATAGTCGTCATAGTCATCGTCGTCATAGTCGTCATAGTCATCGTCGTCATAGTCGTCGTCGTAGTCGTCATAGTCGTCATAGTCATCGTCGTCATAGTCGTCATAGTCATCGTCGTCATAGTCGTCATAGTCATCGTCGTCATAGTCGTCATAGTCATCGTCGTCATAGTCGTCATAGTCATCGTCGTCATAGTCGTCGTCGTCGTTATCGTGGAAGGGACGCGCGGAATATTTTTTGTTAATCTGAAACTTAAAATGGAAATTTGTGAATGTGTGTCTGTTCGAAATGTTTGGCATACTTCCCGACATGCAACAAACTTGAAATTTGGCATGTGGGTAGCTTTCAGACTGTACGCAATAATGGATATATTTTGCACGGCAAGTGAGCGGTGATGTCACATCTGTGACATCACATCTGTGACGTCACATCTGTGATGTCACCCGCATGCGGCAGCCTCACGCAGTGTGCCTGCTGACGCCACGCCCCCCCCCCACAACCCTCCGCGTCGGCTGTGTATTAATCCAAGACAATAATCCAAGTCTCGGGCGAAGCTGGGTAGTAGTAAAGCTAGTTTATTATAAGGTGGGTAGTAGTAAAGCTAGTTTATTATAAGCTGGGTAGTAGTAAAGCTAGTTTATTATAAGCTGGGTAGTAGTAAAGCTAGTTTATTATAAGCTGGGTAGTAGTAAAGCTAGTTTATTATAAGCTGGGTAGTGGTAAAGCTAGTTTATTATACGCTGGGTAGTAGTGAAGCTAGTTCATTATAAGCTGGGTAGTAGTAAAGCTCGTTTATTATAAGCTGGGTAGTAGTAAAGCTAGTTTATTATAAACTGGGTAGTAGTAAAGCTAGTTTATTATAAGCTGGGTAGTAGTAAAGCTAGTTTATTATACGCTGGGTAGTAGTGAAGCTAGTTCATTATAAGCTGGGTAGTAGTAAAGCTCGTTTATTATAAGCTGGGTAGTAGTAAAGCTAGTTTATTATAAGCTGGGTAGTAGTAAAGCTAGTTTATTATACGCTGGGTAGTAGTGAAGCTAGTTCATTATAAGCTGGGTAGTAGTAAAGCTCGTTTATTATAAGCTGGGTAGTAGTAAAGCTAGTTTATTATAAACTGGGTAGTAGTAAAGCTCGTCTGAAACTAAACGAGCCCGGAACAAACGGCTGTTGTGTCGTCTGCTGGGAAAAGTTGAAGTCATGTAACATTTTTTTCAGATTCCACCGCAGTCATACACACGAGCATCACACCACAGCCACACACACACGAGCATCACACCGCAGTCACACACACACGAGCATCACACCGCAGTCACACACACGAGCATCACACCGCAGTCACACACACGAGCATCACACCGCAGTCACACACACGAGCATCACACCACAGGCACACACGAGCATCACACCGCAGTCACACACACGAGCATCACACCGCAGTTATACACACGAGCATCACACCAAAGTCACACACGAGCATCACACCCCACTCACACATACGAGCATCACACCACTCCTCAACGGGGCCACGTGCGGTCATGGCCCACGCCTCTCGCGCATGGCCCTGGCCCTGACCGCGTGCAACGAACGTCAGCCTGATACACAAGAAGTTCACAATTTGCCAATTGGCTGGCAGTTGCTCACGTGACAGGGATCTGCCGTAAAACTGTAAGTTATGAGAAGCACGTTCTTTTGACGTGTCCCTCTCTCCCTACCTCCAGCCAGCCAGGCAGACAGGCAGTCAGCCAGCGAGAAACACTTGTTTCGAATACACTGCAACAATGATTGCGGTTATAGACTGCAAAGTGAAAGAAAGAAAGAAAAAACCCAGATGGAACAACGCCTGAGCATCGTCTTCTGATGTGACAATCACTGTCGGTCGGGCGATATCAAACATTGGCAGAAGCATACTCGCACGCTCTTGATCCAGCACCGCGGAGGCCAGGAACAGGGACTGGGACTCAAAATCGGCCCAGGCATTTGTAAACACACGGGGCCCAAAATCCGACTGTGGACAATTCTTAAATGTTTATGTGAATGGTAGTCGTGCGATGACAAACGGCGTTCGTAGTAGTAACTCGTCGTCGCTAGATGTTGCGATGTGACGATGTGCTCGCGGGATTTCGCCGTGCGATCCTCATTGGGCTCATTTGGGGCTGGGTCCAAAAAAACCCAACTGGGATGGCCGGCGAGGAAGAATCTTTGGGGCCGCCGAATATCCGGGGATGCCAGCTGAGAGTGCAAATAAGCAACGAGGCGTACATATTAGAGGTAGTAAAATATTTTATTTTTTTACTCTGATCACATTTGCAATTTCCTCGCAAAGACCGAGCCCACGGTGCCCACGGAATGGACCGTGGGCACCTGGCGGAGGGCGGCGGCGGGGGGGGCGGGCGTGCTCAATGTCTTCACACGTGAAAAAGGACAAACCGCCTCCTTCGTAGAAAGTTGCCTTTGAGGGGACAGTGCAGAAGGTAGGCCGTTGATCTATGTGCACACAGCCGTGAGCATTCCCCACTCCGTACGTTTGAAAGTTGCACGTTTGCGACGCAGAGGGGCCAGAAACCACACGCGAGCAGGAAGGCAGCATTGAGAACCGGCGCCATCTATTGATCAATTGTCCAAGTTCTGCGGTCCTTTATTGGGATGTTTGGCCAATTCCATAAAACAAGAAATATACTCACACACAATTTGGAATGAGACAATTCTATCGAGTGAGATGCTCCTGGGAAACATTGAGAAACACGAGACAGAACACCTCGCCAAACACAGCTCCAACCCACCCACCGATTCGGATCTCTCACCGAACAGTGCAACCTCGTGTTCGATGTTAAACAAACCCCACGGAAGCGGGATATCACAGAAGCGCTTCAGAGATCTCGTCGGGTAGCCTCTGGCCCGGAGAGGAGGGGGGGGGGCAGCACTTTCCTATCTGCCCTGCCACCATGGGTAAAGTTCATCACGTGACTGTGAAACTGACGTACTTTTCATTCTCAGCGGTGCAATCTAGTCCAAATTTTAGGCGCAGAACCAAATTGTACGTGTGCGTGTTTTCGCGTATTAATTGGTAACCGGTTCGAGAGCCATCAACTCCTCTTACCCTTGACAGCCCAGTTTCATCGCAGGTGCCTGTCCGGCGTTGAACTCGGGGGTTCCAGCGGTGGGGCGCAGCGCTCTGACCTTCGAGACGCCCGGTCACCTCGTGAGCGGGCGTCTCGAAGATCGACGACCGTGGTCATCTCGAAGGGACCGTGATGACGTACAACGACGCAATGCCCCGATTCGCACAAATACGAAGGAGACATGATCACATCGGTGAACTCCGCGGCTCCTGCCCAAAGCGGCTTTCGGGCTTGAGACCATCTCAATGTGACGTTTTCGGAGGAGGAGGGGGAGGAGGGGGAGGAAAGTGACGACCACAGCTCTGCTGAGGTACACGTGACCTTGGCCTTGGCATTGAGTCCCAGAGTGTTTTTGGCGGGAGAGAGGAATGCTGACCCAGCCGTGGCCCACGCGCGGCTCACTGGTCTCCCGCGTGGGACAGGGAGACACCTCCACACGACTGCCATTGTTTTCCCTTTTTGTTAATGGTTAACGGCGCTTATCATTGCCCTGGTGTTCTCATGTCGAGGTTTAATATTATATGCGGAGTTTTCTTCTTAAAAGGTTACTCATTCACGAGTCCCTGGATGGGATAATGGTTTCTGTCGCTCGCCGTCGGGGCAGTTTGCGCAGATTGCGACAGTTCGATTCCCCGTAAAGACGGCGGGACATTTGGTCAAAGTGCTTTTCTGGGAGTGACGTTGAGGTTGTTGTTTTAGTTTTCGTTGAGTGCACAGCAGTAGGCCATCGTGTCCCAGTTTGAGAGCCAAGAGCCGTCGTGTGACACTCTCAACTCGGCGCGGTGCGGTAGAGCTACGGGTTTACAGTAAAATAATAATGAGAATAATGTTTAGGTTTTTTTCACTACGTCATCGCTCATGAAAAACTGCATCTAACAATCGCTGGGGAACACGGACAAGATTGAATGCAGCCAGGCAGTGCCAACGATTGCCTAAGCTCTGCGTTTTTTTTTGTATATGAAGATGTTGTCAACCACCGAATGAGCGTTTACACAATTTCGCAGCATTGGTGTGTGCGATCCACTGACTCACGCCTCCACAGTGCTTGATTATAAACGATTAAGCAGCAGTGGAACCAATGGAGACCGGTTTCACCCTCGTAAGGCATCATCAGTACAGTGGAGTCATCAATGTAAAAGGATCAACTCTTTTTTATTGTTCCAGGTAAGGCCCCGACTGAGCTCTGGAGCTCATATTCAAAAGCGACCTGGCCCCAGATGAGAGTTTAACGAGGTTGGCTCGTCATCGTGTGTAAATGTATAGCAGCCAAATACTATAAACGCGTGATGCTGATTCAAAATGTGGAGGAAAACCCCGGAGGACCCGGAGAAGAAGCCACGCGACCAGAGTGAGATAGAGACACGCAAACTGCAAATATACAGCGCAGCAGGCATCCGGGTTGGAATAGAACCCACGACCTCCTGCATACCAGGCGAGGTAGTGAACATCTCATAGCCACCGTGATGATGATGAGAGATAGAGACACGCAAACTGCAAATATACAGCGCAGCAGGCATCCGGGTTGGAATAGAACCCACGACCTCCTGCATACCAGGCGAGGTAGTGAACATCTCATAGCCACCGTGATGATGATGAGAGATAGAGACACCCAAACTGCAAATATACAGCAGCAGCAGGCATCCGGGTTGGAATAGAACCCACGACCTCCTGCATACCAGGCGAGGTAGTGAACATCTCATAGCCACCGTGATGATGATGAGAGATAGAGACACGCAAACTCCAAATATACAGCAGCAGGCATCCGGGTTGGAATATAACCCACGACCTCCTGCATACCAGGCGAGGTAGTGAACATCTCATAGCCACCGTGATGATGATGAGAGATAGAACTCGCAAACTCCAAATATACAGCAGCAGGCAGCCGGGTTGGAATAGAACCCACGTCGCTTATTTATTTATGCATCTATCGATCTTGTTTGTTTACCCAGGGAAGCCTGACAAAGCCTCAAGGCTCTTTTGCAGGAGGGTCCTGCCAAGTTGTTGCAGTCGGGGGGGGGGGGGATCACTGTTGCGGCGTGCAATCCCAATGGAGTCATTTGCAGGTAACCATTTAGAGTTGGTATGTGTGGCCAATAGCAGTGACATTGTATGAGGCTTTTGTTGTTGTTTACCTATGGAAGAAATCATCAGAGAACCCGGAGGAAACACATGTTGAACAGGGTTGGTGGGAGGGGGAGAGCATAGGAAATACACACTCAGAAAAGAGTCCGAGTCGAGACTCGAACCCACGTCCCTCTTGCTGTGAGACACGAGCGCTGTTAACCCACTGCACCACGCTGCCGCCCAGCCTGTGAGCTCTTGACGTCACAAAGCAGAGGAAATGGAAATGCGTGGCTGTTGCCCAACCGAGACCTCATCCAGAGATCCGCTTGTCCAGGTACCTGCCTTCGAACTCCGAAGGTGCCAGTGGGATTCAGTCGAACCGCTTCCGGTGTGGCCAGGGCAGGGTGTGAGTGTGCCGCTTCCAAACACCGCTGGGGCCCCGCACTATCACTACTGCGTGGCAAGCCCCGTGGCCGCACCATCGTCTCCGGCTGCGATGTCCGTCAGGGCGTGCCGGACCGATGCTGGTGGTTGCTCTGCACGTGCTGGAGGAGGAGGAAGCTGTCACATTTTATTATTAGTAGGTGAGGCCAACTGAGCTGTGTAGTTTTTTGTTCGGAAGCGACCTGGCCTCAAACGATAGCTCAGCGAAGTGGCTTATCATGACGTGGAATTATATAGCGGCCAAATAATCTCAACGCGTGTTTCTAAATGTGGAGGGGAAAAACGGAGGACCCGGAAAAAAATCCACGCGACCACGGGGAGAAACACGTAAACGCGAAATCTGCAGCAGGCGTCAGGGTTAGGATGGAACTCACGACCTCCTGTATACCAAGCGAGGTCGTTAACATCTCGCCATCGTGGCACCCTATATAAATACATACGCATTTATTTAATTTGCCATTTCTCTGGTGTATCCGGTACTCTGAGTGGGTAGAGTCAAAGCAATCGCTAAAATAAAGGAAAACGCGCGCGCACGTGCGCGTGACGTGGCTCCTCTGCTGCGTGGGACTGCACCACAGAGGCGGCTTGAGCCATCTCGGCTCAAACCGTGGACTATGCCCCCTGCTCGGATGGGTTTAGCAACGTCCCATGCATGGATAACCTTGCCCGCGCCTCGGACGATTCGCTGTGGCAGATCAAAGTTATTTACACGCAATTTTCTCATCCGAGTTAAATGTGCTTTCGCAGTTGTGCTGCTGCACATCTGTCAGGTGTGCTTTCGGCTTAGTACCGCGTAGCTATGCGGCACGATGTCCGACGTTTCGCTCCCAGCACCGAAGGCGCTCACAAGCACGCGGGAGCGAAACATCCGCTGCAACATCGCGCGTGAAATTCGCTCGGCCGCGAAGACCCAAACAAGGCAGAGGGGAGGCTGTGGATCTCACTCCGTTGAGACACCGTGCCAACATTGTCACTGTGCAAATACACTGACCCACGTGCCTGCAAGAGCCGACCACAGAGTGACTGTAAACAATCCTGATAATAAATCACGTTTATTAGACAGCAGCAGCGCCTTCACAACACACACACAAACACACGCATATGAATGTACGAGCCGAAATATTTGCCGGGACGTGTCGCCTTGACCTGGCACCACGACCGCCTGTTGCTTGAGCTTGGCACCCGTGCCCCCTCCCCCGCCTCTCACTGCTCCCCCACCTATCTCACTCTGCACTGCGGAGTAGGGGGGGGGCAGCCCACCCCCCTCCCTCTTCACGCGTGAACACTGCAACACGACCTAACGGTGACGTTAGAAAAATATCACACACTCACGTTAAATAGTAACAATGTTGTTCATGTCGCATAGGAGACCGCCTGACCCACCCATCCGGAACGCGGCCCCGCTCCCGTCGGCTCTCTGAAGCGACGCAGCCCTGAGTCTGCGGAGGGGCGCATGGGTCCTGTGAGCCGGAGGCTTTCGTGACGGTTACGTGTGGGAAGGATGTCATCGCTCAGGCCGGTTGGTTTGACGAGCTGTCTTCGCTGTGAAAGCGAGTAGCGTACTGCAACCTTGAACTTGAACCGCTTTATGCTTGCAGGTACTCGAGAGAGAGAGAGAGAGATATTCAGGTTGAATTAGAATCTTCGTCTGCGACTCGCAGATGGCAGTGAGGTGGCACTCGCCGAGCCGTTTTCTCGTTTTTCGCCGCTCTCCAGGTCAGGTCACGCCTTCTAAGAACAGAACTCTGGCATTTTGTCAAAATGCTTTTCATAGCCATAATAGAGGGGGGGGGGGTTTAGATTGCGTAAATGTAGATGTGTCATTCAACTCGCCAACCACCCGACACAGCCAATTAGTAATGTGCGTCACGTTAACAAAACATTGCCAATTAGATACTAGTTCAGCACACCCGGTGGGTTGGAGAGTAAACCCGCAACATTTACAATTTGAGTACGACGTTTCACATTTATATTTACGCGATCTAAAAAAAGAAACCTCTATTATGGATACTATTGGTCATGAAAGCCGACGTGTTAAACATACTTTTATAGCAGACAGGTATTTCTGGATTGGCTCATCCTCGTACAACACTAACAGTTCCCGAGTTATAAGAACAATAGTGAACGTCTTTTTTAAATGAATAGTTTATTTCGATATATTTTTTCCAGTATATTTTTTTTAACACGACCGCTTTGCTGTTTTTGAAAGTGACACTTAAAAGGTGCCGCTGATACGCTGTTTATCTTAGAAAGCCGATGAAAGTTGTGATTGGGCTTGGACATTTCACAGCCAGCGGGAGACTCTGAACCCATGAATTAAAATCTGCAAACCATGAGAAAATTCACAACAGAAAAAAATAGCGCAAGCCAGAAAATAAATACCTTTTTTGTTGTTTATACATCATACGCACATCTTTGTGTTGTTAGATCTGACTGAGCCAAAGTAAAACTCACGGCCTGTAAAATGAAATCCACTTACTACTGTCACTTGCCATCGGCACGACTACGGGGAGTCGGAGCGTCCATCAGATCGGAGCAAAAACAATCGAACAAATCAATCAGGGTCGCCACCGCCGCTTTCTCCGTGTGTCGGGTGCTCGCCGCTCCTTGTGCATCAGGTTAAAATTCATCAGAATTAATTTGCTGCTTTTGCCGGATCCAACGGAATGTTTAAATTACAACTGCAAACCTTGCTTCTTTGTCAGCCTTCCGATTAGACGTGGGGGGAGGGGGGGTAAAAGCTTCGATACACCGAGCCGTGGTTCGATGTGTGTCGACAGCGGGGAACATTTACACCCGCAACTGCCGAGACTGCTCATTTTCATCTTTATCCACGGCCAGATCGGTAAAGGGGCAGCTAAAATGCAGGCGCCTTTGATAATGATCAGGCACAGCCCCACTGCTGTTTCTCCATAATGTATTGTTCCATTTTACTTCTAACGCTAGCGACGTCCTGTATTTTATTTGTATTTTAACCCAGACAGCATAACTGAGTATCAATTAATTAAAAAAAAACATTATCAGGAGAGTCCTGCATTGAGTCGAGTGCCAAATGCATACATAGGTATTTGTTAACGACAGTTTAGTAAGTGGGAGAAAGCCAGAGTACGCCATGAAGACATTTGCTGGGCTATCGCCCCTTACACAATGTTCGACGTTGTGTACGTTCAACTTCTTTCGAACGAGCTGCAGATACCACCGTACAAAAACAAATGCGACTCCTGCCCACGACCCGACACCAACAAAAAAGGAGCCACGCTTTTTGTCTTCTTGAGAACGTGAATATCCTAAACCTCGCCAGCGATGGGCACCGGTCGAGCCTTTTCCCACCGTCTCCACCCTTCGGATCGCCCGCACCGTGTCGGCCTTCGTAGGTGCTGCTCGCTAACAGCACTTGCCCCGACAGTTTGTTGAGGCTATACGGGGGATATTTGTGTTGTCTGTGCGAGCTGTCTCCCTCCGGTACCACGTGTCCCTTTAGCACTGCGCCACTTGCCAACGGTATACCCTGATTTGCCTTGACGATGGCAGGGACCGCTCTCTTGCAGTAAAATGGACCAGCTCCCAAGCGGCGCGTCTGGTACAGCCGTTAATATTTAACTGGAAATCGCGCCACGGGTTCTTTTTAAAGTGAATATAAAAAAAATAATTTTGCATGTAAAAACTCGTAAATATTTATTTATATATTGTTCTTCTTCAAACTGACACCGTTATCCAGAGTAACATTGTAAACCAAATACAACCTGCGTACAATGAACCCCTGTATGGTCGTATTAATATAGTTGGTATCTTGTTTATGCTCGCGCAACATATTTTGAGTATGATAAGAGTTTTTTTTTTGTTGGGTAGCAAATAGAGGTCTGTTTAACAAGTCTTGGCTCCCCCACAGAAAAGTAGGCAACTCTTGCTTCCGGAAGCGTGTTTCGCTGCTGTTGTGTGCAGCACTCACCGGCCATACAGCAGCAAGCAAGAGCTTGGAGCATGACACGACCTCTGTAAGGCGTCACACGCGCAGTGCAAGGCATGATGGGAGGACCGAGCCTGCAGTCACCGTCGTCACTTTTCTTGGCTAAATTGATCGACTTGAATATTGGTATTCTTAATCATAGCAGCGTGACACAACACAGACAAGGCACATTGCTAGTCCAATTCCCGTCAGAGCAGCGATGAGGCATTGCAGATTCAGATCCGTTCTCCTATAACGCGGTAGTTGTTGTGTTCCTTAAGAACACCACGTTATGGAAAAAATCGCGTCATGATAAATAATGTATAATGCAGGGTAAAGCACAGTGCGAGAAAACACGTAAGATGCGTGACGCAGGCTGAGCAAACACCGAGGCGCGTGGGTAGCATCTAGAAGGATCCAGCAGGATCCCAATGCCTCGTGCGACTCTACGCCGAGGCAGCCGTGCGACCGCTTATTCCTACTCGTGCTGCGACGTAGTTCTGTTTGCTCGATCGCGTTATATCCAATTCGCATCCGCGTTATAGAAAAATGCGTTCCCTAATGGATCCATCACTTTATATCCAATTCGCGTTATGAAAACAACACGCGGCGTTATAGGAACACAGACTGTATGACATAAATCTGTGCAATGAACAGGAAAACCCGCGGCGTCATTCACCTTGTGCCGCACAGGGACAGCTGCCACTGGCGTGCCCTTGGCTGGCCTGCAGCAGGGCAGCGGAATGACGAGATGTAATTTAAAGCATTTTGAGTTTGCTTACGCTTTTAAGCAAGTTTCATGTACAGTAAAGTCCCCGGGTTGCAGAAGACCCGACAGTGTATGTCGGAAATCCGACTTTAAGGAAATGTTCCCATAAATCATGTAAAGAATTCAACATGTGGAAATGTTTGCGTTAGTTACGTAAGCGCAAGTAGTGCAGCGCGTTGAGGTTGCGGACGAATACCGTGGAGTGAGGCGTAAAGCGGTCCACCTTACGCCTTGCTCTACCAAAATGCCACCTTCACAGAGCCCGAGTTTCACTCAGGTTAGGGTAAATAGATTTTTTGTGGCGTTATGTAATTCTTTTGTTGCCTTACATAATTGTTTGTTTTCTATGCTTAGAACAAGCAATATAACTGTATATACTGCTAGTTTTCTTCATTTTAAGTTTATTTCATGAGTTATTCACTGTAGGTACTTTAACACAAATACACTTCAATTGTTTATGGTTTCAGCCAACAATGATTGGAGAAGTCTAGGCCTAGCCTAATGTACTGTAAACAAACATTCGGAAGTGACCGCTTTCTGTTAGAAATTCATGTTAAAATGTTTCGTGGTATTCATAAACAACTGGATACAGTATATGTTCCAATAGATCAATTATGGGTAGTGTTTGCGTAGATATTCGATTAAAATTAAATAACCATAGGAAGTGCAGAATGTATGTGTAGTGGAGTAGATAATGCGCATAGGAATTGGCCATATACAGTACATACAGACAGACAAGGAGAACGGGTCACACGAGGTCGAACAGGTGGTCGAGTCGCGAGTGGCGTAAACAAACCCAAGTAATTAAGGGAGTCGTGGCACGAGGGCTGTGATTGGTCGAGAGGCTGTTAGCGTTAAGTGGTGGCGTCTGAATGTCTGATGAAAGGGACAGGTGCGGGCTGGCGGGAAACGGCCAGCGAGCCACGTGGCAATTAATTAAGGCTAATGCGAGAGGGGATAAAACGCGAGGTGGTTTGAACGGAGAGGAGTTGCTGCTGGGGAGTTGCTGCTGGGGAGTTGCTGCTGGGGAGTTGCTGCTGGGGAGTTGCTGCTGGGGAGTTGCTGCTGGGGAGTTGCTGCTGGGGAGTTGCTGCTGGGGAGTTGCTGCTGGGGAGTTGCTGCTGGCGAGAGGTGAAGAGATACGAAGAAGACAGCTGGAAATGTTAGGGAAGAATAGATAGAGAGAGAGTCACTGTGTGTGAATAGATGGAAGTCACTGCATGTGAAGAGATAGCGGCGATACTGTGTGTGAGGAGATAGAAGACGAACCACTGTGTGTGGAAGAGATAGAAGACGAACCACTGTGTGTGGAAGGGAAGACACTGTGTGTAAAGAGATAGGCGAAGAAACACTGTGTGTGGAAGGGGATGCACGGACGATGCTGAAGTAAATCGGAGTGTCCGAGTTGGTGGAGCACGGAGAGAATTACTGTGTGTCCTGTGTGTACGGAACGATGGGATAAAAGTGACGGCGGAAAAAGAGACGGTTGTCGTACGAGTGAATTCGCAGCACTACATATGTACAGCGATACGATACCGGTACCGATAGAGAACGGACGATACCACGATGCAGCACCGAGAGAAAGGTAACTAGCAATCGGGTAGGGGAGGCACAACCATTTCCGGCTATGGAATTTTATTGTTGCTTTTGGGGAAAAATTCGGGTTACGGATCGTCCTGGGAAACCTAACCCTTCCGTAACCCGGGGACTGCCAATACACGCAAATCTTTACCCGTAAACGGAAGGTTCTGATCTATGGGATCACTATTACTGTCTTACTCCTCAACCCGAGCTACTCATGCTTTGTTTACATTGGCTTTGTACTGTTCCTCTTTTGTCACTTGCTGGTCTAGCACCGTTGGTGAGACTAGGCCATAAAGGAGGCTGTCTTTGGTGTAGGCCAAAACGTATCAAATGCAATGCCTACATTATTATCTAGGCATGTTTACATGTTTTACCACAAGCATGTGTTATTAATGCAGACCTTATACCATGCTATAGGTTTGTCTATTTGTTCTTAGAACATCTTAACATCTGTTTTGTTCAACATTAGACCTCCTTTGCCAGTGCCAAAATATAATAATAGGGTTATTCCCTTTTTTCTGGCAACAAAACTGAAACCTTTTTATGAGGATTCATGTCTGCATTAACCACAATACCTGAAGTCAAAATGCAAACAAAAAACATACTATGATAACATATGCATTGGTTTTCACACCTGATGACGACCGTTTGTGTTATGGTCGAAACGTCGTGAGAATTTTATTGTTTATATATATTTTATTGTTTCCCTTCAACGTGACTTTACCGAAAGAGCTAAGAATATATTGTTGCACCAGTCACCGTGCGTCACACCGCCATTGTTACACCAGTCGCCGTGCGTCACACCGCCATTGTTACACCAGTCAATGTGCATCACACCGCTATTGTTACACCAGTCGCTGTGCATCACACCGCCATTTTTACACCAGTCACCGTGCATCACACCGCCATTGTCACACCAGTCGCTGTGTATCACATCGCCATTGTTACACCAGTCACGATGCGTCACACCGCCATTGTTACACCAGTCACCGTGCATCACACCGCTATTGTTACACCAGTCGCCGTGCGTCACACCACCATTGTTACACCAGTCACCGTCCGTACATCACACCACTTGTTACACCAGTCGCTGTGTATCACACCGCCATTGTTACACCAGTCACCATGCATCACACCGCCATTGTTACACCAGTCACCGTGCATCACACCGCCATTATTACACCAGTCGCCGTGCGTCACACTGACATTGTTACACCAGTCCCTGTGTATCACACCGCCATTATTACACCAGTCACCGTGTATCACACCGCCATTATTACACCAGTCACCGTGCGTCACACTGCCATTGTTACACCAGTCACCGTGCATCACACCGCCATTATTACACCAGTCGCCGTGCGTCACACTGACATTGTTACACCAGTCACCGTGTATCACACCGCCATTGTTACACCAGTCGCCGTGCGTCACACCGCCATTGTTACACCAGTCGCCGTGCGTCACACCGCCATTGTTACACCAGTCGCCGTGCGTCACACCGCCATTGTTACATCAGTCACCGTGCGCCACACCGCCATTGTTACACCAGTCACCGTGCGTCACACCGCCATTGTTACACCAGTCACCGTGCGTCACACCGCCATTGTTACACCAGTCACCGTGCGTCACACCGCCATTGTTACGTCACACCGCCATTGTTACACCAGTCACCGTGCGTCACACCGCCATTGTTACACCAGTCACCGTGCGTCACACCGCAATTGTTACACCAGTCACCGTGCGTCACACCGCCATTGTTACACCAGTCACCGTGCGTCACACCACCATTGTTACACCAGTCCCTGTGTATCACACTGACATTGTTACACCAGTCACCGTGCGTCACACCGCCATTGTTACACCAGTCCCTGTGTATCACACGGACATTGTCACACCAGTCGCCGTGCGTCACACCGCCATTGTTACATCACACCACGACGGCTCACTCAGGCCACTGTAGTCAATGTACAGGGTGACTCCAGATGTCTTTTGACTCCCATTTAATTCTCCAAAACTTGATGCATATATTTTTTTCAAGCTAGGTTTACTTAATAAGAAATTAATATGCAAAGGGAACAAAACATTTTAGGGGTCAGTTCACTGGAGGTCACATGACATTTGGACGATCCTATACATGTAACAAGATGTTCAAAGGATCCAACGTAAAATGTTCTCCTAATTGATTTCGTTTTCAAATAAAATCAAAACTATTTATGTTTGTATGTATGTTCAACTTCTTTCGCACTGTACATCGCCAACAGTGCTAATCGGAGGTACGGTGGAATGACGACAAACTAAACACATAAAAAGCATTTTTATAGAAATTAGTTTTCCATTTAGATTTAAAAGTGCATGGCTCCCAGTGGTTTCCGAATAAACAACAATACAAGAAAACGCGAAGTCAAACTCCGCATAGGCAGGCGCACGGTGACTGGTGTAACAATGACTATGGGGGGGGGGGTTCGCTTTGTCCTTCATTTAAATCGCGGGTGCACATAATTATAATTTTTATTGTTAACTATTGAAAATTCATTAAGGTGGGGCGTTGCCCCCCCCCCACCCCTTGCTCCCCCCCCCCCCCGAAACTCCGCCCATGATGCGAAGCCATCGCTGGCAGTCCCACCCATCTCTATAGTCATGTGGAGTCTTCTCCAGCAGACGCTCGTGGAGGCGTACACCGCCTGCCATGTGCTCATTAATGTCGATTAAAGTCATGCCGTCAATGAACGTGGAAGAAGGCAGAGTTCCACGTGGTAATAATGCACGCCCTATGGCGAGCTCCATCTCACCGAGAAACGCGGTGGCTTTTCGTGAGAACGGACGGGCGGGCTAAGCGTAAGTTCATGACCATGTGTTTTGCAGCAGCCCAAAGCCAGCAAATATGCGGTTATTAAAGACGGACCTTGCAAACGAAGTAATTCAAGACGGGGAGAGAATGTGCCAATTTTCCTGTCGAGCTCATCGCAGCTTTGATCGTTAGTCTGCATCCACGTGCATTCACTTGTGTGCCAGACGTAGTCAGGCTTTGAACTGGGATCTCTGCATTCTCTCTATCGAGCCCATGTGCTTCCTGCGAGGCTGAGGATGATCGTCACGCCAAACGGTGCCCCCCACCCGACACCCTCCTTGTTGTTTATCAGCGCTTCCCTGAGTCTACAGTGTCGACGAAGGAGGGGGCGTCATTGGGGCCTCGTCGATTGGTTTCAAGAGGACTTCGGCTTGCGATGTTTGTCCGGACCAAGTTGCTGACTCGAGACACCGGTGGGGTGCCACGGTGGCTAGATGTTAACTACCTCGCCTGGACGTCGTGGGTTTGATCCTGACCCTGACGCCTGTTGTATATTTGGAGTTCGCATGTTCTCCTTGTGGTCGCGTGGATTTTTCTCCGGGTCCTCCAGTTTTGCCCTCCACATTTAGAATCAGCATCACGCGTTCGAGTATTTGGCTGCTTTAAATTCCCCACATGTTGAGCTATCATTTGTGATTGCCAGGTCGCTTCTAAAAAAGAGCTACATAGCTCAGTGGCCCTTACCTGTTAAAATAGAAAATAGTTATTTTTAGTTTTTTTTTATGGCAGCCAAGAGCGGTTCATGCAAACGCTATCACGCGTTTGACGCAATGGCCCTTCGCTAACCGTGCGTGATGAATGAATGAATTAAGTTGCTGACCTCAGAATCAGAATCTGTATTTATCCTGGAGCAATCCGGACATTGAGCACCTCAACATATTGCCATCATACGCAAGAATTGACGAAAAAAAATGCCTAAAACCTTTGTTTTTACCAGATCAGGCCAGGCCCACTGAGCTATACAGCTTTTTTGCAGACGCGACCTGGTCACAAATGATAGCTCAATGAAGTGGCTTATGTGGAAATGTATAGCAGTCAAATACTCTAAACGCTTGTTGATGCTAAATGTGGAGGGGAAAACCGGAGGACCTGGATAAAAAATTCACGGAACTACGGGGAGACAGACATACAAACTCCAAACATACAGTAGGCATCAGGGTCGGGATCGAACCCAAAACCTCCTGCACACCAGGCGAGGGAGTTAACATCTCGCCATCGTGGCACCCCTTGAATTGAGCTGGCCAAACATCCCACTTTAGGGCCACAAAACTTTGACCAATTGTTGGCGACTGGTCCTGACTGCCTTCCACCTTGCTGTTGGGTTCCCGAGCCTCTGAATTTAGTGAAAAGCTGTACGGCGCTTTACATAAGTGTAACTTTAAAACAAGAACGTTGTCACCGCATTCGCCACGGTTATCTTCGAGTAGTGGTTCTTATTCTTCTTAACCTGTAGTGCATGCACCCCCTGTGGTGGTGCGAGATGCCCTTCTGGGGGTGAGAGACATGGACATATTTTTCTTAGAAGGTAAATCATCGACAACACAAATTAAGCACGGACACGTAAGTAACAACTACTTTGTTTCATCAAAGTCCTCTGTATTTATTAACATTATGCATGTTTTTACGATTGAGAACCAAAGGGGTCCAAGGCCGCAGTAAAGGTTAAGAGCCACTGTCCCAGACAGTGTCAATTCCACAAAGAGATCGGTATAAAAGTTAATTTATCATTGTACCTTAATTACCCAAAAATTGATGCTGCTATGGTGTTATTGGTTTGCGCGCCAGCAATCCAGAGGTTGCCGGTGAGATTCTATCTCCCGGCGTGGCAACCGCACCAGTGGGGACGTTGAGTTTAATCATCCCCGTGGCCTCCGGCCACGCGGCAGCGTGAACAGGCACACCGCAGTCGGTCAATCGGCAAGTCGCGTGTGGTGGGGTAAAGTGTGGGTACTTGCACAAATTGTCCTCCAAGATGTTGTTGTTGTTCTTCCTCGTTGTCGTCGTCATCGTATCTCCTGTGAGGATTGCATTGTGTGGTGCTGCAGGGCATCTCGGGAGATGATCCATTGTTTACTTCTCCTGACAAGCACATTGGTCTGTTATTGTAGAAGCCCCGTGAATTCATGCGAGACTAGCTAGCGTGGAAGATGTAGGCCAAATACCGTCTCGAGGAGCTCTCTGGAGCTCCTTCTGGTAGATGCATGAGCAGGCAATTGCAGGGATGAACCTGTCCAATAAATGGGGATTTGGCAAGAGAGATACAACGGATGGCATTGTAGCTTGGGTCAAACAGCACTCGATTAAAATTTGCAATGGAATAATCTATAATAGAGTTTTTTTAGGTTAGATCGCGTAAATATACGAAATGTGGCATTAAACCCGCCACCATTCGAGACAGCCAACTAGTAATGGTTGTCATGTAAACAGAACATGCGAGTTCGTCACTCGTACAGCACGCCGGTGTGTTGGAGAGCCAAGCCACAACATTTACAATCTGAGTACGACGTTTCGACAGCCAGATTTGTGAAGTCCATCTGTTTCGTTCCTTATATAGAGGCGTAGATGTGGTGACCAAACTTCTGCGCTCTTGAGTCAACGTACATTATGCATGTGCATTATACGGGCCCATTGATCTATCTTTCTTGTCCATTGTGTGTATTAAAGTAACTGTACCAACGTTAATCCCTATTGAAGTATGGTGGCCTGTATAGGCATGCATTTAAGCAATGTTTTATTTGATGATTCGCATCCACACAGCACTAAGTCGGTAGCTAACCGAATGGTTACAATTATTTTTATTTCTTACAATTTCGATAGATTATCTAATTAGTCTTGGCCAGTAGTAGCTAGTTTTGCACAGCACTTCAACATTATCTAAATCAAATGAGTGTCCTTGTTGGCACGTGTGTTCTGCTACTGCTGACAGTTATATTTAGGAGTATTTAATATTTCTCTGATGTTCTTTTAGTCTCGTGCTTATCATTCGTCCTGTTTGCCCAACATAACATTTACTACAAGTGCAGTTAATCCTGTACACACCTTCTGTTAATAGCTTCAGTAATACATCTTTTGTACCAGATATTAATTAATGTATTTTATGTACCGTGCCAAATCTGACTCGGATGTTTTGTTTTTCCAAACATATGTCTTGTTTATCAGTTACTCCCGCAATGTACGGTATTTTGATAGTTTTAATTACTTGGGCAGTTTCAATGCTCGTGTTATTTGATTTGGTTTTGGCATTCAATGCTCTGTTAATTTGTGCATCATTTTAACCGTGTATTTGCAGCGTTTCTTTAACATGTTTAATTTCATCTCTCAGACTATCACCATCTGACACTGTTAACGTGTCAACCCTTACTAGTTGGCTGTGTGGGGTGGTGGCGGGTTTAACGACACATTTATATATTTACGCGATCTAACCCAAAAAACCTCTATTATGGATGGAATTGGTCGCAAAAGCCTACATGTTAAAGTGAAATACTCGTGTAGAGGAGTGAAATACGCGGTGCGCACAGTTTGCCGAGGGCAACTGAGGATAAACAGGTACGCGTGTGCAACGTTGGGGTTGCACAGACAGGCTGCCAGTTGTAGGGGGGCTAAGCAAGTGCAAACGGGGTCGACCGGTTGTGCACGTTGACACCGGAGGTGTTGCTAGGGAGACGGGAGATAAGGGTTGATTAATGGGCATACGGGCGCCAGCCTGACTGAGCCTAGAGAGACACACGGGAGGTCTCGGATAATTGGCAGCGGGATATAAGGGCGTGTGCGTGAGCGGAGCGGGGTAATTGTTGCTGGGGACAAGAGTGAAGACATCTTGCCGCTGCCGCTCCAGCCGTCAATGGGACCTCAACCCTCATGCGTCGCCGGGTGGGTGATGGCTGCTCCCCCCGCCCGGGACAGATGGGTGAGTGGGTCTGAGGGAGCGTAGGTGAGGGCAGCGGTGGAACTGTAGAAGATGCTGTGTGCGAAGCTGCTGTGTGCAAAGACGCTGTATGCGGAGTCACTGTGTGCGAAGACGCTGTGTGCGGAGTCGCTGGGTGTGAAGACGCTGTGTGCGAAGACGCTTTGTGCGAAGACGCTGTGTGCGAAGACGCTTTGTGCGAAGACGCTTTGTGCGAAGACGCTTTGTGCGAAGACGCTGTGTGCGAAGACGCTTTGTGCGAAGACGCTTTGTGCGAAGACGCTTTGTGCGAAGACGCTGTGTGCGAAGACGCTGTGTGCCGAGTCGCTGGGTGTGAAGACGCTGTGTGTGAAGACGCTGTGTGCGAAGACGCTGTGTGCCGAGTCGCTGGGTGTGAAGACGCTGTGTGCGAAGACGCTGTGTGCGAAGACGTTATGTGCGAAGACGCTGTGTGCGGAGTCGCTGGGTGTGAAGACGCTGTGTGCGAAGACGCTTTGTGCGAAGACGCTGTGTGCGAAGACGCTTTGTGCGAAGACGCTTTGTGCGAAGACGCTTTGTGCGAAGACGCTGTGTGCGAAGACGCTGTGTGCCGAGTCGCTGGGTGTGAAGACGCTGTGTGTGAAGACGCTGTGTGCGAAGACGCTGTGTGCCGAGTCGCTGGGTGTGAAGACGCTGTGTGTGAAGACGCTGTGTGCGAAGACGCTGTGTGCCGAGTCGCTGGGTGTGAAGACGCTGTGTGTGAAGACGCTATGTGCGAAGACGCTGGGTGTGAAGACGCTGTGTGCGAAGACGTTATGTGCGAAGACGCTGTGTGTGAAGACGCTGTGTGCGGAGTCGCTGGGTGTGAAGACGCTGTGTGCGAAGACGCTGTGTGCGAAGTCACTGTGTGCAAAGACGCGGTGTGCAAAGACGCGGTGTGCAAAGACGCTGTGTGCGAAGATGCTGTGTGCGGAGTCGCTGTGTGCGGAGTCGCTGTGCGAAGACGCTGAGTGCGAAGACGCTGTGTGCGAAGACGCTGTGTGCCGAGTCGCTGGGTGTGAAGACGCTGTGTGTGAAGACGCTGTGTGCGAAGACGCTGTGTGCCGAGTCGCTGGGTGTGAAGACGCTGTGTGCGAAGACGCTATGTGCGAAGACGCTGTGTGCGAAGACGCTGTGTGCGAAGACGCTGTGTGCGGAGACGCTGTGTGCGGAGTTGCTGAGTGCGAAGACGCTGTGTGCCGAGTCGCTGGGTGTGAAGACGCTGTGTGTGAAGACGCTGTGTGCGAAGACGTTATGTGCGAAGACGCTGTGTGCGGAGTCGCTGGGTGTGAAGATGCTGTGTGCGAAGACGCTGTGTGTGAAGACGCTATGTGCGAAGACGCTGGGTGTGAAGACGCTGTGTGCGAAGACGTTATGTGCGAAGACGCTGTGTGCGGAGTCGCTGGGTGTGAAGATGCTGTGTGCGAAGACGCTGTGTGCGAAGAAGACGTTATGTGCGAAGACGCTGTGTGCGAAGTCGCTGTGTACCGAGTCGCTGTGTGCGAAGACGCTGTGTGCGAAGACGCTGTGTGCGAAGAAGACGTTATGTGCGAAGACGCTGTGTACGGAGTCGCTGGGTGTGAAGACGCTGTGTGCGAAGATGCTGTGTGCGGAGTCGCTGGGTGTGAAGACGCTGTGTGCGAAGATGCTGTGTGCGGAGTCGCTGGGTGTGAAGACGCTGAGAGCAGAGCTGCTGAGGGCAGGATAAGTGAAGTGTTACGTAGATACGAGTGGGAAGAAGTTAGATCTAAGTGACCGTACAGATAGCTCTAGGAGTACCTACAACTGGTGCAAGAATAGGTCAATAAAGTGTAAGCAGGTGACTTGTTACAACGTGTCAGTCTGAGTGATTATGAAGACACTACACTCGTTTGACTTACACACACACTCACACTCTCTGATTTTTTATATTTCATGTAAAAAAAAGAAATAAATCCAGCTACTGATTTCAGAAGAGCTCATTTATGATAAGATACCCATTGCAAGGCAAACACGGTGGGGTAAGCTACCGGCAGTGCAACCGTAGCATTAGCCTCTGTCTGGCTTGTACATTTAAAATGGATGATTGATTAAAACGTAAAGATCAACATTATGAATATGTTGCAACCGAACCCCACTTTATCTTGAGCTGAGCCGAGCAGCTTGTGTTGCCTCCGAAACGTCGTGATTTAATTATTTTCTTTTATTTCGTTTTATTTTATCTTGTGCAGTCACGAAAGCTTCAAATCTAGAATTAATAACCTCTACTGGGAGGATTTCCACCTATCTGTTAGAATTTTCAACAGACAACGAGACGAGAAGTCACAGCTCATCGAGACGCTGACCTTCCTCCCGGTTGTCTCTGAACTGTGCACCTGACACCGATATTCTGCGTTGACTTTTCCACCTGAAGACGGAAGCTTGTGTTGCCTCCGAAACGTCGTGATTTAATTATTTTCTTTTATTTTGTTTTATTTTATCTTGTGACTTTACCGAATAAAACCAAAGAGTACTGAGCCGAGTGTTTTAAAAATATATTTTGTCATGGCCCTCGCTCCTCGGGTGACACTGGCTACATCTGTATCGTTGGGCACTGCAATTGTCCTTGACGATGATACACAGCAGTGGGATGACCGGGGGTGAGACCGCTGAGTCGGCACTGGCGAATCTTCGCCTCGAATTGTGGGCTTTCGCCGCCCTCGGCGCTTCAACCGAGCTCGCAATTGCAGTGAGCTAATGGTCTCGGCACTTCCTAATGAATGCACAGATGAAATCAGACATCTGGTGCTGAACTTAATTAGGCCACATTCCAGATCTGATGATGATGATGTAAACATGACGGTTTGATTCAACCGACGATCTGTGCTCTCGTGTGGACCAGAGGTCTCAAAAGTAGTGGCTTTGTGGTATCTGCTTCCGCGGGCCGCAGAGTAGCGCAATGAGAACGGTCGCATTGCCCTGCGACGATTCCGAATCTTCGTCTCGTAACGCGATGCCATTGGCACGATCAAGGGGGCGGGGGGGGGAACAAATGCGCACTGACCGATAACTTCAATGTGGTCGCATCGTGGGCAAGAATTATCGACTGACAGTCTCAAGGTTGCGAGTTCCAATCCTCGCTGGGGTTGACATCAGCCCATCATTCTACTGGGATTGATTATGAAGGTTACCCTTTCTGAATTAATTTAAACTAAACTATTTTTTATTTTACCAGGTAATGACCACTGAGCTATATAGCTCTTTTTCAGAGGCGACCTGGCCACAAATGATAGCTCAATGAAGCGGCTTATCATGACGTGAAAACGCATAGCAGCCAAATACTCTAAACACGTTACGTTGATTCTAAATGTGGAGGGATAAACCGGAGGACCGGTAGAGAAATCCATGTGACCACGGGGAGAGAGACCCAAACTCCAAATATACAGTAGGCATCAGGGTCGGGATCGAACCCACGACCTCCTGTATACCAGGCGAGGTCGTTAACATCTCGCCACTGTGACGGAGAGAGCTCACGTGACCAGCATATCAGCTGGGAGGCCACCTTGGGCAACACTGCTCTCTGCTCTTTGCTCTTCAATATCCGAGCGCCCTTCATATTTGGGGAAGTATGCGCGCAGCAGGCACAGGGAGAGGCTCGAATTTATTTGAGGATCAATCCTTTGAGTTCTAATTTGTGTGTTTTTTGTGTCATTGGTTCGTCTCGTTTGTGCAGCTGTCCACTCAATTATCCCGAAGACAACAGGCGCCGGATCATTTCCGTTGGTAACATTACGTGCGTATAATTTGCCACTCGGGAAATCATATGTCGACAGATATTCACGCGCGCGACTCACGGCACGTGTGCTGCGAGCGCGAGAATTTTAACGATTCGACGCACAGCGACATGCCCAGCATCCGTGTAAGGGGGTAATGAGCGTCGGGTCGAATATGCAGCGATGCGTGGATCTTCTCCGCCATGGGGAGGCAGCATTTGACAGAGTTGCGAGGCTCGCCCATGGCAAGCTTGGCAAACCCGCATAGGAACGGTTCGTCTTGGGTTCCTTGTGGTTAAACGAGCAACCGGTGAGTGCACAGCACATCCGGTGTGATGTGTGTGGAGTGATGTTTGTTCCATTCCCGCTCACGGTTAGCAACACCAGTGACGATTATCTGAACCGGTACTGGGCCTCCTCTAAGTCGACTCAACCTCAAATGAGTACCCAGTGCGGTGTGTAAACATCGCCACTCGGAAGACAAAGGCGGCCGGGCATGGTTCTGACCACACAACATCTTTACGAGATTTAATAGGTGCTTGCTAATAGCACTGCTTCAACACAGCCTAACGCTATACGGGGGATATTTGTCTTTGTGTCTGTGCATAGGAGCGCTAGTGTAGCGGTTCGCGTGCTGCGCTATGAACCCAGCGACCCGAATTCTGTTCCCGTTCACAGCCAACACCGGCGATGATTATCCGCACTGGAGCTGGGCCTCCCCAACTCGACTCAGCCGCAAATGTGTACCTGGTGCGGTGTGCAAACGTCACCACGAGGGAGACAAAGGCGGCCTGGTGTGGCGTTGGCCACCCATCCTCTTGAGTGTGCCGTGCCGAACTTCATAGCTGCTCGCTAACAGCACTTACCACAAGAGTCTGTTCAGGCTATACGGGGGGATCTGTGTCTGTGTGTAGGTGCATGGCTAAACACGCATTTATTCAGTTTACTCGCAACCTTTTTTAAGCACATGACACGTTCTAATTTATGTACGTGGCGCAACGTGGCTCAAGCTTTGGGCCATATCCGAATGCCTTCTCACTGACCCGACTCCCTCCCATCAGGCGAGGCTGGGCGCTGTTTCATTATTTCCATGGTGGTGGGAGGGGGTGTCAGTTGCCATTGCTCCTCCACATCGCTCTCTGTCGCACCGCTCCAAACGTTGTCACCCCACCCTCTTCCCCCCCACCCACCTCCCCCACTCGTGTGCGGTGGCCACACAGACCGGGCCAGCATCCCCTGGGGGTCTAAAGCCCTGCAGCCACAACCCCCCACCCTCCCCCAAAAACATCCGTGGGTCCAATGCGCTGGGCACGGCGCTACCGGGGGCAGCACCCCCAAAGAAGAGGCTATTAATGATGCAAAAATAGACCGTGAATGCACCAGTATGAAAATAATAGCCCTGACCCCTGCCGTATGGAAGGCATTCGAGTGGATATTAATGTCCTTTCTCACGACGCGCTGCGGGTCCTGTGGGCGCAGTATTTAGATGAACGGCACCGTTAAAAAGGATATTCACAACCGTTAAATGTTTCATTCTGATCGTCGTAAGGGGCTCTCTTGACGTGACTGCAATATTTCTGTGACAGCAGTGAGGGCGATACATATATTTGCAGTGGAAATGCATAAAGTGCCAAATCATACTTTGACTGTGATAAAATAAATATCTCTCTGCCTTGACTCCGACTTCAGCCGAGAGGATCTAAGCCTTGACTCGCCTTGACTTTGGATCCGACGTAAAAGGCTCTTGGCCTGGTGCCTCTCAGCCTCGTCCTCCTGGCAGTGCCGGATTATCCTCGGAGCAAAAGTAGCTGCATATGCTATGGGCCCCGCACTAAATGCTTTCAATTTATCAATTCCGGTGCAGTGATTCAGCACTTGTTCTATTACTATAGTACTATACTGCCTTCAACTTTTACGAACGACTGGGTGTTTAAGGTTAGCGATTTGTCGTATTATCTGGCTGTATAGCAAATGAAAAAAAAATACAATTACTTTACTATGCAGGTGAACAATTTGTGTTTGAATATTTATGTGTTTTTTTTTATTTTGGGCCCCTTTGTAACGAATACTACAGGCCCCGCGCTAGCTTAATCCGGCACTGCCTCCTGGGTATCGACGTGTAAGCCAAGGCTGCCGACCAGTGCAGATGAGTCACCACTTCCTGCTCGGGTTTCAACTCGATTAGATTATTTAGAGTAATCGGCCGCTATTAATTGCCACGCGATGGGCCACTTCGTTGAGCTTATCATATGTGGCGAGGCCGCTGCTAGAAGGAAAGCTGATAGCTCGGTGGGCTTTACCTGGTCAAATAAAAAGCATAGTTCTTAAATTTCGATTTAAAGCTTTCGTGACTGCAAGGATTCATCTTCTTTGGTTCTTTCGGTACAGTCACGTAGAATGTTATTAATTTTATTGTGTTATTTTATTGCATTAATTTATTATTTTATTCTCATTCTACGTGACTTTACCGAAAGAACCGAAGAAGAAGAATAGTGTCTTACCTTTCCTATACTTTGCACTCGTATCGTGTTTTTGTATTGTTTTTTTTTGTTGTAACTTTCTCACATGCCCCTACTATGGACGTCTGTGAAAAAAGAGCTTCATAGCTCATCGGATTCCTCCTCCGCTATAAATACAGATTCTCATTTTCTTAAAAGCTCAAGATGCCATTGTGGCCCAAAGTCGTTGAAGCCACCACCACCACCGCCAATCACTCCGCACCAACGCGTGCTCCCCTCCACCAGACCACCCCCCACATACACAGCCGCTGCGCGGTCGGCATGCAGCTGCGACTACCTCCAGGATGTGCGCTCACCGTGGCTCTTAACTGTCCGCCCCGAGGGCTTCTCTCTTGCAACGGCGGCCTCGGAGGTGCGCTCCTCGCCCCTTGCTGCCACCCGCGAATCCCACCCGGCGCGAGCGTTCTTTGACTGATCACATCTCTGTGAGATTGAGTATTTCTATTGGCGCATTATCTGCACTTCGTGCGTTGCTATTTTTCAGAATCTAAATCATGAGTTATTCTGGAGGAATCCGATGAGCTGTAAAGCTCTTGTGTAAATTCCATCTCACTTTTGTCCATACATTTGGTTAAATGAAATCTGTCTCGATGAATATAATGATTATGTAATCACATATATCGACACTTCTGTTCTACACAAACCTAACTACACGATTAGCACGGTGGTCTCGGTACGGTGCGAAAGAAGTTCAACAAACATACGCACAGCAGTCGTGTTCGTTTGCGCGCGTGCGATAACACGTTTGGATCGGCCGGCATACATCAAGACAAAGCTCGCGCTAATTTTCATTCAGCAGGAGTAAAGGCGAGAATGTTCCGTCTAAAAGGGGCTCAGAAACAAAAAACAACAACGCGGAGCGCGGCTCGCCTCGCCCTCAATGGGCAGCGCTGCGCGGCGGCGGCGCTGAGAGCCCCCCCCCCAGGTTGATCCAAAATCTCAATCCGCCTTCTCCCTCGGTTCTTGGAGAGCGGCGGCTTTTGTTCCGGTGGAGCCCGTTGTCCTGCTTGGCAGCCCCCCCCCCACCCACGGAGAATGGAACGAATGAATAAACAATGAGTCGCAGGAATAAATAAATAGCTAAATGAGAGCCCGTCTCCATTGATATGTTAGTGGTCGCATTGTTGGAGGCGGCCCTCTAGGTGCACGCGCGTGGATGTGCCCTGCATGCATCTACGAATGTGAATGCAAGTCGTCGCAGAGCTATAAACACGACCCGGAGTGGTGAAGTATAGTCAGATCTCAAACTCCCCTGATCAACACGACGTGGGGAGGCCTTGAATCCAGCAGTGGTGTTGCCAATGGGGCTGCGAGTGTAAACCCAAGATGCAGTGTGTTAACTTTAACGTACGCGCAATACATGTTTATGCGTACACCATAAACATGTATTGCCGCTTGGTAGGTGCTACGGTGGCTAGGAGATGTTAACTACCTCGCCTGGTATACAGAATGTCGTGGGTTCGATCCCGACCCTGACGCCTGTATATTTGGAGTTTGCATGTCCACGCGTAGTCCCGTGGAATTTTTTCCGGGTCCTCCGGTTTTTCCCTCCAAATTTAGAATCAACACACGTTTAGAGTATTTTATATTTCCACGTGATAAGCCACTTCGTTGGGCTATCACTTGTGGCGAGGTTGCTTCTGAAAAATAGCTATATAGCTCAGTGGGCTTTACCTGGTAAAATAAAAAAAAAATTTCAATAGTTTAGTTTAAGTCAGCGAAGTAGAGACTGGCCTCTAGCAAAAGAATGTGGAATTTCCACCACCGTCTCGAGACTGCCAATGTAGAGATGAGTACTGCCAGGATGACTTGAGCACCCAGATGCTGTGCTTTGGCGTTTGACCCTTGGAATTTTGACCACAAGCTCAGGACTCCGATGCACACGACTGCTGCTCAGCATGGGGGAGCTGCGGATAGAAATGGGCGTGTGTATGTGCGTGCGTGGGGAGCGGTGGTGCAGTGGTTAGCGCGCTGAGCTACGAGCCTGGCGACCCGAGTTCGATTCCCGCTCACAGCCAACACCGGTGACGATAACACTATCACAATTTTTGTCCCTGGGTAGTAAGTGTTATTTCGTAATTGCTTGCTTATGCCTAAAAAGTATCGAAAATAGATATTATTCCCCACAAACTTTGCTTTTGTGACCAGGACAGTGATATATATTTTTTTTAATTTCCCTATTTTCAATGAGAAAACGGGCGAATTTGTGTCTTTTGGTTCACATAAAGTCAGGAAAAAACAACATATGAATACAAATTTACATGTATTCATACTAAAGTAATACAAAAATGACTACAAAAGATTTAGAAGTTAATTGTTTTTCGAGATTTACGATTATACAGTAAATCACTTTCACGAATCAGCCCCAAATGTAGTCTCCCATCATGTTCTTGTTATACTGTCCTTGGTAGCGGCGTTCAAAGTCCAGTATATCCTGTTGGAAGCGCTCGCCTTGCTCCTCCGAGTACGCTCCCATGTTCTCCTTGAATTTATCAAGATGAGCATCAAGGATATGGACTTTGAGGGACATCCTACAGCCCATTGCGCCGTAGTTCTTCACCAGAGTCTCAACCAGCTCCACATCGTTTTCGACCTTGTGATTGCCCAGGAAGCCACGAACTACTGCGACAAAGCTGTTCCAAGCCGCTTTCTCCTTACTAGTGAGCTTCATGGTGAATTAATTGCACTCCAGGATCTTCTTTGTCTGTGGTTCGACGAAGACACCGGCTTTGACCTTTGCCTCAGACAGCTTAGGGAAGAAGTCTTGAAGGTACTTGAAGGCTGCCGACTCCTTATCTACAGCTCTGACAAATTGTTTCATGAGGCCCAATTTGGTGGTGGCATCAGCACCTTCCGGGGGTCCCGGAAAATTCTCTGATTCACTCCGGGGCTTTCCTTACGTTGATTCTGCCTTAGGGGCCGTCCATAAATGACGTCACGGGATTTTGGACGATTTTTGACCCCCCCTAACCTCCAGTCACACGGCGTCACAAAAAAGTCAGACCCCCCCCCCTCAAATATGACGTCACAAAGCCTTGCCCCACCCCCCCAAAAAAAGATAAAACATGCTTCAAATCGCTTTAAACTATTGTCATTGTAGTGCGTATTTAATGTGGCGCTGCACTCTGATGTTGTAGGAGAAAACATTTATTAAAAAGTCTATTTAATTCAGTAGAACGTGTTGTCTATATTTATTTAAAGTTGCGCATTATGATGTGACGTCACATTTCTCAACACCCCCCCCCCCCTTCGTCACACATCATCACAAATGTCTGACCCCCCCCCCCACCCTAGGTACGTGACGTCATTTATGGACGGCCCCTTACGTGAGTACCTAGTGTGATTAGTACACACCGCCGCTAGAGTGACAAACGCGGCCGGGCTTGGCGCTTGCCACCCACCACCTCGTGTGCTGTACCGGCCTTCATAGGTGTTCTCTAACAGCACCTGCCCCAACAGCCTGTTAAGGCTATACGGGGGCCTTTGTCTTGTGCGTTATAATCCTTTTAATTTTACTGACTTGACCAATGATAATGTTAAGCAAGTCACACGATTACCCTTGTTATAGTACAGTACTCGTATTCATCCAACAAATTAACTGGTAAGCACCATTAACTAAAATTAAAGAAAACATTTGTCAATGAAAAATATCACGACGTTTCGATCGCAACACAAGCGGTCGTCACAACACAAGCGGTCGTCATCATGTTCCTGATGACGACCGCTTGTGTTGCGATCGAAACGTTGTGAAATTTTTAATCACTTTATTTTTTATTGTTTGTTCTATCTTCGTGATTTTACCGAAAGAACCATAGAATATGAATTCCTGCAGTCACGAAAGTTTTAAGTCAAAATTATACGTTTTGTGCTGGCCCTTCATTAATTAGCGACAAAAATGCATACAGTATTCCAGTAATTCAGAATATGTATTCATACTGGAGAAATCCGATTAGCTATGAAGCGCCGTTTCACAGATTTCCAGTAGTGGCGGGTAAGAATGTTACAACAACGAACAGTAAACATCACGTGATAGTAGTGCTAAGTACAAGAAAGGTATACAAATCACCCACACACATCCAAATAAAACTAAACCATCCCATCCTAGCAGGCAAAGCCTACTGAGGTATGAACTTATTTTTCAGAAGCAACTTGGCCAAAAATGGTAGCTCAACAAAGTGGCCCATCATTTGGACATTGATAGCACCACAATAATCTAAATTATCTCAATGCACGTTTCTCAATGTAGAGGGGAAACCGGAGGACCCAGAGGGTCGAACCACCGACCTCCTGCGTACCAGGTGAAGCAGAAAACATCTCACCACCGTGACACCTCTTATATAAATAAATAAAACATATAAGTTCAAATTGTGTCTCTCTAGTTCTATGTTCCTATAGTTCTTTGTAGATGTCACACAAATATTTCTCTCCCCATTTTTGATGTTTTTCATCCGCAAACAGTGGTTCAAGGGTGAGTGAACCTCGGAAAATAAAAAAAACTCAGTTATTCCATACAAAGTTCACGTTAAAGTTTCAAGCCGTTTCAATCGCAAGACCTGTATTCATCCTCGTGTCGCGTCCCAGGATGTCGCATTGTGTTGGAGTGAAAGTTGGCGCTTTTACTCGCGAATGGTTCCCGGTGGTTATTGTCGTCCCCTCCACTGCAGAGTTACAATTTCACATGGGGACAAGCCACTTTGTTGAACTAATAAGTTAATACCTCAGTGCGATTTGCCTGGTAGGATGGGGATGGTTTAGTTTATTTTTTATGTTTTTGTGTTCTTTGTTTTCCTTTCTTGTACTTTGCACGGCTATCACGTGTTGTTTTTGTAGTGTTTGTTGTTAAAACGTTCTACCTGCCCCGACTGGACATCTGTGAAAAGGAGCTTTATAGCTCATAGGATTTCTCCAGTATGAATACATCTGATTCTGAGTTGTACCGTAACTATTATTGTATTAAGTCTATGCAACTACTCGGCTATTGGCCGATGTACACTGAGCCTATTTTGATCCGGACAGCATTTTTAACAGAAACCAACGTGATGCAAGAGGCAAATCATGTAGCAAGCGGTCAGTAGGTTCATATTTCCATGGTAATTTAAAGCTCCCCCGTTGACCACGAGCGTTACTGTTGCCAAAGCGAATGTTCAAAGCGAAGCTCAGAGTATAAAATGGCGGCCAAGATGGCTGCCAATTCTAGAAGAAATGTAACGACATCGACAACTGTGTGACTGGGAGCCTATTTATTATTGACACACAACAACCACCCTAGGCCCGGCTTCCTCCTGCTCTTGAAGCTCGTCCCTTCTCCTCGTGCTTCTCCCCTTTTATCCTTCTCCAGCCCTCTTTCTCGAACTTTTTCTCACTGCTTCCAAGACTAAATACCCCCCAATATAGGTGATATTGAAACATCTGGCGCTTCAAGGTGACATGGTTGTTGCGCACGACAAACTGCACTGGCCGTTGCCTCGCAAGAACATGCAATCATAACAACGGAACCCATCCGGAAGAACATTCAAAGTTGTTGTCAGAACCGGGGGGGGGGGGGGCGGCAGTTTTCCTCCAGCGTGGAGTGTGATGCTTGCGGTGTATTTAAATGTTCCCGTCGTCAGCACACTCAAAGTGTCTCGCTGTCACCTTGCCGAATGGGGAGAAAGGCAGGCGTGCAAAACAACTTGCGTGATTCTTTTTTTGCGTGTACAAATATTGGCGGATGCGTCCCGAGTCATGCTTCAATGTGTGTTTTTTTGGGAGGATGGAGGGGTAGTGGGGTCGTCCGGTCAACCCTCGACATCCACCAGGCCAGAAGCTCCTGATAGGCACGGGGCCGGATGGCACTTTGCGGGGGGAGGGGGGGCGGTGGGGGGCCCTTTTTTGGTGTTAAGGCCCCCCGGGGGAAAGTTCCCCCTTTTGCCCCCCCCCCAACCCCCATGCCCTTGACGAGCGCAGTCACAAAGCCGCCCACTGCAGCACCGCTCGCACACACGCAGGCCCACGCACAAGACAAAGATCCCCCGTGTAGCCTTAACAGGCTATTTGGGGCAAGTGCTGTTAACGAACACCACCTTATGAAGGCCGGCAAGGCACACGAGGGGGTGGGTGGCCAACACCGTGCCCAGCCGCCTTTGTCTCCCCAGTGACGATGATTTTTACACACCGCACCAGGTACTCATATGAGGCTGATTGATCTTGGGGAGACCCAGCACCGGTTCAGATAATCGTCACTGGTGTGTTGGTGGCCGTGAGCGGGAATCCAACGGGGGGACGCCGGGGTTCGTAGCAGTTACCGCGCTAACTGCTGCGCCACCGCTCCCCACGCACGCGCAGACTCGCGCACATACACGCGCGCGCACCCGTGCGTGCGCGTGCGCGCGAGGATTCCCACCAAGTCGGAAGTGCCCGCGGAACCCGAGTCCGGTGCGGGGGCCCTGCCCAGTAGGACAGCTGGGGGTCTGTGTCCGGAGCCGCACGCGGAGACGAACGCGGCTTCCCGTCACGGCTATTTATAATCCTCGAGCCGGCTCGCGCGTAATTATAGACTCGCGTGGGCGGGCATGGCCACTGGCGCTCGCTGTGTAGCGGTGACAATCGCGCCACGGCGGCGAGCGTGGCGTGAGCGTACGCAGAGGACAGTAGTGCAGTAGATCGCATAACCTTCACGGCACCCCTTTGGTTCTCAATCCGTAAAAAAAGAATGTTAATAAAGACATAGGTTTGGTGAAACAAAGCAGTTGTACTACGTGCCCCTGCTTAATTTGTGTGTTCGATGATTTACCTTCTCAAAATGAATCTGCCCAAGTCTCGCACCCCAGGTGAAGAACCACTGCAGTCGTGCATCGGGTTGATTGTCATACAGATTGGCTGGCAGCTCAACATCATCGTCGGTCATTGTCTATCCACTGCTGGATGAAGGCTTCCCCGCGCTGTTTCTCACACCGCACGGTCCAGTGCTGCTGTCATGGACCTCACAATGCACCTCGACTGATCAGCCGTGGGAATGTGTAATCACCAGGTAATGTGAATGTGTCATCACCATCCGCTGGCTTTTTAGGGCCATCACTCCCACCCACCCCGCTAGGTATCGGCTCCACACTCGCGGCCTGGACTGGCCTTGGCCACGTGACCGTGGCGTTGCCACTGCTCGTTTGAACCGGTTAACGGAGGTCAGCACACGGACGCGCCTTCGTGTGAGTCGGTCGACGCAGGGGAATATGAAATTAGCAACCAACGACTCTGAGCGCTGCCCACCGCAATTTTTGTTTGGGCAGGGTTCGTTGACATTGACGAGACCAATGGGAAGGAGGCGGTGAAGAAGAAGAAGAAGAGGATTCCCATGGAACACCAGGGGCTACTTGAAACGGCTTGAGATGCTGCCCACCAATGACATTGCATCTGTGAACGGGATTCATTTCGAAGTTACGTTTAGTAAAGCATTTTTGGTCGATTTAGTCTTTGTTCTTGAAATGTAGAATGAAGAATTGATCAAAGGAAGAAAGCACTCTCTGTGCCCAAAGTGGTAGTGTAGCGGGTAGCGCGTGGCGCGACGAACCCGGGGATCCGAGTTCGACTCTCGCTCACGGCCAACACCCGTGGCTATTATCTGAACCGGTCCTGAGTCTCCCCAAGATCGACTCAGCCTCGAAATGAGCACCTGGTGCGGTGTATAAGCATCGCTGCTGGGAAGACAAAGGCGGTCGGGCGTGGTGTTGGCCACCCACCCCCTCGTGTGCCGTGCCGGCCTTCATAGGTGCTCGCTAACAGCACTTGCAACAACAGTCTGTTCAGCCTATACTGGGATCTTTGGCCTTATAGGCTTTGGAGGTGCCTGTGCCACACTCAAGGTGCCTGTGGGGCCTGTCCCACAGGCACCGTTATTGGGCAAGCGGACAAGGGGGGAAAGTGTGCAAGCGGACACACCATCCAGCTGCAAACAGCCAGGCTAAATCGCTGTCAGACTTTCCTCTGCCAATTGCTATGCTCCATGTACATTGTGACGATTGAACCTTCCTCCCTAGCACTGTGCATTCACTCTGAACCCCAACCGTGGTCAGAGGTCCCCAGGAGGACAGAAGAAACGATTCAAGGACGTTCTTGTAGCCTCGTTTCATGAAAATAAAATGTGACATTGACACCAACTCGTGCGAGTCCCCAGCTCAAGATCGCACGGACTGGAGGAGAAGCGTTGGGGGCTGGCATCGTGCATCTTGAGTCACGCCGGCTCGCGCACGAGGAAGCCAAACGGGTGCAGCGAAAGGAGCGCCCTGCAGCTCAACCCACCCACCCACTCAACCCACCCACCCTCCCAACCACCCACCCACTCAACCCACCCTCCCACCCACCCACCCACTCAACCCACCCACCCTCCCAACCACCCACCCACTCAACCCACCCTGCATCCCACCCACACACTCAACCCACCCTGCATCCCACCCACCCACTCAACCCACCCACCCTCCCAACCACCCACCCACTCAACCCACCCTGCATCCCACCCACCCACTCAACCCACCCTGCATCCCACCCACCCACTCAACCCACCCACCCTCCATCCTACCCACCCACTCAACCCACCCACCCTCCATCCCACCCACCCACTCAACCCACCCACCCTCCCAACCACCCACCCACTCAACCCACCCTCCCACCCACCCACCCACTCAACCCACCCACCCTCCCAACCACCCACCCACTCAACCCACCCTGCATCCCACCCACACACTCAACCCACCCTACATCCCACCCACCCACTCAACCCACCCACCCTCCCACCCACTCAACCCACCCTCCCAACCACCCACCCACTCAACCCACCCTGCATCCCACCCACACACTCAACCCACCCACCCTCCATCCCACCCACCCACTCAACCCACCCACCCTCCATCCCACCCACCCACTCAACCCACCCACCCTCCCAACCACCCACCCACTCAACCCACCCACCCTCCATCCCACCCACTCAACCCACCCACCCTCCCAACCACCCACCCACTCAACCCACCCTCCATCCCACCCACCCACTCAACTCACCCTCCCAACCAACCCACCCACTCAACCCACCCTCCATCCCACCCACCCACTCAACCCACCCACCCTCCCAACCACCCACCCACTCAACCCACCCTCCCACCCACCCATCCACCCACTCAACCCACCCACCCTCCCAACCACCCACCCATTCAACCCACCCTCCCACCGACCCATCCACCCACTCAACCCACCCACTCTCCATCCCACCCACTCAACCCACCCTCCCACCCACCCATCCACCCACTCAACCCACCCACCCTCCCAACCACCCACCCACTCAACCCACCCACCCTCCCAACCACCCACCCACTCAACCCACCCTCCCACCCACCAATCCACCCACTCAACCCACCCACCCTCCCAACCTCCCACCCACTCAACCCACCATCACACCCATCCACCCACTCAACCCACCTACCTACTCAAACCACCCACCCACCCACCCTCCCACCCCTCAACCAACCCACCTTCCCACCCACCCATGCACCCACCCACTCAACCCACCCTCCCTCCCACCCACCCATCCCTTCCCTAGCAGCTGCTGTCCCACCTGCGGCAGAATATGTGGATTTCGCATTGAGTTCTTCATTAATCTCAGAACACACAGAACTCCAGTGGAAGGGAAGTCATCCTTGACCAATGAGAGGCTTCCAAAGAAAAAGATGAGAACGCTTGCATACACAGCACCCGTAAAGTCCGACCTCCCCCCCCCCCCCCGCCATGAATAGATTCGCTGAATGAATTCACTCGGTGCCAGCCTCTCTTCTCTCTGTTCCTCCCTCTTAAATTCTCTTTTGTGTTCACAAACGCTTCCCCCTTTCCCGTCTTCCCCTCCTCCAGAGGAAAAAGAAAAAACAAAACGAAAATAAAAAACAACAAATCGAGGGTTCATTGCGTGAGAAGATCAAAATTGGACGGCAGCAGGGGGCTTGACGCGCAAGATTTGTCTATAGAACTCGTGCACAACAAAGGCCACTGCGTGCCCCTGCTGGGAGTCCCCAGCCAGCGGTGTGGAGCTTTGTGCTTTCTGGACGTACGCTGGGAGGCCGCTGCGCTGTGCCAGCGATGGATCGAGTCTGACCTGATGCTCTTTCTGCAAGGCATCCAAGTGCTCTGCTCGGTTAACGATAAAGTCCGCGGTTGAACGTGCATCTCTACGTGAATTCTTCCGCGGTAACGCAATGTTACATTGAATATCAATGTCGACATTAACATGTGAGTGTGTTTCTATTACTGTCAATCCTTGTGGGTTTTGTTTGCATCGTATTTGAATTCACTGCGAAAATCATAATAAAATCATAACCCTTTCTGGCAATAAAACAGGTGTTCAGATGTTTAAACACCAACTATCTTTTGCAAGGAATCAAGTCTGCATTAACCACACGTACTTGTGGCAAAAGATGCAAACAAGCACGCTCTGATAATACATGGGCATTGTTTTTGAAACTGATTGGCCTACAACACCAGAGGCATCCTTCTTTACAGCCTAGCCTCAACCAGTGTGAGACCAGAGAACGCCCAACAGACGACCAGTACAAATACAACACAAGTAGCAGGGCAATGAGAGCAGTTGTATCTAAAACCTATTCTTATTTTTCATACGTTGATTTTGCCAAAGGTACCATAGATAGTGCAGACATCGCCATTGTTGAAATGCTGTGCTCCGTCGTCTATGCTCCCTGCGTTGACCAACCCGCGGTGGCCAGTGTGGGGAAGTATGGCCAAATAACTCCATGTATGGCCAAATAACCTCCAAAACCGCTTTAGCCTATAGGGGAGATCCTCATTGACAAAAAGGGCTGTTCACTGAATTATGTTGTTGTTTTCAGTTTAACACGCAGTTGGCTTTCGCGACCATTATTATCCATAATAGAGGTTTTTTGGGGGTTAGATCGCGTAAATATATAAATGTGTCGTTAATCCCGCCACCACTCGACACAGCCAATTGGTAAGGTTTGTCACGGAAACAGCACACTGGTGTGTTGGAGAGTAAACCCACAACATTTACAATTCGAGTACGACGTTTCGCCAGTAATTGCAACAAGCACCATCAGGCTAACAACAGCCAGGTTTGTAGCTGTCTGCCTGGTGATGCCAGTTCAACGCACCGGTGTGCTGAACTAGTAACTAATTGCCATAGTTTGTTTACGTGACAAACACTATTAATTGGCTGTGTCGGCTGGCGGCGGGTTTAACGACGGATTTATATTCTTGGTTCTTTCGGTGAAGTCACGTAGAAGGGAAACAATAAAATAATAAAAATATATTGTTTTATATTTTTATTATTTTATTGTTTCCCTTCTACGTGACTTTACGTGACTTTACCGAAATAACCAAGAATATGAATCCCTGCAGTCACGAAAGTTTTAAATCAAATCGCATTTATATTTACGCGAACCAACCCAAAAACCTCTTTTATGGTTGTTGATTTTTTTTACCAACTTAATCGTTGCTTATGCACACAGTACGTCATTGATTGCATTTTCACGGCAGTATTAAAATGCGATGTTTTCGCTTGACGCTTCGTCAAACACCATGGGGGCAACATCCAAGACGGAGAGAGAACAACAATTCGGGAGGTAAGAATAACCGTGCCAGCGTGAATCGTTTGCCGCAAAGCCAACAGCGAGAATTTGATATCAAAAATACCAAAGAGCATCTCACTCAAAGGCAGCGAGTTACGGGTAGATGCCACAAATAAATACGACAAACTATTAAAACTATGACCAATTTTATTTATTTTACCAGGTAAGGCCCCACTGAGCGATGTAGTTATTTTTCAGAAGCGACCTGGCCACAACTGACAGCTCAATGACGTGGCTTGTGATCACGTGGAAATGTATCGCAGGCAAATACTCTAAACACGTGATGTTGATTCTAAATGTGGAGGGGAAAGCCGGAGAACAATCCCCGTGATCTCACGTGACCACGGAGAGAGAGACGCAAACTCCAAATACACAGCTGGCGTCAGGGTCGGGATAGAACCCACGAACTCCTGTATACCAGGCGAGGTAGTTAACAGCCTGCCACTGTGGGTTGTGTTGTCAGATAATTGGATGACAGAACTCTTGCTTTGGTCAGCAGTGAGCCTGGAGCTGCTGAGGGCCACTACCACAGAGCCTGTTGCCCTGCATGTACTCAGAGGAGCAGGCTGCACAGCCAGCATTGTGTCAGTTGGAATTTTAATTTAAATGGTTATGTATGTTGGACTTACTTCGCACCGTAAGTAGCCAACCGTGTTAATTGCAGTTGCGAGGGAAGGACAACAAACGAAACTCGAGAAGATATGAGATTTCAAACTAAATAACAAGTGCATCTGAAAGCGCGCGATGCGGTGACACAAAAAGCAGTTTTAAAGAAATTAGTTTTGTAAATCTTGTTTATGTCAGTAATGAATGATTGATTGTAAAGGACATCATTAAGCTGTCTTATAACACAGTCAGTCCCCATGCGGGTCTGGACTGCGGGCCGAGTGAGGGGGGAGGAGGAGGCATTGTTGTTTGTTCTCGGGGCTTGGCTTTCCGAGTAGGATTTGTGAAGTAAATGTCGCGGTTCGCTTGGTAGGGGTCACGCTCAGTAGGGGTCATGCTCCGTAGGGGTCACGATCGGTAGGGGTCACGCTCGGTAGGGGTCACGTTCGGTAGGGGTCACGCTTAGTAGGGGTCATGCTCCGTAGGGGTCACGTTCGGTAGGGGTCACGCTTAGTAGGGGTCATGCTCCGTAGGGGTCACGTTCTGTAGGGGTCACGCTTAGTAGGGGTCACGCTCGGTAGGGGTCACGCTTAGTAGGGGTCACGCTCTGCCACGACTCGCCTCTGATGGTCAAGCCACCGTGAGTCTGTGCCAGGGGGCCGTCGGCAACATGCGGCGGCTCTTTCGGGAGACTGCTTCGTGACGTAATTTATGAAGGGACCTCCACCGTCTGCGCACTCACAACCACAGTGCATTGCGGCTCTTGAAATTTTGACGGGGTTTTTTTTTGCCCGTATGTTCGGCAACAACAACAGTAACAATAACAACAACACGTGCCTCGTCCACACGTGCCCGCCGCCCCCTCTTGCAATGAAGAATCTCCCCGGTGACAGGTTAATGAGTCCGCGTGGGGGTGACTGGTGGTGGTGGTGGTGCAGCAGTAGGTGGAGGGAGAGGAGGGAGGTGCTGTTGTTGATCTGTGGGCTGGGTTGTCAGTCCCTTGTCAGGCAGACTCCTTTGCTGGGGGCTGATATCTCTCCAGCTCACACGTACCCCCACCCTTACACCCTCCGGTCGTCTCATCCACGTCACAAAGACAAAGATCTTCCCAGTATAGCCTTCACAGACTGTTGGGGCAAGTGCTGTTAGCGGGTACCACCTATGAAGGCCAGCACGAAAACACGAAGGGGGTGGGTGGCCAGCAACTACGCCTCTGTCTCTTCAGCGGCAATGGGTTTTTTTCCCACATTCCATTCGGTGCTCAATTGAGACTGAGTCGACCTAGGGGAGGCATAGGACCGATTCAGATAATCGTTACCGGTGTTGGTGGCCGTGAGCGAGAATCGAACTCTGGTCGCCGCGTTCGTAGTGCAGCGTAGCGCTAACCGCTGCGCCACCGCTCCCCAAATAACACTCCCACCCCCTTCCGCTCAGCACGAGCGCCCTCCCCCCACCACCTCCCCACCACCCCCCAAAATCCCTCCCACCTCCACCAATCCCCCCCCGCCCCCCCTTTCTGCCAGTGACAGTTTCACGAGTTGCGGCTGCTGCTCGCGTGCTTTATGCGATGAGGACGTGACCGCAGTGCGGATCTCTGACTCAGCAGCCAGCGCACGCGTCGATGCGCCGATATTATTGCAGCCTACAAGCAGAGGCCTTGCTCGGGTGGCGCTGCGACGTCATGGTGTCAGATGTAATAAGTCCGGTGTGTAAAGTCGGAGCCTAAAGTCAAGGTGCACCCAACTTAAGTAGGGGGCAAAAGTCAAGATGTACCCAACGAGATTCAATGTAGAATCAGGGCTCAAAGTCAATGTGCACCCAATGAAAGTGAAGGTGCACCCAATTAATCGGAGCCTAAGGTCAAGGTGGACTCAACGCGTCAATCTAAATTCAGACCTTAAAGTCAAAGTGTACCCAATGAATCAGGCCCGAAAGTCAAGGTGTACCCAACGAGTCAATGTATAAATCAGCTTCAAGTTAAGGTGCACCCAAAAGGTTTCATATGAAGGCGTCGGGGGGGGGGGGTCCACCCTTGTGGCCAGCCCTGCGTACGCGCGTGGGGATGGGGGTTCGTTTAAACTCGAGTGGCTCGTTGGGGATTTGCTTTAATTACTAATTTACGCACGTGTCCGCACAGGCTTCAACACACGCACGCAGGCACGCCGGTAATGCGCGGCCCCCTTGTCAACACAGCGGCTGAATGAAGGCCTCCTACCCACACGGTTTCGCGTGTGGGTGGAGTGGGGGGCTATTCAACCATACTTAACCAGGTTGGTAATTGCGGGTTGGTGAAGTGGACAGCGGGGGGAGGGCCGGTGTTGTTGGAGTAATATCGCCACTGATGTTAGGGGCATCACGGGGGCGAGATGTTAACCACCTCGCCTGGTGTACAGGAGGTCGTGGATTCAATCCCGACCCTGACGCCTGCTGCTGTATATGTGGTGTTTGCATGTCTCTCTCTCTCTCCCCGTGGTCGCGTGGATTTCCCCCGCGTCCTCTGCTTTTTCCCTCCACATTTAGAGTCAACATTACGCGTTTTGAATATTTGGCTGCTGCTAGACATTCCACGTGATAAGCCAATTCGTTGAGCTACCGTGTGTGGTCAGCTCGCTTCTGAAAAAGTGCTACATAGCTCAGTGGGCCATTCCTGGTAAAAAAATAAAATATAGTTTAGGTTTTGTTTAAATGGGCATTACATTATACCTACACTGTGATCTAACGCAGAAGAAACTATGCATCGTAATGTTTGTCTCGAAAGCCTACGTTAGTGTAATAGAACCTGACCAACTCGACTCTCCTCCCAAAAATGCGACGTTAGCTCTGAATTAAAGACGATCGTTTCTTTCCCGTTTGTCGACAAACCCCCCGACCAAGAGAAGCACTTCGCGTGGCATCATTCTGTGACCTCGCAGTGCTGCTGATGAACATCAACCGAGTAGAGCAAGCGACGAGAGCAGAGCCCTTCACTCGTTTCCAGAAGGTGGGGACACTTTGGCCGTTGGGGCATCATCAGTGTGAGCAGGGCCGCCACACCATTTGAAACCATTGGGGGTTTGTGACAGCAACACGATGATGATGGGGGGGTGGGGGTTTCGCCATTTGTGTATTGTCAGGGGCCGCACTAAAGGCCACCAGGGTCCGCCAGTGGCCCACGGGCTTTGCAATGAAGAGCCGCCGGGCTAAAGCGACGCTGCACATTGAGTGGGCACGCCTGGCGTGGCAGTGGCCCTGTTCGGCGAGACGTGGACGAGCGGACACGGCAGTGATGGCGAGGGAGGTGACGACAGCTTTGCAGTGGCGGTAGAGACTTCTTTACATGGGGGGGATTAAAAAAGGACAGCTTGTGCTTGTGGGGAATGTACAGAAGACATATCGCGTGTAAACTTCGCGTGAACTCGAGTACTCCACGAAGAGCGAATGTATAACCATGTACTGCTGTTTGTCAATCGATTAAGTGGATAAGGCCTTCTCATGCTGTGTTATTGGTTATCGGGGGTTGACCGTACATACTTCACCACGCTGATCACCGTGGATTGGTGAAGGGCAGGGGGGAGTATCAGTAAATACTTTGCCAGAAGGCAGTAACTGTATACATCCGCGAGTGACTTTTTAGTGTGTTTTTTTTATTAGACGTTTCTAGAGAGGTTCAGATCTCACTGACCACTAATGTTAGCCGTGGCTGGGAACATAACAGCAGCAGGTTCATAGCGCAGAGTGTGAACTATACTGTGCCACCTTACACCACCGCCTTTAACGAAGGCTTTAACAGAAGCATGTAAAGCAATAGCATCTGTAAAAGGACGAGACCAAATATAGCTCAGAATCACTACAAAGTAGAAATGCACAGCTTTGCATGGCATTTTTTCTCGTCACGTAGCAAAAACCATCACGCGAACGGCAGGCATCCTCGCAGCAGCAGCAGTGGCAGGGGCGTTTGGATAGCCATCGAACAAAGACGGTGGTCACCGCATCGCGCGGCGCTTTCAGATGCGCTTCTGCGGCCGTCTGGAACGCTCTTCCTTCCGATATTAGGAAGCCACTGGGAGCTTGTGCACTTTTAAATAATCTCGATTGACAAACTAATGTCTTTGGAACTGGTTTGTGCTTAGTTTGTTGTTCCCATCCTCCTGCGCTTCCGTTTATCACGTTTTGCTACGTACGGTGCGAAAGAAGTTCAACATACGGTGATACTGGTACTGTGCAAACGGGGCCATAACGCTGAGCAAACACACGCGGCCTATTGGCAAGTGCAGCTTATTAATCTGACGCCGTTGATTCACTGGGGACTGGCTGGCGGGTAGAGGGAGAGACACACACAGACACCTGCTCCACACTCCCACGTACCCACGGCAACTCTGCTCGGGTTAGGCACGCGTGCATGCACACGTGGGAAGCGAGCGGTGGCGCAGCGGTTAGCGCAGTGTGCTAAGAATCCGGGCCGACTCAAGTTCGATTCCCGTTCACAATTAAACGTAAAACTCGTTTTTATTTCACCAGGTAAGGCCCACTGAGCTATGTAGCTCTTTAATAGAAGCGACCTGGCTATCACAAATGATAGCTCAACGAGGCGACTCATCGCGTGAAAATGTATATCAGCCAAATACTCTAAACATGCGATGTTGATTCTAAATGTGGAGGAAAAAACCGGACGAGGCTGAGAAAAATCCACGTGACCAGGGGGAGAGAGACACGCAAGCACCCAATATACAAGCGTCAGGGTCGGGATCGAACCCAGGATCTGCTGTATACCAGGCGAGGTAGCTAACATCTCTCCACCATGGCCCGTGTGTGTGCGCGCGCATGCAATTGGGAAGCGGTAGTGTAGTGGTTAGCGCGCTGCGCTACGTACCCGGCGAAACGAGTTCGCTCATGGCCAACAGCAGTGACGGTTATCTTTACCGGTCTGGGCCTCCCCTAGGTCGACTCAGCCTAAAAAATGAGTACCTGGTGTGGTGTGTGTAAACATTGTTACTATGGAGACAAAATTGGCCGGGCGTGGTGCTGGCCACCCATTCCTTCGTGTGCCGTTCTCGCAAACAGCACTTGCCCCAACAGTCTGTTAAAGGTGATCTTTGTTTGCACTGAGATGTGAACCCGGCGACCCGAGTTCGATTCCCGCTCACAGCCAAGGCCACTGATGAATATCTGAACCTGTTCTGGGCCTTCCCAAGGTACAAAACCTCTCACGTGCCGTGCCTGCCTTCATAGCTTCTCGCAAACCGCACTTTCCCCAACAGTCTGTTAAGGTTGTAGGGGGGATCTTTGTATTTTCGTGCAAGTGGGAAGGTGGTCTGGCAGCGGTCACAAGGTTGTTTAGTTTATTCAAGTATTTAATGATGGATGTTAGCCACAAAACTGGCGTTCGTCTCCCCTGCAGCTGACAGCCGCCCGCCTCCGCACTGTGATGCATGCATCGAGACTCTGCTGTTTGCATGGCTCTTGAGCATAAATCACCGCAGGATACTCGTCAGCAACAAGAAATTCATATTCTTTGTTTTTTTTCCAGTAAAGTCACGTAGATAGAAAGAAAACAAGTGTAAATAAAATAAAAACTACGCTGTTTCGATCGTCGTAGTTTCGAAACGTCGTCGTTTTTTATTTACTTTATTTTTTTCTATCTACGTGACTTTACCGAAATGTCCGAATAACATGAATTCCTGCAGTCACGAAAGTTTTTAGTCAAAAGCAACAACAAAAACAACGTGGTGTGTGCCGCACAGCGCTGCTGCGGGTGCTCCCCGACGCACGCGGGGCTTGTCCCCTCGGCTTGGTCAACGAGGACCCGAAAGCGGTCCAAATGATTTCAAAGCAGTCCCGAGATCTTGACCAGAGGCAGTCGGTTATGAGAGCTACGGAACCGCACAGCGGTGGTTAGCGTGCGAGCGAGGTGTCTTTTAATCTCCAGGTTTGTTCACACCCCCCCCGCCCCCACCACGCGCCTGACCAGGCGTGGTGAAGTATGGTCAGAAGAGGGAGGCCTTCGTCCAACGGTGGATTAGGAATGGCTGGGATTGAGTTCTAAAATCAAGAACAAAATTATGTTTTGACCGCAAATGTTCAGGATCGCTGTTGCAAGTTTGGAGACTTGTTGCAAATGGAAGACTCACTGTTGCAAGTCGGAAACTCCCTGTTGCAAGTCAGAGACTCGCTGTTGCAAGTCGGTGACTCCCTGTTGCAAGTTGGAGACTCCTTTTTGCAAGTCTTAGACTCCCTGTTGCAAGTTGAAGACTCGCTGTTGCAAGTTGAAGACTCCCTGTTGCAAGTCTTAGACTCCTTTTTGCAAGTCTTAGACTCCCTGTTGCAAGTCTTAGACTCCCTGTTGCAAGTTTTAGACTCCCTGTTGCAAGTCTTAGACTCGCTATTGCAAGTCTTAGACTCCCTGTTGCAAGTTGAAGACTCCCTGTTGCAAGTCTTAGACTCCCTGTTGCAAGTTGGAGACTCCCTGTTGCAAGTCTTAGACTCCCTGTTGCAAGTTGAAGACTCGCTGTTGCAAGTTGAAGACTCCCTGTTGCAAGTTTTAGACTCCCTGTTGCAAGTTGGAGACTCCCTGTTGCAAGTCTTAGACTCCCTGTTGCAAGTTGAAAACTCGCTGTTGCAAGTTGGAGACTCCCTGTTGCAAGTTGAAGACTCACTGTTGCAAATCTTAGACTCCCTGTTGCAAGTTAAAGACTCGCTGTTGCAAGTCTTAGACTCCCTGTTGCAAGTTGAAGACTGGCTGTTGCAAGTTGGAGACTCCCTGTTGCAAGTTGAAGACTCCCTGTTGCAAGTTGAAAACTCCCTGTTGCAAGTTGAAAACTGGCTGTTGCAAGTCTTAGACTCCCTGTTGCAAGTTTTAGACTCCCTGTTGCAAGTTGAAGACTCGCTGTTGCAAGTCTTAGACTCCCTGTTGCAAGTCTTAGACTCCCTGTTGCAAGTTGACGACTCGCTGTTGCAAGTTGGAAACTCCCTGTTGACATCTAAGACTACTAGTAGAGATTTGGTGGTGCAAATTGGACACTCGCTGTGGCAAGTTTGTTTTACAAAGGGCGCGCGTTGTGTGCACGCTTTGGCATGTGCCCCAAACGCACGTTGCGTTGTGAATTGGCTGTCAACACAGCAGCAGCAGCAGCGCGCATGCCTGCAGGGCACGCGCCTGCAGTGCACGCGCGCTGCTGCAGCCAACGCGGCCTGCAAGTCTCTATATACCGTCATGTTAAACAGCAGCAATACAATATAAACTGAAGCAAAGTAAAAAAAAAGAATCACCTGGTAAGGCCCACTGAGCTCTGGAGCTTTTTTTCAGAAGCGACCTGGCCATCACAAATGATAGCTCAACGAAGTGGCTTATCACGTGGACATTTATAGCAGCAGACAAATTCTCTAAACGCGTGATGTTGATTCTAAATGTGGAGGGGGAAACCGGAGGACAGAGAGAAAAATCCACGCGGCCAAGGGGAGAGAGAGAGAGAGACATGCAAACTCCAAATATCGTCAAGGTTGGGATCGAACCTACGACCTGCTGTATATCAGGCGAGGTAGTTAACATCTCGCCACCGTGGCACTGACACTGACCCCACCCCACAGAAAAAGAAAGCACATATAACAGGCGGTGTTTCGAGTTATGAAGGGTTATGGACCAAAACGTCGCCTGTTGCATACATCTCATTTTAGCACCCGGAGCGTTACTGGCAGGATACGTTGACATGCGTTTGTTTATTGTTTATGGTTGTGCACCGTGGGCAAATGCAGCAGCAGCATAATGGCACATTCTAACTATAGAAAAACAAATGCATTCGTTTCAACTTGAAGCGTTACTCATTAACAAAATACTCCCACACCCCCTCCGCCAGACAACACGGCCGGATTGCGATGCGTTGGAACCAGCGCCGCGTTGTTCGTGAACGCGAGGCGCGTGTTGACGGCGCTGTGACACAGGTCAAGGTGCACGGCAGGAGGGCCTCTCTTCAGCCTCACCTTCCGCTCTGTTTACCCTGTTGCATGATGTGCAGCAACAGCGCGGCCTTGGCCGTCGTGCGCGCGTTCTCAATGCACGGCGGTCGATGTCCCGCACTGCAGACGCGGGGTCGCCGTGCGGCGGGCGAGTCACTGAGTTTGTTTCATTCTGCACGGTTCCTGTCCGTCCGCACGTCCTCCCGGTAGTTTATACAATCGCGGGGGCTAGGATATGTTCACTACCTGGCCTGGTATGCAGGAGGTCATTGGTTCGATCCCGACCCCGACGCCTGCTGTATATTTGGAGTTTGCGCGTCTTTCTCTCTCTCCCCGTGGTCGCGTGGATTTTCCTCCGGCTCCTCCGGTGTTTCCCTCCACATTTAGAATCTGCATCACGCGTTTCGAGTATTCGGCTGCTATAAATGTCCACGCGATTAGCCACTTCGTTGAACTATCGTTTGTGATAGGCAGGTCGCTGCTGAAAAAAAAAGAGTTGTCTAGCTCGGTGGGGCCTTACCTGCTAAAATAACAAGTAGTTTTAGTTTAGTTCGTTTCACCATGGGGTGCAATTTCCATTGCCAACCCATGAGCACAGTGACATACCTGTACAGTAATTGCGTTTTTGTTGTTGTATTTGGTTGAAAGGTTACAGGTGAAGGCCGCAGCGTTCATGAGAACCGTCACGCAGGGAATTTATGAGGTCACGGGGACAGCCCGTGAGCGAGTGGTGCTCCGGGTCAGGGAGATTTATCTCTCTCTCTCTCTCTGGGCTTTGCACTGAGGGCTCTTTTGCCACGTGCTGCCGTAATTGTCATCGCTAAAGTCTGCGTGACGGGCCGCGTTCACGATATGTTTGTTGTGCGGCGATGGAGCTCGACTTGAACTGGGCATCTCTTAGTTGGGTCTAGATTTGCTGCGTTTAAAGGTGTCAATGTTACTCCCCCCCCCCCCCCACCGTCAGACATCGCACATGTAACGGGGGGCACTTTAAATTATACGTTTTAATAATGTCATAATTATAAGAATCTGTTATGCAGCACAAATTACAGTGAGCCCATGTAACTATTAAAGTTTGCTGCTATAGGCCAAGTGTTAGATTAAGCTAGTGTGTGGCCTGTAGCATATGTTATAAAGTGGCCCTAGATATTAAAAAAAACATCAATATTAAAAGACATATTTTTTACTTGCATAGTAAAGTTATTGGCTTTTTTTTATTTGCTATACTGCAAGATAATACGACAAATCGCTAACATTAAACACCCAGTCATTCGTAAAAAGTTGAGGGCTGTATAGTACTATAGTAATAGAGCAAGTGCAGAATCACTAAACCGGAATTTATATCTTGAAAGCATTTAGCGCGGGGCCCTTGAAAGTGCGTGGCATGTAGCTACATATGTAGCTACTTTTGCTACTGGGATAATCCTGCACTGTACCAACGGTGCCCTGTTAAACCCCACTCCCCAGATGTCAAAGCGACAATAACTCTCCCGAACCAGACAATGTTGCCCGCTCGTGACGAATTCTTCAAGCGTTGCTGTTTTCGCTACCCAAATGTGTCCCACATCTTAAGTGGGGCAGCTTGTGCCACCACCACGCGTCAATTGAGCATCATCTGTTTGACACGTCTATACCGCTGATGAGAGACTCGAACGCAAAAAAAAAACACAACACGTTCCAGAGTGGGTGTGAGTGTGTGAGGCTATACGGGGGATCTTGTTTTTTTGTGTGAGTGGGGAGCGGTAGTGCACTGGTTAGCACACTGCGCTACATACCCAGCGATCCGAGTTCGATTCCCGCTCACGACCAACACCATTGACAATTATCTTAACCGGTCATGGGCCTTCCCTATGTCGACTCAGCCGTAAATGAGTACCTGGTGAGGTGTGTAAACATCGCCACTGGGGAGACAAAGGCGGCTGGGCGTGGTGATGGCCGCCCACCCCCTCGTGTGCCGTGCCGGCCTTCATAGGTGCTACTCGCTAGCAGCACTTGCCCCAACAGTCTGTTAAGGCTACACGGGGGATCACATTTATTTATTTTAATACTCAACGAGTAACCCATCTATTAACTATCGCGGCTATCGTCGGTACGTTACTGCAGGGATATCTATTGGTCAAAATTGCAACTTGCACAACAACAACAATTTTTACTTAATTAAAAAAGCACGTGCTTGCTTCGCGCGAGACGAGTCGCGCGTGACCGTGCGCCAGAGCCGGGCGCTGGCGGGGCGCAGAACGAAAAAATCGCGGGCGCGCCCGCCGAATTTTTCCGCCACTGCTTGCTTCTTCACCTCCCGTCTCCCTCCCGTCTCTCGCCCTCTCTCCCTCTCCTCCCTCCCGTCTCTCTCCCTCCCTCCCGTCTCTCGCCCTCCCTCCCGTCTCTCTCCTCCCTCCCGTCTCTCGCCCTCCCTCCCGTCTCTCTCCTCCCTCCCGTCTCTCGCCCTCCCTCCCGTCTCTCGCCCTCCCTCCCTCTCTCTCCTCCCTCCCGTCTCTCGCCCTCCCTCCCGTCTCTCGCCCTCCCTCCCGTCTATCTTTCGTCTCTCGCCCTCCCTCCCGTCTCTCGCCCTCCCTCCCGTCTCTCGCCCTCCCACCCGTCTATCTCTCGCCCTCCCTCCCGTCTCTCGCCCTCCCTCCCGTCTCTCGCCCTCCCTCCCGTCTCTCTCCCGTCTCTCTCCTCCCTTCCGTCTCTCGCCCTCCCTCCCGTCTCTCGCCCTCCCTCCCGTCTCTCGCCTTCCCTCCCGTCTCTCTCTGCGAGCGCAGAGAGCGTCGCTGTTGCCCAAGCACACGGCACCACGTGACCGAGGCGTCCCGCGACCGAGGCTGTGTCGAGTTCGTCGAGGACGCGGGAGGTCTTTGTGCCCGACGCCCCCCCTTCGCCCCCACCTCGCGAAATCATCAACCCCCCCCCCTTGTCTTCTTAGTGCCTCGATGCAGGCTTGCAGGGCAATCACCAACACAGGCGCAGTGGCCGTCTAAACTTATCAGAGGGCACCTGTGCCACCAAAGGACGCGTGGCTAGTCACTGGCTCTTCCTCTCCGCCCCTCTCTCTATCTCTGCGTCTCTTCCACCGTCTATTCAAGACCGTGTGTCACTCTGTGCCCGTGGCCCGCTTCTGTGGGAAGAAGAGCTTTGTATCTTGATTTGAAGCTTTGGTGACTGCAGGAAGCCTATATAACCTCTTGTTGCAGCAGCTCTTTCTCCTGCCTCAGCAGTTCTCCTGCTGTGGTTGTCTCACCTGATGACGATTGCTTGTGTTGCGATCGAAACGTCGTGATCTATTAATTTAATATCTACGTGATTTTACCGAAAGAACCAAAGAGTAAAGAGCTTCGTAGCTCACCGGATTTCTCCAGTATAAATGCAGATTCTCATTCTGTCTCTCGCAAAATCGTTTATTGTTCGTTCCTCGCAGCGGCTCTTGGCTGCTAGCCATCGAACAAAGGCGTTGACTGCATCGCACGGCGCCTTTAGGGGCACTTCTGCAGCCGTCTGGAACGCTCTTCCTTCCAATATTAGGAAGCCACTGTGAACTGTGCACTTAAATCGAGATTGAAACGTTATTTCTGGAGAACTGCTTTTTGTGTTTAGTTCATTGTCCTTCCCCCGCACCTCCGATTAGAACGGTTTTCTGCGCACGGTGCGAGAGAAGTTCAGCGTGCGTACGGCCATCTCAGTCGTTGTGTAGCTTCGCCTCTCACTTTGTCAATGCCTACCCATCCTGACTCGGTGTGACTATTTCTCTCTCCCTCTCTGTATTCTGACCTTGAGTTTTAATAGTTTGTGAATACCCCCCTCTTGGTTTTATGATCCTGCTCGGGCGCCACGGTGGCGAGATGTTAACTACCTCGCCCGGTATACGGAAGGTCGTGGGTTCGATCCAGACCCTGACGCCTGCTGCTGTATATTTGGAGTTTGCATGTTCTCCCCGTGGTGGCGTGGATTTTTATCCAGGTCCTCCGGTTTTTCCCTCCACATTTAGAATCAACATCACGCGTTTAGAGTGTTTGGCTGCTATAAATTTCACACGATACGCCACTTCGTTCAGCTCTCATTTGTGGCCAGATCGCTTCTGAAAACGAGCTACATACGTAGCTCAGTGAGGCCTTACCTGGCAAAATAAATAAAATTGTTTATAGTTTAGTTTTAATAAAAAAATATAAACTGGGCACAGCAAACTGCCGTGAGCAATAACTGTGAACGCAATGCAAGTGTTTAGGTACACACACAGGTCGTAATGTGGATACTTCTTAGAACAATAAATGGCGTGACTTCCTGCAAACGACCCTGTAAATCGGCCACGCGAGTCTCACCGGTGGCTGCAATCGCGCCGGGCTGCAGGGCTGTGGCCAGGCTCGTGACTCGACCGAGCGATCGAGTCAACGCAAGACCCCATCCACTCGCTCTGTGTGATATTCATTTAAATTATTATTTGGTTGCCCTGTTCACAGATTGCACCCTGCCATGGGAACGTGGAATATCCACCGCCGGCTCAGGGGGGGGCGGGGGGGGGGCACCGAGCGAATCGATGAGCGCTGTGTCACTTTCGTTCGGGCGAGAAGACAACAACTGTGACTTTGATCTCAGTTGCTTACTGCCGGCTGTGTTTTCAAACCGCGCTCGAGTGAATTTGCAATTAACTGTGATGGTGGTGAAATGCAGCTCGACCGGACAGAGGAATGTTTTGTGTCCTGGCTCGAGGTGGTTTTTGTTTTGCTGCTATTTCCGGTCCCTTTTGGTAACTTTGTGTTTTTTTGTGGGAAGACCAGTTTAGTTGTAGGTTTTTTTTCATTTTAAAATTTTCCAGGGAACGTAGCCTTGGGGTGGGGGGGGGGGATAATCGCTGGACCTTTAAGCTGAGGGTAGAAAAATATTTGCAACCCCCAAAAATAAAATGTCTCGCAATAATAAAAGAGGGGGGGGGGGTCACACGAAGGTGAACGCGTCTATGCACTGCACAGGGGAAAAGCGCCCAGAAGCTGCTCTTGAATGATGTCTGTTTGGAGTCGCTGATGAGTGTCAAACCGTCTTCGCTAATTAGGCAATGCCCTTGGACTGGTTTAAAAAAAGTGAGTGCTTTAAAAAAAAGTAATTTAAAACGGTGACAATATACAGTGAGGGAAAAAAGTAATTGATCCCCTGCTGATTTTGTACGTTTGCCCACTGACAAAGAAATGATCAGTCTATAATTTTAATGGTAGGTTTATTTGAAAAGTGAGAGACAGAATAACAACAACAAAATCCAGAAAAACTCATGTCAAAAATGTTATAAATTGATTTGCATTTTAATGAGGGAAATAAGTATTTGACCCCCTCTTAATCAGAAAGATTTCTGGCTCCCAGGTGTCTTTTATACAGGTAACGAGCTGAGATTAGGAGCACACTCTTGAAGGGAGTGCTCCTAATCTCAGCTTGTTACCTGTATAAAAGACACCTGTCCACAGAAGCAATCAATCAATCAGATTCCAAACTCTCCACCATGGCCAAGACCAAAGAGCTCTCCAAGGATGTCAGGGACAAGATTGTAGACCTACACAAGGCTGGAATGGGCAACAGACCATTGCCAAGCAGCTTGGTGAGAAGGTGACAACAGTTTGTGCGATTATTCGCAAATGGAAGAAACACAAAAGAACTGTCAATCTCCCTCGGCCTGGGGCTCCATGCAAGATCTCACCTCGTGGAGTTGCAATGTTCATGAGAACGGTGAGGAATCAGCCCAGAACTACACGGGAGGATCTTGTCAATGATCTCAAGGCAGCTAGGACCATAGTCACCAAGAAAACAATTGGTAACACACTACGCCGTGAAGGACTGAAATCCTGCAGCACCCGCAAGGTCCTCCCTGCTCAAGAAAGCACATATACAAGCCCGTCTGAGGTTTGCCAATGAACATCTGAATGATTCAGAGGACAACTGGGTGAAAGTGTTGTGGTCAGGTGAGACCAAAATGGAGCTCTTCGGCATCAACTCAACTCGCCGTGTTTGGAGGAGGAATGCTGCCTATGACCCCAAGAACACCATCCCCACCGTCAAACATGGAGGTGGAAACATGCTTTGGGGGTGTTTTTCTGCTAAGGGGACAGGACAACTTCACTGCATCAAAGGGACGATGGACGGGGCCATGTACCGTCAAATCTTGGGTGAGAACCTATTTCCCTCAGCCAGGGCATTGAAAATGGGTCGTGGATGGGTATTCCAGCATGACAATGACCCAAAACACACGGCCAAGGCAACAAAGGAGTGGCCTAGCCAGTCTCCAGACCTTAATCCCATAGAAAATCTGTGGAGGGAGCTGAAGGTTCGAGTTGCCAAACGTCAGCCTTGAAACCTTAATGACTTGGAGAAGATCTGCAAAGAGGAGTGGGACAACATCCCTCCTGAGATGTGTGCAAACCTGGTGGCCAACTACAAGAAACGTCTGACTTCTGTGATTGCCAACAAGGGTTTTGCCACGAAGTACTAAGTCATGTTTTGCAGAGGGGTCAAATGCTTATTTCCCTCATTAAAATGCAAATCAATTTATAACATTTTTGACATGCGTTTTTCTGGATTTTTTTGTTGTTATTCTGTCTGTCACTGTTCAAATAAACCTACCATTAAAATTATAGACTGATCATTTCTTTGTCAGTGGGCAAACGTACAAAATCAGCAGGGGATCAAATACTTTTTTGCCTCACTGTACTTACGTAGATGTTTTATTCTTTCAAGTAATAACACTATATGTTTTACAGTTGTGTTGTATATCTCTCGTGCGCTTTCGCGTGGTGTACAGCTGTGCCCGCCAGTTTGGAGGAAGACATGTCCCAGCACGTGGATCGAAACGTCGGACACCGTGCCAAACAGCATGTGCTACGACCAAAAAAAACCCAAACACATCGGAGCATTGGCACTTAATGAAAAAAATAATTCCTCCCGGATCTGTCTCGAAGCACGAGAGACAGCACAATTGCTCGTCTCACCCGACAGTCGCCGGTGATTTCAACTAAACTATTTGTTTTATTTTACCAGGTAAGGCCCCACTGAGCTACGTAGGCTCTTTTTGTTTCAGAAGCGACCAGGCCACAAATGATCGTTCAACGAAGTGGCTTATCGTGTGGAAATGTTTAGCAGCCAAATACTCTAAACACGCGATGCTGATTCTAAATGTGGCGGGCGAGACCGGAGGACCCGGAGAAGAAATCCACGCGACCACGGGGAGAGACACGCAAACTCCAAACATACAGCAGGCGTCAGGATCGAGATCGAATCCACGACCTCCTGTACACCAGGCGAGGGAATTAACATATCGTGGTGCCCCGCAGTTTAAACCCACAGAGACCCATAGAGATACATAGAGACTCATAGAGAAACATAGGCATACATGGACATTCATAGAGATACATAAAGACCCACAGAGGCCCAAATAGACACATAGAGATACATATAGACTCACCGAGACCCACAGATACCAACATAGAGATACATAGAGACTCACAGAGACCCACAGCCACCCACATAGAGATACATAGAGACTGAAGGTAGACGGTCAGCTTGTGATTGGCACTGGGGTGTTTGTGCGTACGGGTGAACCACGCCAAGAAGCCGCAGCGCCCGTTCGGAGCCACCGCCTTCGGCGGGAACCTCTGGGCAACGTCAAAAGTGCGGGCGCACAAACAAACTCCTTCTCTGCGGATCGGTGCCGCGCGGGACGTTTCGCCCCCGGCTCCGTCACCGCGTTCACGGAGGGGCCACCGTGCGGCTCGTCCCGTGTCGGCGGTGGCACCTGCAAGTGACGGCGCGATCGCCGGGAGGAAAACGCGAATCACGCCTCGGGCGACTTGGCGGCCCTTTTGAATTGGCAGAGTGTGTGATTTAGTGGCACAGTGCTATCTAGGCGCCGAAGGCGTTTGACGTGCGGACGCTGCGGGTCTCTCTCGTGCGCAACGCAAACTCGTTGTCAATGTGGACTCTCCTCCTTCTCCTCCCCCTCCTCCCCCTCCTCCTCCCCCTCCTCTGTCCCCTGCTGGGTGTTGACCCTCGCGTGCAGCGGACACCTTTGGCAATTATGCAACCGACTCTGATGATGAGTGTCAAGGGTAAGAGTCTGGCCCAAGTCTGTTGTGGTGCGCAAAATGCCATTGTAAAGTATTTACATTATTTTATTACTATCGGTATGCTTGTTTACCCGGGGAAGCATCACTGAGTCTTGAAACTCATATGGTGGCTAGGATATGTTAACTACCTCGTTCGGTATGCAAGAGGTCATGGGTTCGATCCTGACCCTGACGTTAGGGTGTTCTCTCTCTCTCTCTCCCCGGAGTCGCGCGGATTTTCTCCTGATCTTCAGGTTTTCCCCTCCACATTTTTAGAATCAACATCACGCGTTTGGAATATTTGGCTGCTGCTGTAAATTTCCACTTCGTTTAGGCTGGCCAGATCGCTTCTTTAAAAAAGAGCTATATAGCTCAGTGGGCCTAACCTGGTAAAATAAAAAAAATTTGTTTAGTTTTTTCAGGAGGCACCTGCCAAGTTTTTCGCAGCAGGGGTCATGCCACTGCTGTTTGTGATCCCAATGGAATCATTTTCAGGTCATTTTTTTTCAACATTGCGATGTTTGTCCAATACCAGTTACATTATTGTGTGTGTTTTAGTTATGGGGTGAAACTGCAGAACCCGAAAGAAAACTAATGCAGAATATGGTGAGAACATTCAAACTCCACGCGGAAAAGGCGCCAGAGACAGGGATCAAACCCAGGTACCCCTTGCTCTGAGGATACGTGTTACCACTGTGCCACTCTGCCGCCAAAACATTATTGGCACAACAACGTAGGCCGTTATCTGTCGGTTAAACACGGAGTACTCGTGGGCTTTCGCCGCCAATATTATCCACAGTAGAGGTTTTTTTGGATGAGACCGCGTGAAAATAAACGTGTCGATAAACCCGCCACCATCTGACACACAGCCAATTGGTAAGGTTTGTCGCGTAAAGAATTGACACGTTTTGTTAACGCGACAAACCTTTCTAAATGACTATGTCGGATGGTGGTGGGTTTTACCAACACCTTTATATTTATACTTTATATTTACAGCGATCTCACCCAACAACCTCTGTTATGGCCGTTGCCTTTCTTTGCAGTGAATATGAATCCAGTAGGTTTACTTTTTCTGGGTGCGGCACGTGTCGATTATACACGTGCATGGGCCAGCCCTTAGCGTAAGCCTCAAAGGTTGTGTGCTGCATCACGTGATTGCCTCGTTATAGTGCTGTATTGTGGTTCTGTTTGTGAAAAGGCTGTATCAATACTACCAAGAATTACCTTTATATAATTCTGTAGTTAATGCGTAATTCGTGTATATTAGAGACAACCTGTTATGTAACGTTTATTTAACCAGAGCATGACATTAACCCAACTGAGACCCATGAAACTGCATAGGCTTCATTGCAAGAGGCGACCTGTGACCTGGCTATGACACGTCTATCTAAACTGTGGACATAAACCACGTGGACATTAACAAGAAGATGGAACAAAAGATGCGAAGTGCGCAGATACGCATTGAGAGGTTCATGCTGGGAATCACCCTGAGAGATGTATGTACAATGTTGAACTTCTTTCGCACCGTACGTAGCCAATCGTGCTAATCGGAGGTGCAGGGGGAAGGACAACAAACGAAGCACAAAAATGTGTGAGTGTGTACGTGTTTGTTTCGTATGGGTAAGATACATTTTTGTATTGTTTACCACATAGCTACGTATTAAATAAAGATGATGCATTTTACAAAAAAACATACGCACTTGTGTAAAATAAAAAATAGATTTAAAAAAAAAATAACGCCGAGCCAGGCGGGAGTCGAACCTACTCCAATCATTCTGACATTTGCGACGCAGTGGCGGTTCAGACGCCACGGGCTCGCGCGACTTGCATTGAGCGACGTCTTCCGCGTTCGGTGTTGGCAGGTTGAAGTGACTCGTTGCGTGCGCGCCTTCAAAGTAACTAACCCCCCCCCCCCCACTGCCACATCTCACACAACAAAGCCTTTGGTATGAGATTCTACCTGAGCGTGCAGGTACGTTCAGGCGGCGCACAGGCAAAAAGCTGTCTGCGATTGGCACGGTAAATCAGTGTGTCGGCAGCAATGACGGAGATGCTATCGGCAAACGCGTGTTGTGGCTATCAAAGCCAGCGCGCGCGCGTTTCCTGTTGCGGCCAGCTGAGCTCGAGTTCAGTAAAACAGAAAAAAAATTGCACTTGTTGAGAAGTAACCAGGGTTGATTCACAGTCGATTGCAACAGTTCGTCGATAAACCGGTGACTCGGCTTTCGAAATAACCCCTCGGTGTTGGTGCGGCGACGTTTTTGCAGGTGACTCAGCATGAACTACAGCGCGCCTAAACAACTATTATAGCACAGCTCGGAAGATGACCAAGCAGTCACCGCTGCTTCGTGTCCAGCGCGCGAGAAGCACTGGGGGATTGCTGTCCCGTTGGGGACCCAAGAGCGGAAATTCCTAATCCCATATGCTGGACTAGCAACGTTGGCGTAAGCGAGTGAAATAATCAGGATAATGAACTTGGTTCAATTCATATTAATTGTAGTCTTGTTGTTGGGATGATGAGCGGTTTATTCTCATTAGGGTGAATCCAGGACCCCTTGAGCTACTTGTCTGCATGAATGCTGAACTTATGATCGGTTCTAAAGAAATGTGTTTGTCAATCTAGATGCATTAAAAGTGCATAGCTCCAGTGGCTTCCTAATATCGTAAGAGCGTTCCAGACGGCCGCAGCAGCGCGCAACGCAGCGACCGTCTTTGTTTGATGGCCAGCCCAAAAGCCGCTCCTGCTGCTTCGCGGATGAGCGGACACGTGGGCTCTAAACATCGACGCTGTGCAGTTGTCGCCAAGACTCCTGTGGCAATGACACGTGCTGTGTCATGGGGCTCTCTCATCCTGCTCTCACAAAGAAGTCGACAGACTGATCTCAGCAGAAATGCTGAGGAATGTCCTGTGCCCCCCCCCAACCCCCCCCCCCCGAAGACAAAGATCCCCTGTATAGTCTTAACAGATGGTTGGGGCAAGTGTTGTTGGTGAGCACCTAAGAAGGCCGGCACGGCACACGAGGGCGCGGGTGGCCAGCACCACCCCTGGCCGCCTTTGTCTCCCCAGTAGCGATGGTTACACACCACGCCGGGTACTCGTTTTAGGCTGAGTCGACCTAGGAGACACCCACGTACCGGTTCAGATAATCCTCACTGGTATGGGTCGTGAGCGGTTATCGAACCCGAGTCGCCGCGTTCGTAGTGCAACGCCGCTAACCCCTACGCCACCGCTTCACACTCTCAGCGAGAACAGCAGCAGCAGCAGCAGCGTCAATCATTGTTGACAACCTCAACGCTTTTGTTGGAGCCATCATAATCATCCGTTTCGTTTTGCCCTCTTATCGGAGGGGAAATGGCGGGTAGGATGACATGAGCGCCGCCCTTAATCTCACTTCCAAATCTTTGCGTGAGACAAAAAGTTCAGTTGTAACTTGAATTAACAGCACCTGCACCTAAATATCCACAAAGTAACGTCGAGAGATGTACAGTTGAGTGCAGAGGTTGGCACAAACCAAAATAACAAGAAGAGACATTTTTCCTTTTTCGAATTCGGTAAAAAAAGATAAAATCCGTCAACATTGCAAGAGTCGCAATGCAGTCTGTGGTGAACACGAGACGGTGATCATGAATAGACAACTATCACGAAGGAGTTGCCCGACCCTTGGTCTAGTGAGAGAGGCGGACACCACAGTGAGCCGTGCAGGTATCCAGAGTGCGGCTTTGGCTGCTTGCAGGAGAGTCCGAGTTTGCCGCACCGCCTTCGGCTTTCTTCATCGGGATGTCGAGTCGACGTCCACGCGGCGCTGTTCCACCCAAGGCAATTGAGACCGGGGGGGGGGGGTGGCGATTTTGCCGCTGTTCCATCTCCGATCGCCACCTCGTAGCCCCCCGTGGGGGGGGGGGGGGGGGTTGGAAAGGTTTTTTTGCGCAGATTTGCGATCGACCAAACGCAACGCTCGCTGCTCACGCCCGTTGACGGGAAGAGCCTTCCTCTCATCCCTGATTTATCACGACGTTGTGAACCATGCGACGAGAATTAGCTCCTCTCGTCGGTGAATTTTGTTGATCTGCACTCAACGCTCCCCACTTCGATAGGGATCGAAAGACCCCCCCCCAACCCCCGTATAACCTACGCGTTTAGCACCCCGAGTTCAATTCCCACTCACAGCCAGTTTATTTTATTCAGCGAACGCTATTTCACGCGACTTCCCACAGTCCAAAAACACCAGATACATTTACTCCATATAGATAAATCAATGTTCTTTGTGTGGACGTCAGCACCGCCCCCGCCACGTAGCCACAGAGCCACCCTGCAGCATCGCCCCCCTCCCCCAGCACGTGCAGGGCAACCAGGTGAGCCGGGGCACGCCCTGACGCACCGCACTGCCAAAGACGATGGCGCGCCGCGGTCTCCTGGCTCCCCGCATTCACAACAGTGGCGGGGCTGTCATCGGTGGCGTTCGCAAGCAGCAGCAGCGCACGACCTGGGCGCACCGCAAGCGGGTTGACTGGCACCCACTGGCGCCTTGGGAGGCCGATCCTCGTGCGGCACTTTCATGGCTCTGCCGTTTCGTCGCTCCAGGCAGTGCGGTGGTCCCGCACACTCCACTCGTCGCACTCGGGCACTGTCCGCATCAGTTGTCGGGACTTCAGCGGCGAATATTTGAACCGGTTCTGGGCCTCCCTCCTGGGGTCGACTCGGCTTTAAGCGAGAACCCGGTGTGGTGTGTGAACAACAACCCCGGTGTGGTGTGTGAACAACAGCACTGGGGAGACAAAGGCGGTCGGACGTGGGGCTGGCCACCCACCCCCTCGTGCGCCGTGCCGACCTGCGTAGGTGCTGCTACTCGTTCCGCTTTCTTGCTCCAGTCGGACATCCATCCACGGCACTTGCCATGGGGCACAATGTGCACTCGCATAATTGCCCATTAATCACAAAAGCCACACATAAAAACACACACACACACACAGTGTGCCGACGCTGCGACGCCTTACATCATCATCATCATCCGTCCAGCCCAACGCTCACACGTGCCACGGCTCATGCGGCTGCGTGCCGTCAAAGAACAAACCACCCCCTCGGTTCGTGTTGACTTATTCAGGAACAATCAACAACCTCATATTTTTTTTCCTCTCACTGGGGTACAATTAATCGATAACAGACTGGGTGACTAAACCGGGCAACTGTTTGGATAAACTCACGCGCACGGCACGGCGGTCCGTGGCTCAGCTCAGTGTAGAGCCCCCCACACCACGCCCCCCCCCCCAGGGCTCTCGCATTGGCCCCCCAACTCGTGCGAATGTTTGGTATTGGTAATCAGTGAAGAAATCTGCACCGTGTCATTTCACTCCACGTGTCTCTCTCTCTCTCTCTCGCGTGTTTGTGTTGCATTGTGTGGCGGTGGTGGTGCAATGTGTGTGAGATATATTGTGGCCGCCTCGGTGGCGAGATGTTAACTACCTCGCCTGGTATGCAGGATGTTGTAGGTTCGATCCAGACCCTGACGCCTGCTGCTGTATATTTGGAGTTTGCGTATCTCTCTCTCCCCGTGCTCGCGTGGATATTTTCCCAGGGTCCTCCAGTTTACCCCTCCACATTTATAATGAACATCGCGCGTTTCGAGTATTTGGCTGCTTTAAATGTCCACGTGAAAAAGCCGCTTCGTTGCCATCACTTTAAGATGTTTTCTTGTTCATGTTTTTGTTTTTTGTTTGTTGCGGTTGAACCCGATTCAAGGTCCGAGTGGCTCACAGGGCTATACCAAATAAATGGAACTATGAACTAAATGGAACTATTTGTGGCCAGGTCGCTCCTGAAAAAAATCTCTGTAGCTCAGTGAGCCTTACCTAGTAAAATAAAAATAATAGAAGATATATGCAAGGTAAGGGCGCAGCCCTGCAATTTCTTGCTCATGCCCTCTGCTGGCGGAAGAGCTTCCACGGCACGGCGCTGTCCACACAAACGTCTCGGATAATGTTCGGGGTACCCACACTTTACCCCACCGCTCACGACGTGCCCATCGATTGCGGCTGGACAGAGTCGGTGGGAGGCGGGGGGGGGAATTTAAGAAGCTTGAACCATTGTTCCAAACCGGTGACCTCTGGATTGCAAGTCCAATGTTCTCGCCATCCCATACAACAGCAGCAGCAGCTGCTGCTGCTGTATCAACATGGTGGTAGAGCAGCACTCAGGCATAGTACGTACCTCTTCGTGTGTGTCTGTGTGTGCGGAGACCGGTAGGGTAGCGGTTAGCGCGACGAACCCGGCCACCCGAGTTCGATTCCCGCTCACGGCCAATTCCGGTGACGATTATCTGAAACTGGTTCTGGGCCTCCCATAGGTCGACTCAGCCTCAAAACGAGTACCCGGTGTGGTGTCTGAACGACACCACTGAAGAGACAAAAGCGGTGCTGGCCACCCACCCCCAATGGTGCTCGCTAACAGCACTTACCCCGACAGTCTATTACGCGGCATGCGTCTTCCACGTGTGTATGCTGTGTGTGTTTAACAGTTCATGTGTATGTATGTGTGTTTGTACTCTGTGTGTATGTCACGCATTTAGTGTTGCACGTGTTTGCTGTGTATTTGACAGTTCATGTGTGTGTGTGAGTTTGCACCGCGTGTGTATCCCGTGTAATGCGCTGTGTGTGCGCACTGTGCGTGTGTGCGATGTGTGTGTGTGTGTGCGCTGTGTGTGTGTGCGCTGTGTGTGTGTGTGTGCGCTGTGTGTGTGTGCGCTGTGTGTGTGTGTGTGCGCTGTGTGTGTGTGCGCTGTGTGTGTGTGCGATGTGTGTGTGCTGTGTGTGTGCTGTGTGTGTGCTGTGTGTGTGCTGTGTGTGCGCTATGTGTGTGTGCGCGCTGTGTGTGTGTGTGTGCTGTGTGCGCGCTGTGTGTGTGCGCGTTGTGTGCGCGCTGTGTGTGCGCTATGTGTGTGTGCTGTGTGTGTGCTGTGTGTGTGTGCTGTGTGTGCGATGCGTGTGTGTGCTGTGTGTGTGTGTGTGTGCTGTGTGTGTGCTGTGTGTGTGTGTGCGCGTGTTTATTTGTGAATGATGGGTTGGACACAGCGGAAGTTTGTGGTTCGCACCAAGTTCACGTTCGCTTCCGCCCCATAGGACGCGCGGACGACTCACAAATCACACACAGCTCGCCTCCAGCTGGCGTGAAGCACAGACTATTGGGGCAAGTGCTGTTAGACTGTTGGGGCAAGTGCTGTTAGACTGTTGGGGCAAGTGCTGTTGGACTGTTGGGGCAAGTGCTGTTAGACTATTGGGGCAAGTGCTGTTAGACTATTGGGGCAAGTGCTGTTAGACTATTGGGGCAAGTGCTGTTAGACTGTTGGGGCAAGTGCTGTTAGACTGTTGGGGCAAGTGCTGTTAGACTATTGGGGCAAGTGCTGTTAGACTGTTGGGGCAAGTGCTGTTAGACTGTTTGGGCAAGTGCTGTTAGACTGTTGGGGCAAGTGCTGTTAGACTGTTTGGGCAAGTGCTGTTAGACTATTGGGGCAAGTGCTGTTAGACTATTGGGGCAAGTGCTGTTAGACTGTTGGGGCAAGTGCTGTTAGACTGTTGGGGCAAGTGCTGTTAGACTATTGGGGCAAGTGCTGTTAGACTGTTGGGGCAAGTGCTGTTAGACTGTTGGGGCAAGTGCTGTTGGACTGTTGGGGCAAGTGCTGTTAGACTATTGGGGCAAGTGCTGTTAGACTATTGGGGCAAGTGCTGTTAGACTATTGGGGCAAGTGCTGTTAGACTGTTGGGGCAAGTGCTGTTAGACTGTTGGGGCAAGTGCTGTTAGACTATTGGGGCAAGTGCTGTTAGACTGTTGGGGCAAGTGCTGTTAGACTGTTTGGGCAAGTGCTGTTAGACTGTTGGGGCAAGTGCTGTTAGACTGTTTGGGCAAGTGCTGTTAGACTATTGGGGCAAGTGCTGTTAGACTATTGGGGCAAGTGCTGTTAGACTGTTGGGGCAAGTGCTGTTAGACTGTTGGGGCAAGTGCTGTTAGACTATTGGGGCAAGTGCTGTTAGACTATTGGGGCAAGTGATGTTAGACTGTTGGGGCAAGTGCTGTTAGACTGTTGGGGCAAGTGCTGTTAGACTGTTGGGGCAAGTGCTGTTAGACTGTTGGGGCAAGTGCTGTTAGACTGTTGGGGCAAGTGCTGTTAGACTGTTGGGGCAAGTGCTGTTAGACTGTTGGGGCAAGTGCTGTTAGACTGTTGGGGCAAGTCCTGTTAGACTGTTGGAGCAAGTGTTGCTAGCGATTATCAACCTATGAAAGCCGGCACGGCACACGTGGGTGACCAGCACCACGCCCGGCCGCCTTTGTCTCCCTGATACCAGGTACTCATTTGAGGCTGAGTCGACCGGTTCAGATAATCGTCAGCGGCGTTGGTGGCCGCGAGCGGGAATTGAACTCGGGGGGCCGCGTTCGTCGCGCAGCGCTGACCGCTACCACGCTACCTGGTCCACACGACTTCAATTCACACGATCCGTGACCCCTCGAGGCCCACCAAGGGCCAGCAGTGTGGCGGGCAGCGTTAACATCACTCGTGCCTCACAGCAAGGAGCACCTGGGTTCGAGTCCCGAACCGGGCGCCTTTCTGCGTGGAATTTGTACGCTCTCCAGCTGTTCGCCATGGGGGTTCCTCCGGGTCTTTTTCGGTTTGCTCCCATCGCTAAACAAGCTAAAAACAACAGCACGTGTGTCATGGCCGACAAATGACCCCAAGCCAAAATGCAGCCCAACGGCTATTTGAAAACAAACAAAGGTCTCCGATTGGTAGAAAGAGGCCTCCACGGTGATTGGTTGGGAGGCAGACTCCTAAAGGGATTGGAGGGATAAGGGCCGAAGGAGAAAACGGGAAAACGGAAAGGATCCATTCGAGAGGAAAGTATTGGCTCCAGGTAACAAACGAGGATCGGCGGAAAGTTCGAGAAAGGGCGACGAGGAATAAAAAAGGGGAGAGCACGAGGAGTGGAGGCGTTCGGAGGAAGATACAAGCTGGAAGACAAGCGCGAAGCCTAGGCTCCCTTATTGTGGAAGAATCTTAATAAAAGTGGCTCTTCTTACTACTTCGTCATCAGAGTCGCTACACATGTAATCGGTATCGGCCGGACATCTCAATGCTGACAGTTTACCTGCAAATAAATAACACACACGGCAGCTAGAGCAGCAGTATCGCCCTCCTGCTGTGGTCGAGGAGGCTGAGTCTACAGCAGAAGGCGGTACAGAAAAGTGATCTAATCGCCGTCTGTTTCCATCTGTAAGAGATTGTCCCCCCCCCCCCCCCCCTTCGCACAACGCGCGGGTTTCCTCCGGGTGCCGCGGTTTCTCTCCCACTTGCACAATGGACGCTCGTCATGGGTTGGCTGCAAACATCTTGACATGTCGCAGAAGCCTCCTGGAAGAGAGACCGACGGCTCAGTGTGGATTTCCTGGCTGACTAAGTAACTTCTTCATCATAAAGGAGGTGAATATAAATGTGTCGTTAACCCATCACCACCTGAAAGACAATCAGTCAGGTTCGTCACGGAAACAACATGTGCCAATTAATTACTAGTTCAGAAAACCGGTGTGTTGGAGAGTATGCCCACAACATTTACAATTCGAGTACCACGTTTCACCCCTAATTACAACAACCAGCCTCTACAGCGATGTGTCCCATGAAGCCTTTAACAGTGAATGATATTGGTCGCGAACGCCGACGTGTCAAACTAAATAACTTCGACAGATGTGGCTGTAGGCGGCGCTCTCGCCCTTTTGGAAGAGCGAACACGCTCTTCACCGGGCTACAGAATGTATGCGTTCAATCCCGACCCTGACGCCTGCTGCTGTATATTTGGAGTTTGCACGGTGGCGAGATGTTAACTACCTCGCCAGGTTTGCAGGAGGTCGTGGGTTCAATCCCGACCCTGACGCCTGCTGCTGTATATTTGGAGTTTGCACGGTGGCGAGATGCTAACTACCTCGCCAGGTTTGCAGGAGGTCGTGGGTTCAATCCCGACCCTGACACCTGCTGTTTATTTGGGGTTTGCGTGTCACTGTCCCCGTGGTCGCGTGGATTTTTCTTCGGGTCATCCGGGTTTTCACTCCACATTGAGAAACACACGTGAATTCATTTAGATTATTTTGCTGCGATTAAATTTCCACATGATAATGATGAGCCACTTCGTTGAGCTGTCATTTGTGGCCAGGTCGCTTCTGAAAAAGGAGCTAATAGCTCAGTGAAATAAAAAAAAAGTTGTAACTGCGTACATTCTAAGTGATTTGTTTATCTTTCATATACGTTACACTCCTATCGTGTTTTGGTATTGTCTGCTGTTTAACGTTCTGACGCCCTGCCCCTGCTGGACATCTGTGAAGAAGAGCTTCATAGCTCATCGGACTCCTCCTGCAGTCTAAATACAGATTCTCACTGTCAGAGAGAGCCGCATTCTCGGCGAGATGCCACCGCGAGCTGCCCACGTGGCACCACGGCCGCCAACACCTGCCCAATGCCAGCGGTAGACTGCCGCTTTTTGAAACCCACTGTAATCCTCAATCACATTTTCACAGGCAACCATATAGTGCCTCGTGACCTGTCCCATGGGTTTAATTTTTTGTTTGTTTCATTGCAATTATTTTGCTTTCAAAACACGTTTGTGGTAATAAAAACCAACAACAACCCGACAGAGAATGGCGAGTACTCTATGCAGCCACGTCCTGTAATGTAACGGGGTCCATGTTTCATGCCAATCGATAGTCCGAGGTGTTTACAAAGCGCAACGGCGTTTTGGAGGATTTTGTTTGCTGTGGAAAATGTACCCAATTTGCAAGTGGCCCTTTAATGTTTTCTGTCGAATAGGGGGGCATCAATTATTCAAGATCAAGTGGTCATCACCACGGCCCAAGGCCACAGAGCCAAAGCCGTGGTGATGACATCGCCGCTCGCCAACTCGTGCTGCCCTCCAAGGCACACCGTGACAGTCTCCCTCCTCTCTCTTGCCCTAGGTCTTCCCTTCCCCATGGTCGCCCGACCCGTAGGTACCATTCCCACTCATGCCCGTTGACGCCACTGTATTGGCGGAATCGCTTTTATTCCACCACAATCCCGGTCCAGTGTGAGGCGCCTGATAAGTGGCAGAGATGTTCTCTTATAGGGGTGTGTGTGTGCTCGAGTCCACACCGCGGGGTGCGAGGCGTGGATGTTGGGGGGCGGGCTATGGGAGAGTGTGTGAGTGGGGGGGGGGGGGGCTGCTGGTGTGGGGGGGGTGCTCGGGGTTGTCATGTGCCGGGGGGGGGGGCGGGGGTCATCCAGAGGTTGGGGGGCGAGATGTTAACTACCTCGCCTGGTGTGCAGGAGGTCGTGGGTTCGATCCTGACCCTTACGCCCGCTGTATAAATAAATGTTCTGATTCTGGTTGTGTATATTTGGAGTTTGCGGGGTCTCTCTCCCCGTGGTCACATGGATTTTTCTCCGGGTCCTCCGGTTTGTTCCCCCCACATTGAGAATCAACATCACGCGTTCAGAGTATTTGCCTGTTGCTATAAATGTCCACGGTACGATGATGATGATGATGATGCTAAGCTACTTTGTCGAGCTATCATTTGTAATAGCCAGGCGGCTTCTGAAAGAGAGCGACGTAGCAGCTCAGCGGGGCCTCACCTGCTCAAATCCGGTGACGCAACGCCCAGAATAGCGACGTCCCGTTGGACTCAACAGCGGAAACAGAACGTGTTGTTCGGCTCAGAGCGCGCTTTAGCTGCTAGCGGCGCAGGCAAACTTCGCGTGCGGTTGTTGATTTGTCTGTGACCCCCCCCCCCCCCCCCCAAAGGGGTAGCGTGTGCGGGAGATAACTTTGGAAGCCACGCAAAGCAACGGCCGCCAGCTTGCATAATTTGTCACTCTTTGCTCGGCAAATGTCAACACGCGGCCCCCACCTCGCCCCCCCCCCCACACACTCACGCGGCCCCCTGCGTCGTCTCCTGTCACGCTGCGTCCCTTCCCCCACTGCCCCCTCCCCGCCACCCTGGCCCAGCCCGACAAGAGCCGACCAAGAGGGTTTGCTCGTCCCATATAACTCCAGGCCAATCAGAGGCAAGTGTTCTTCCACTATCGTTTTGGGTACTGAATGTGCAAGGCAGAGGGCACTTTGATTGTTTGTTGCTGTGTGTTTGCGGTCACGTGTTCGTATTTTCGGTGTAAACATCGTCATTGGAGAGACAAAGACGGCCGGGCGGGGTGCTGGCCACCCACACCCACGTGCGCCCGTGCCGGCCTTCATAGGTGCTCATTAACAGCACTTGCCCCAACAGTCTGTGAAGGCTACACGGGGGATCTTTGTCTTTTTATTGCCGGTGTGCTTCAGGCGCGCTTCGCTTCGAACCCGGCGACCCGCGTTTGATTCCCGCTCACGGTCACCAACACCAGTGGCGATTATCTGAACTGGTTCTGGGCCTCCCTGAGGTCGACTCAAATGAGTACCTGGTGCGCTGTATAAACATCGCCACTGGGGAGGCAAAGGCGACCGGGCGTGGTGCTGGCCACCCACCCCAACGGGTACCCGTGCCGGCCTTAATAGGTGCTCGCTAACAGCACTTGCCCCAACAGTCTGTGAAGGCCCAACAGTCTGTGAAGGCTACACGGTGGAAGATTTTGTTTTTATGAGGTGTGTTAGCTAGTGCGGTGGCGTAAGTGATTAGCGCACTGCCATATGAACCCGGCGACCTGGGTTCGATTCCCTGCCAAGGCTAGAATTAGTGGCGAATATTTGAACCGGTCATGGACATTCCCTAGGTCAACTCGGTCTTAAAACGACTACCTCGTGCGGTGTGCAAAATATCAGAACTGGGGATACAAAGGTGACTGTGTGTGGTGGTGGTCATACCCAACACTTTGCGTGCCATGGCGACCTTCATGAATGTTCGCCAACTGCGCCTTGTCCCGACTGCGTGAAAGGCTAAACGCGCGTGATCTTTGTTTTTGGAATACAGTACTACTACTGCATTGGGAAGGGTGCAGTGATGATGCAGACGTTACAGCACACTACACACTGTGATTCCAGTCCTTCCGAGACATAGGGGAATGTACACACCACGATACGTACAATGCACGAGATTATTTTCATTTAAACGAAGCGAGGAGAGCTGATGACAGATCCCTAGTGCCTCTGACACCAACAGGCAAAGGAAGGGGCCGTGTCCCAAGCACGTGGCTTTGCGTCAGGCCCAGCAATCGATTTACGACTGCGCGCGAAAAGCAAAGGCTGAAAATGAGCAACAAGAAAAAAAGCAACCCGAGACACTAAAACGGCAGTGGGACAGAATGAATCGAACGCATGACGACGCGTCACCGCTCACCAAACCCTCAACGTACGATGACTTCAGGACGATAAATACACTTTGCGGCTGCTCGAGGTGGGGGGGGGGGGATGTCAGAACCCGGAAAGTCGATTCAAGTTGTTCAATGCCCCTTAATTTCAACAGCACAACAATGTGCACTGCGTGACCCTAATACATTTAGAACATATTAAAACGTCCTTATTTGTATTCTGAATGTTGCCACGCAATTATCCATACCCTGGTGAATTATGTCAACGATGTCCTGATTGTAGTCAGTGGCATGACCATTAAATGTGGCGTAACCATTATACGGCTGTCTGGAACGCTCTTCCTTCCGATATCAGGAAGCCACTGGAGCAATGCACTTTTGAATAATCTAAATTGAAAACTCATTTCTCTAGAACTGCTTTTTGTGTTTAGTTTGTTGTCATTCCCCCCGCACCTCCGATCAGCGTGGTTGACGACATACACACAGTCCAGGTTTTACCCTGTCTGGCAATAACAACAGGAGGTGTTAAGATGTTCAAACACCAAGTGGATACCTTTTTTTGCAAGGCTTAAAGTCTGCATAACCCACACGTACTTGTGGAAAAAAACATGCAAACAAACATGCTCTGATAACATATGCATTGTCTTTGAAGCTGACAATGCCTTTCACATTGTAAGTTTAATCATACTGGAAAAAAAGTCACAGATATATATACAGTACATACAGGTGCAGGCGGTGCAACTGCACCAGGGACCCAAGTGGCGAGATGTTAACTACCTCGTTTGGTATACAGGAGGTCCTGGGTTCGATCATGACCCTGACGCCTGGTGTATAGCTGGCGTTTGCATGTTCTTTCTCTCTCCGTGATCTCGTTGATTTTTTAACGGGGTCCTCCGGTTGTTTCCCTCCACATTTAAAATCAACACCACGCGTTTAGAGTATTTGCCTGAAATAAATTTCCACACGATAAGCCACTTTGTTGCGCTGTCATTTGTGGCCAGGTCGCTTCTGAAAAACAGCTACATAGCTTAATGGTCCTTACTATGTAAAATACAAAGGATGTTTAAAGAGTTAAATTATTTGTATATGGGCACTGATGCACCATCAACCCAATGATAACCATGCGTCAGGGCCCATTCCTTTCGTGCCACACCGCTGCTGCCCTGAGTCCCAATGAGAGCTGGCTGCTTGATCTCATGAAGTGGTTCTTCTAAACCTGGGGTGCCCTTCCTGAAGGGTGCGAGACACGAAGGTAAATCATCGAAAACACAAATTAAGCACGGGCACGTAAGTATTACTACTTAGTTTCATTTACATTGTACATTTCTTTCTACGATTGAGAACCAAAGGAGTGCAAGGTTGCAGTCAAAGTAAAGAACCATTGCCCCAGTAGGTCACGCGCCCAAGATCCTGCCCCGTGCGCGCGCGCGTGCGTCCATCCATCAGGGTGAGTGGCATCGTCTCCCCCCAGGTTGGTGAGTCACGCAAGCGCGGGGCTCTCGAGTCGGCAAGCGCGCACACGCGTGGCGCAGTGGCGGTGCTGTGTGATCCGCTGCTGATGCTGCAGTCATCATCATCGTCGTCGTCAACAAAGCCAACTTGTCTCAACCGGCAGCGGCGGCGGCGGCGGCGACGGCGGTGTGTTGTTGTCGTTCCTTTGGAAAACACGAAACCCAGACACGCGAACCAACCACCGCGACCTCTCGGCAGCCCACACAGCGGGGCCGTGTGTTGCTGTTGTTGTCCTTGCTGTTGTGTTTTTATCAGTTTATGAGTCCACGTGCGTCAATCATTCACCAGGCCGGAGTGTGCGGTCACGTGTTGTGAACACGTCGCTTGGGAAAGAAGTGGGAGGAGAGTCGAGTCGTGCCCGCTCGAGTTACACTCCACCGAGTGTGCACCGTTGTTTGCACAGCGGTTAGCACAGTGCACCGTGAACCCAGATACTTGAGTTCGAAATGTGGAATTGGTGGGCTAGGCGTGACTACAGCAGGCTGGAAATGTGGATTTGGTGGGCCAGTTGTGACTAAAGCAGGCTGGAAATGTGGAATTGGTGGTCTAGGCGTGACTAAAGCAGGCTGGAAATGTGGATTTGGTGGGCCAGTTGTGACTAAAGCAGGCTGGAAATGTGGAATTGGTGGTCTAGGCGTGACTACAGTAGGCTGGAAATGTGGATTTGGTGGGCCAGTTGTGACTAAAGCAGGCTGGAAGTGTGGAATTGGTGGTCTAGGCGTGACTAAAGCAGGCTGGAAATGTGGAATTGGTGGGCTAGGCGTGACTACAGCAGGCTGGCAAATCCCTTCAAATGAAGTCACGTGTCTGGTGTTCGGTGGGGCATGAGCGTCTATCAGAGGGCAGTCACCCCACTCGCTGTGCCTGGAGGCGGCACCACAGCAATAACATCCTGCCTGCGAGCGTGCTTGCAAAGATAAGGCAAGGAAAACACAAGCGCTCGTGTTAATGTTTGACCGATTCGTGTCTAGAGTGGTTAGAAAACACTTGATTTCGTATTCATAATAAAGGTTTTGGTGTGAGATCGCGTAAGTTAAAATGTTTCGGAAGCCTCCACCACCCAACACAGCCAGTAAGGTTTGTCACGGAAACAAAACGCACCAATTAGTTACTACTTCAGCCCACCGGTGTGTTGGCGATTTGCCAAAACTATTCTAGCATATCGCCCTATGATGCTGGATGCAATTACCAGCGAAACGTCGTACTCAAATTGCAAATGTGGCGGATTTACTCTCCAACAATGGTGGGCTGAAGTAGCACACTACACTATACACTGCACACTATACTAGTATTCATAATAAAGGTTTTTGGGTTTGATCGCGTTATTTATAAATGTGTCGTAACCCTCCACCACCCGACACGGCCAATCAGCAAAAAAGTGTCACGTTGACAAAAGCAAATAGTTCACTACTTTAGCCCACCGGTGTGTTGAAGAGTGAATCCACAACATTTACAGTTTAAGTACGACGTTTCGCTGGTAATTACATCCAGCATCATCGGGCAATTCGCCAGTATGGTGAAGCCGTCACTTGCTCCCGGTCTTAAATAGAGCAGCAGCAGGGTGACGTCATCATTTAACTCATTCAGGTGCAGTGATATGAGGCGGAGGGGGGGGGTATTGTAATTATATAATCGATTGGTAATCAGTCAATGGTTATGATTAGTAATGAGTTGTAGATTAGTAATTAGTTGTAATGTGTGTTATTGTGATTATATGCTACGTTAGTAATCCGTTAATTAATATGTGTTTCCCCTATAAGGAATTGTAATATGTATTATTTAATAATATGCTTCCAAGCCGCACTAAGCCTGTAGCTGTCGGAGCGATTAAAGTTATTTCTATTTCTCTCAATTTCAATGGATTCTCTAATTAGCCTTTGCCAGTAATAATTAGTTTTACACAACACTTCAACGTTATCAAAATCAATTGAGTGTCCTTGTTAACAAGCATGTTCTGCTACTGCCGACAGTTGTGTTTGAGATAATTTAATATTTCTTTGGTGTTCTTTTAGTCTTATGCTGATGTTACGTCCCGTCTGTCCAATATAGCATCTGCCACATAAACAATTAATCCGATACACCTTCTGTTGATAATTTAGGTAATTCGTCTTTAGTGCAAGATACTAGTTTTTGAATTGTGTGTACTGTACCAAATCTTACTTTAATGTTTTGCTTTTGCAAAACACGGTTTCATTTTTCAGTTACTCCTGAGATATATGAAATTTTATTTTTTTAGCAATCTGATCGCTTTCAGCAGTGTTGCTTTGCGATCGTTATTTGGCATTCAGTGCTCTGTTAATTTGAGCATTATTGTAGCCATTCTGTCGTAGTGCGTCTTTAACGTGTTTAATCTCTCTCACTAGACTCTCACCATCTGACACTGTTTTAGCCCGATGTATGAGCGTCTTGATAAGAGAGGATTTCTGAGCTGGATGATGATGCGAATCTGCATTCAGATAGGCATCAGTGTGCGTTTGCTTTCTGTAAACGCTGTGTGTTATTTTATCGTTTAGGCCATGTCCAAGCAAAATATCTAGGAACGGGAGTGTGTTATTCACCTCCATTTCCATGGTGAACTGGATGGCCGGGTTTTGTGCATTGAGTGTATCTTTACCATGTGGCCAGACAACCAAAGTGTCATCCACATATCTAAACCAAAAAGATGGTTTTAATGTGCTCGAGGCAAGTGCTGTTATTTCAAAGTTTTCCATGTACATATTTGCTATAGCAGGAGATAAAGGAGAGCCCATTGCTGCTCCCTCCTTTTGTTTAAATAAATCCCCTCTCCATAAGAAGTGTTATTTAAACAATGGTCAGCAAGTTTCGGAATATCTTTTGGTAAACCTGTATTCTTTACTAGTGTATCAAGTAATTTAAGCGATTCGTTCACTGGAACCTTAGTGAATAGAGAAATCACATCAAAACTTACCAGAATATCATTAGGGTTAAGTTTAATATATTTAATCACATTCACACGATGTTCTGAATTTCTTATGAATGAAGCTGTCCTGCAGATGTAGGGCTGTATTTGTTTAGTTATTTATTTTGCTAATTTATATATGGCAGAGCCAATTGTACTGACTATGGGTCGTAATGGGATGCCGATTTTATGAATCTTTGGTAGCCCATACAGTCTAGGTGGTTTTGAGGCCCTTGGCTTGATTTGGTATTGCTCATTCTTAGGTATTAATGAATTTGCAATGATTGCAGTAGTCTTGCATTCTAAAGTATTAGTTGGATCTCGTTTAATTTTAATGTAGGTACTTTCCTCTAGTAAATTTCTAATTTTATTATCATAATCGGCTCGTGACATCACTGCCAGGATTTGGATATCTTTATTTAAACGGAGCTCTCTTAAGGCTTTTGCTTCGTTAAAGCTAATATTTACTTTTGGAACTTTGCTATTCTCAATTATTTTGGCAACCTCGTGTCTAGTCATCTCTGCCTCATTATGTGGAAGGAGTCTTACTGCTGATTCTATCCCAGCAATTATCCCATCCACTGGAATTGTGCGTGGGGTAACAGCAAAGTTAAGGCCTTTAGAAAGGACAGAGATCATGTCACTGGTTAAAACAGTGTTGGTCAAGTTCATTACGGTTTTGTTTTAAAATTGTTCGTTTTAGTAGGGATTTGTTTATTAGCTTTGTGTAGTATTTGGTTAGCTTTAGAAGACTTTATGTGATGTGTTATTTTAACTGCGTTTGGTATTACCTTTGAATCTCTGCACCTTTTGAGGAACGCTAGTGAAGATATAAATTTCATCCGCTTAATGTGGAGCTTCTCCAACTTTCCGGTTTTAAGAAAAGTATCCTCCCCATAGAGGTTAGTCAGCTTAACACGTAGGCTTTCGCAACCAATATTATTCATTATAAAGGTTTTTGGGTTAGATCGCGTTATTTATAAATGTTACAATCAATTGATTTTGATAACGTTGAAGTGTTGTGTAAAACTAATTATTACTGGCAAAGACTAATTAGAGGCTTAGTGTGGCTTGGAAGCGTATTATTAAATAATACATATTACAATTCCGTATAGGGGAAACATACTAATTAACGGATTACTAACGTAGCATATAATTACAACAACACACATTACAACTAATTACTAATCTACAACTCATTATTAATCATAACCATTGACTGATCACCAATCGATTATATAATTACAATACCCTCCCCCATCCGCCTCAAATCCCTGCACCTGAATTAGTTAAATGATGACGTCACCCTGCTGCTGCTCTATTTAAGACCGGGAGCAAGTGGAGGGCTTCACCATTCTGGCGAATTGCCCGATGATGCTGGATGTAATTACCAGCGAAACGTCGTACTGAAACTGTAAATGTTGTGGATTCACTCTTCAACTATTTGTCTTTTGTCAACGTGACACTTTTTTGCTGATTGGCCGTGTCGGGTGGTGGAGGGTAACGACACATTTATAAATAACACATCATAACCCAAAAACCTTTATTACGAATAATTTTGGTCGCGAAAGCCTACGTGTTAAACTTTAAAAAAAAATCTAATTAATAATATTACAGATCTTCCATGTGTCTTCGTGATATCCGACGGTTTGCTTGCATGTTCTGGCAGCGTCTTCAGGAATTGAATGCTCCCAGCTTTCAGCGCGTGAAGTGACCGATGGGACGTCATGCCAAGCGTTGTGCGGTACAACCCAAAACACACACGGGAGATCTGTAATAGTATTAACAATAAAATGCGTGTTAATATGATTGTTAATAATAATATGGAGTAACACCTCGTTAAAAGTTACAAATATTTGTCTTGTGGAGAGATTGGCCCCCATCAAAGAAAGGAACGTCGAAATTTTCTCAAATAATCAGTGCTGCCAAAACACGCGCACATTGAAACCCAGAGACACTTGAGGCAACGGCCATTGATGTGACTTGCATTGCAATTGCCGCTGTACATAATGACAAAGGTGCCCCGTATAGCCTCTTAACAGACTGTTGGAGAAAGTGATTCTGGCCATCCACCCCCTCGTGTGTCGTGCCGGCCTTCATAGGTGCTCGTTAATAGCACTTGCTATATATAAAAAGACAAATATCCTCTGTATAGCTTGGAGCAGACTATTGGGGGAAGTGCTGTTAGCAAGCAACTATGAAGGTCGGCACGGCACACGAGGTGGTGGATGGCCAGCACCACGCCCGGCCGCTTTTGTCTCTCCAGTGGCAATCCTTACACACCGCAGCAGGTACTCATTTGAGACTGAGTCAACCTAGGGGAGGCCCAGGACTTTTTCAGATAATCGTCACTGATGTTGGTGGCTCTTGAGCGGGATAGAACTCGGGTCGCTGGGTTCATAGCGCAGCGCGTTAACCGCGACACTGCTATGTATATCGATATACACTATATATTATGTATCTACATGTTGTGGGGAGCGGTGGTGTTTTTTTTACGTGACAACCCTTTCTAATTCGCTGTGTCGTGTGGTGGTGGTGGTGTGTTCACGACACATTTATATCTATGCGATCTGACGCAAACAACTGTATTATGAATGATAAACCCGACCTGCTGCTGCTGCTGCTCCATGCGATGACAAATCCAAATCAAAGTGGAAGCGTCTCTGCTCAAACAAGCTTGGTGGCCCCGAACCAGTGTTGGAAATTCCACATTCCCTTGACGGGGCCATCGGGCATTGTTGACTTCCTACAAATCTTACAAAATAAATGTCCCTATCAACAAGCGCATTTGAAATCACAGCCTTCTGATAGGGAGTCAGGGGCTAGAGAGTCACTTGGAGTGCAGCAGTTGGGTTGGTTTCCTTTACAAAAAGCAATACAATAAATACATAGATTATTATTCGCCTGGACACATCTGTTCAAGCTCTGGACCTGACTGCTGATGAGACGCTGAATGTTGAAACCCGTAGAGAGTTTATGTGTTATCGACCAATATTTCTGAAATCATGCGGCTAATGTGATGTGTGAAATATATGTATGTTGAACCTCTTTCGCACCGTACATAGCCAACCGTGCTAATCGGAGGTGTGGGGGGTGGACAACAAAATCAACACAAGAAACAGTTTTAGATAAATGAGTTTTCAATCTAGATTTAACATGGTATATATTTCCATTGATGTAAAAACTCGCCCAGGGAGGTTGTTTGACCATTCTACGCAAACAGAACCCATGTCGCCGGCGTGTTCACAGCAAAGGTGCGCCAACCACGGCACAACCACTCCCCCACGCCACCCCGAACGGTAACCGTACCCTCCTCGCATCAGCCGAGCTCTCTCCTAAATTGTTTGTGGGGGGTTGTGCACGCACCTCGCCATTAGCACGCTTGGCTACGTACGGTGCGAAAGAAGTTCAACATACGGTTCCGTACACACGGCACGGAAGGGGGTCACCGCGGGGTCACGCGCCAACACCGGCTCGTGCGGCTTTCCACTGACGCCGATGGTGCTGGGGGGGGGTAGCGGAGGGGGGGGGGGCTAGCGGGGTATCATCCAAGGGTCAGAGCCTCCACATCCGCCGGTGTCACGACAACAACAGCCACGTGGGAGCCGGAGCGAGGCAGTCTGTCCGTTATCAACAGGCAGCTCAAGTTAAAAGGTGACAACAATGAATCAGCCTCCTTCAACATATCAGCCGTCCCTCCCCCACAAAGACAAAGTTCCCCCGTGTAGCCTGAACAGACTGTTGGGGCAAGTGCTGTTAGCGAGACTGTTGGGGCAAGTGCTGTTAGCGAGTCGCACCTATGAAGGTCGCCACGGCACACGAGGTGGTGGGTGGCTACTATCGCGCCAGTCCGCCTTTGTCTCCCTAAGTGGCGCTATTTACACATCGAACTAGGTACTCGTTTGAGGCTGAGTCGACTTAGGGGAGGCCTAAGACGAGTTCAGATTAAAAAAATAAAGTCACTGGAGTTGGCCGTGAGCGCGAATCGAACTCGGACATCGGGTTTGGACCGCAGTGCGCTAACCACATCCCAATCAGCCACCCGCAACATCAATTGCATTCTACCCTTATATCCTGGTGTATTTACATATCAGTACAATAGTCAAGTTATGATCAGTGTAAACATATACTGCCATAGCCCACTTGCGCCGCAGGGAAAATTTAATTCATTACTTATTTGTGCAAGATTTTCGTTTCGCCACGTGACACTGTTTTTTTTTCCGTTCCGATCTCTATTTTGAATCGTCCCTGCGCCCTCAATCGTTATTCGCGAAAATAAATACCACACTGTCCATCAGTATAGATCGCCCCGTATCAGCGTAGCAGCCCTGCACTCGTCTTCCTCTCCGCCCCTAACGTCTCCTCTCCTTCCCGAAACGTAGAGATACATCTCTCCTCCTCACCTCTGCCCGAGTGCCAAGCTCTTACACCAATCCCCTCTCCACAGTGGCGTAGTAAACTTTAATTATCGCATCGCTGTCAAACCCCTTATCAGTGCCCTACCTTATTATAGCCCAATTCAGACCTTATTGGTCACCCCGTGCACCTTCTAAATCTCAGCGTTCATCCTACAAAGCCCCATCACAACGGAGAAACGCAAACAAATAGACAAAATAATGTTGTTGCCCGCTGTACGCCGTATGGCCCTGAACACTCAATTTCCCTGTACGAGACTACGGGGTAAACCCTTTGGGTTGAGGCTCAGGGGGGTGCGGCCAGCGGTCAGGTGCCCCCCCCCCCCCCAATGTTGTGATTTATACTCGCACGGTCGCACCTAGAGACGACTGTGTATCGCGGACTCCTCTCGCCCTAATCCACATCGTCGTTAAAGCTCGCGCTCTCGAACATTTAACGCTACAAAGGGACGCTCCGTCCTTGCACAATGCAGCCACTGCAGCTCCGCAGTAGGAGTGGTTACCGCTTTGCAACTTTACGTGACTGCTCTACTTAAATTAAGATGAAACGCGGAACGTCAATGAAAGAATTTTCATTTAAATAAACTCAAACCGCGTTTTAAAGAAGTCTTGTTGTTGTTCTTTGGCACTATTGTTGAAAACAAATTTGACGGTGGTTGTCAAGGGGGGCCTCCCAAATCGCTGCTTTGACCACCGAGGGGGGGGAGTGCAAGGCACCCACTGGCACTTCACCTCTCTCTCCACCCACCCCTAAGCGGCCACCATTCCCCAGTCCTTCCTTTTCCCACTCTTTCCCTTTCGAATTCTCTCGCCAAACCGCTGCCACCTCACCCTTGCCCCCGCGCGCTTCACGGAGCGCCTCTCAGAGTGGCCAATCGGGGCTCTTGGTCGCGCACTTTGCCGTGCCAGGCCCCTTTTAACTCGCCCCGTGTCTCCACCGTCGGCAACTCGTTCCTCGGTCCCTCGGGTCGGTTCGTTTATAATTATTGGTGTGGAGCGTCTCTCGGAGTCGCCTCGCATTTGTCTCGTGAATTTTTTTCGTCTGTCATTTTAACGACCGAGGTTCCTTGAGTTCTCGCCTGGTTAAACAAAATAAACTTGAAACTTAAAACCACCCTCTCCGGGAGTGCATCATTTCAACAGCTTTGGTTCAATGGTAGCTAAATTTGCACCAATGTTGACATACAGTGTGGCTTATCAGCGAAGTCAAGGCTTGCTTGAACCAATGCGAGTGAACTGTATGCTGTTAACAGGCAAGTATCGTCTCTGTTAGATACGGGTCCTAGTACGATGTGACACAAAACAATCATTAGCGTATTTTTGGAGAGTACCTTAGGAAGAGCAAGTTGAATAATCAGTTCAAAGGTCGGAATTTTTTTGCAGTGAGGCTGCATTGTTTTGCTGGACGTGAGTAGCTTGGAACTTGATGCGGGTATTGATAATAATCAAGTGGTTAATGTTTTATATTTTAGAATCACAACAACAACACTCTCTATTTGCAATTGAGTGGTGGGGAATTGAACAAAGGTACTGGAAGTCATTGGCCGGCCTTTGAATGTAGGTGCTGTGCTGCGGAAAACGCTGGGAAATGCACGGCGAGTTCGCAATTGAGCGTGGCAAGGAAGCAGCCCTCGTAGTCTGCGACGAGGTGGACACGGTGTGCAGGATGTGAAGGGCAGCTCATTCAGAATCACATTAGTTATACTGGAGAAATCCGATTTGCTGTGGGTCGACTCGCCAACGCACCGGTGCGCTGAAGCAGTGACTAATTGGCTGTGTCTGGTGGTGGTGGGTTTAACAAACACATTCATATTTACGCGATTTAACTAGAATCCGATGGGCTATAAAGCTCTTTTATTTTTTTTACAGATGTCCAATAGTTTTCCCAGATGTCCAGCGGAGACGAACGTCGCAACGGCACCCAGACGTCACCGTTATCCCCCGAAGACCTAAAGCCAGATGTCGGTGTAAGATTAGCCCTTGCATATTCAGTGCCGATTGTCTAGTGGATTGTACATTTCGCGCAGAAGCAAGGAATTGTCGACAAGTTGGTGGCATCACTTGGAGGCCCATTGACCTTTGCGTGCACAGAGTTTTTTTTTGTTGTTGTAGGATGATGGACTCACTTTCCGCGTTTCGACGGTTTATGTTGGGCCGTGGTTGTGCTTGATTTATCAGTCGGTCCTTGATTTATTTAGAAGTTTATTTGACATCCATTGTGAACGCAGATGTTCTGTTTGGACCTAGGTGGTCAATTATCGTCACCCAGATGAGTATTATATATATATGATGACATCGGCTGGTGGTGTTTATAATAGACATTGAAGAGCTTGTGCAAATGCATTTTGGGAAGGCACATTCTGGTCACAACATGTGTGACCTTGAACCCCAAGTTTGGGACTGAAGGGACCTCTTTTTGAACAAAAGGCACTCATTACACACAAAGTGCTTGCCACAAATTAACCACAATACCTTGCTGATCTCGTCAAGGAGCATAAGCCATCACGCGAGCTCCAGTCATCCTCGGCTTTTGACTAACCAGAAAACAAAGACGACGGTCACCGCATCGCGCGCTTTCAGATGCGCTTCTGCGGCAGTCTGGAGCGCTCTTCCTCCTGATATTAGCAAGTCACTGGAGCTACAGTGAGGGAAAAAAGTATTTGATCCCATGCTGATTTTGTACGTTTGCCCACTGACAAAGAAATGATCAGTCTATAATTTTAATGGTAGGTTTATTTGAACAATGAGAGACAGAATAACAACAAAATAATCCAAAAAAACGCATGCCAAAAATGTTATAAATTGATTTGCATTTTAATGAGGGAAATAAGTATTTGACCCCCTCTCAATCAGAAAGATTTCTGGCTCCCAGGTATCTTTTATACAGGTAACGAGCTGAGATTAGGAGCACACTTTAAAGGGAGTGCTCCTAATCTCAGCTTGTTACCTATATAAAAGACACCTGTCCACAAAAGCAATCAATCAATCAGATTCCAAATTCTCCACAAAGGCCAAGACCAAAGAGCTCTCCAAGGATGTCAGGGCCAAGACTGTAGACCTACACAAGGCTGGAATGGGCTACAAGACCATTGCCAAGCAGCTTGGTGAGAAGGTGACAACAGTTGGTGCGATTATTCGCAAATGGAAGAAACACAAAAGAACTGGCAATCTCCCTCGGCCTGGGGCTCCATGCAAGATCTCACCTCGTGGAGTTGCAATGTTCATGAGAACGGTGAGGAATCAGCCCAGAACTACACGGGAGGATCTTGTCAATAATCTCAAGGCAGCTGGGACCATAGTCACCAAGAAAACAATTGGTAACACTACGCCGTGAAGGACTGAAATCCTGCACCACCCGCAAGGTCCCCCTGCTCAAGAAAGCACATATACATGCCCGTCTGAAGTTTGCCAATGAACATCTGAATGATTCAGAGGACAACCGGGTGAAAGTGTTGTGGTCAGATGAGACCAAAATGGAGCTCTTTGGCATCAACTCAACTCGCCGTGTTTGGAGGAGGAGGAATGCTGCCTATGACCCCAAGAACACCATCCCCACTGTCAAACATGGAGGTGGAAACATTATGCTTTGGGGGTGTTTCTGCTAAGGGGACAGGACAATTCACCGCATCAAAGGGACGATGGACGGAGCCATGTACCGTCAAATCTTGGGTGAGAACCTCCTTCCCTCAGCCAGGACATTGAAAATGGGTCGTGGGTGGGCATTCCAGCCTGACAATGACTCAAAACACACGGCCAAGGCAACAAAGGAGTGGCTCAAGAAGAAGCACTTTAAGGTCCTGGAGTGGCCTACCCAGTCTCCAGACCTTAATCCCATAGAAAATCTGTGAAGGGAGCTGAAGGTTCGAGTTGCCAAACGTCAGCCTCGAAACCTTAACGACTTGGAGAAGATCTGCAAAGAGGAGTGGGACAAAATCCCTCCTGAGATGTGTGCAAACCTGGTGGCCAACTACACGAAACGTCTGACTTCTGTGATTGCCAACAAGGGTTTTGCCACCAAGTACTAAGTCATGTTTTGCAGAGGGGTCAAATACTTATTTCCCTCATTAAAATGCAAATCAATTTATAACATTTTTGGCATGCGTTTTTCTGGATTTTTATGTTGTTATTCTGTCTCTCACTGTTCAAATAAACCTACCATTAAAAGTATAGACTGATCATTTCTTTGTCAGTGGGCAAACGTACAAAATCAGCAGGGGATCAAATACTTTTTCCCTCACTGCATGCACCTTTCCATTATCTTGATTGAAATCTAATTTATTTAGAATTGCTATTGGGTGCTAATGTGTTGTCCTCCCCCCGCACCTCCAATTAGCAGGGTTGGCTACGTACGGTACGAAAGAAGTTCAGCATGCAGTACATATTTTACATTTAGAGGAAATGTTTTAAACGAAAAACAATTACATCGAATCAAACCGCCTCTGACCAACTCTGTGGCAAATGAGACTTTGCTCGATAATCTCTCCTCGTCCCGTTGAGTGTCCTCGTTCTTAAACACAACAACCACCATTCGCCACCAAGTGGTGGTGACGTCACCACGGCGCTTGTGCCAGGCTATGTGCACGTTCAGGCCACGAGAAGTGTCGTACGTCGTAGACGCCTGTCCCACCGGGTCCTACGGCACAAGCTTATTTAGATTTTTAACATGTGTTTTTTCTGCTACTTGAATTTAAGTTGGTGGGGTTACCAGTCCCTCGCACCCATTGGCCGCTGTGGTGGCTACAAGCGCCAATAGGAATCTCCGATCCCCCCATGGCATTGCTCAGATCCACCACAGCGTTATCGTCCGGCACCACCGAGGAGGTAGGCAGTGCTGGATGATCCTCGTAGCAAAAGTAGCTACAAGTGCTACGGGCCCCGCACTTTCAAGGGCCCCACGCTAAATGCTTTCAAGCTATCAATTCCGGTTCAGTGATTCAGCACTTGCTCTATTACTATAGTACTATACCGCCTTCAACTTTTATGAACGACTGGGTGTTTAAGGTTAGCGATTTGTCATATTATTTGGCTGTATGGCAAATTAAAACATACAATTACTTTACTATGCAAGTTAAACATTGGTATTTTAATGTTTATGTGTTTTATTAAATTTAGGGCCCCTTTATAACATATGCTACAGGCCCCGCACTAGCTTAATCTGGCACTGGGGGTAGGGGGTTAAATCTTGACTTAAAGCTTTCGTGGCTGCAGGAATTCATATTATTGGGTCTTTCGGTAAAGTCACGTAGATAGGATCAAAGAAAATAAGTATTTTTTTTGTTATTTTGTCATTTTCTTTGATCTTATCTACGTGACTTTACCGAAAGACCCAAAAATAGGTAGGGGGCTGTTTTGCCGGACTCGTTCCTAAACGAGCCTCGGGTGACGCTCATCTCGACTTGACGCCCTGGGACCGTGGCTCCTAGGCCAGCAATGTGAGTCGCTCTGCCCACCTCCGTGGGAAAATCTCCAGATACGTGGATGCTTGAGCAGCCAGTGGCATGGCTATTTGAGTGCGCACGCAGTGGCACTGCCCCGCGTAGGGTTGCCACCTTTTCCACTGCAGACCAAACCGGGACATATTCTCAGAATGCTCATACTGGAGGAATCCGGTGAGCTATGAAGCTCTTTTTCACAGATGTCCAGTAGGGGCGGGTAAGAACGTTACAACAGCAACAGTACAAAACACGGTGGGAATGCAAAGTATAGGAAAGATAAATAAATCACTTAAACATACAAATAAAACAACATTATTTCTTATCTTACCAAGTGAAGCCCCTGAGGTATTAACTTCTTTTTAAGAAGCGACCTAGACACAAATGATTGCTCAACAAAGTGGCTTATCGCGTGGAAATTTAAAAACAGCAAAATAATCTAATCTCAATGCATGTTTATAAATGTGAAGGGAAAACCCGGAGATCCCGGAGAAATAATCCAGAACATGCAAACCCCGAATATGCAGCAGGCTTAGTAATTAAATTAAACATGATACCAGTACCAGATCTCGGTACAAATATACTTCTTCCACTCGGAGAGGTGACAACCCGAGAACTAGGGCTCATGGGCCGGAGGAGCCCAGGCACATGGCTACAAAGAAATAGGGTACATTGGGACAGGGGTGGTCCAAATTTCACTCCTTCCACCTAAGGGCTATCTGCCCATGGATCGTGGTGATGATAATGATGACGATGCACCAGGGTCCATTCCCGTCACGCTACGCCGCTGCGAGTGACCCGTCCTGCTCGTGCGAGTCTGGGGGTGGCACTTACACCACACCAGGCCGGCACGCTCCGAGGCGCCCATTGTGGATTTTGCTGGTGGTGCCCGGTCACATTTTCTCTGCCATGCAGTCGCCCCATTGTCTCTGCTTGCCCGTGCGTGGCTTGGCGGGCGAGCTTGTGATTTCCCATGGCTCTCCCCGTGTGTTCTCTGGTTATTGCCGCGTGTTGCTCGGCACGGTGTCTAACGTTTGAGATCCACGTGCTGAGAGGCTTCAGAAATGAACGCAAGCTCTGGGGCATGTGGAGAGAAATGTCTCTGACTTTGTTCCAAACAACACGCGGCACAACCGGAGACACATCGGAGAGCTGCGTGGCGCAACCGCAAACAACCCCCACCACGGCCATTTTCACACTCGCCAATGCAACCTTCATTTTAAATTTTCCAAAGTGACTATGTGGTTGGAGCAGTCCACCCACAATCACAAGGTTCAGGGCTCGATTCCTAGCCAAGGGATCACCCAGCCCATGGGACCTTCGTGTTTATTAAGCAGGTACTGCTTTGTATGAACTCAGAAGTGGTCGCCCTTTGGGGAGACCGGTCCCAGTCGCGAAAATGGAGTTGACACCACTGGCTCTCGACACCGACTAATTTAATCTTTATCTAGAGTCACAGGGGTGAACCGGTGGGGACAGTCGTCAGTGTGCTGTACAACATTTATGACCATGGTTAACAGCGGTGGCGAGTGAGTGGGGTCCCTTCTTCACCACACCGCGCTGACCAGCGTGCTGAAGTCACCTTAAACAACCAACGTGACCGCCACGGAATATGGAGACCTTCGTCATTCACCCTGACTTCTTGGACCGTTAACCCTGACATTGTCAAGCTCGTCCTGGTGAAATGCTGCGTCTCTGATCGCTGTTGGTTCTGAGGATCGCTCTTCAACTCGCCGATGGGCGAGCTGATACAATGAGAATTTGCCCGTGTAACGCTTGTATTCCACGTGAATCTTTATTTTATTTAAGAATCAGAATATTTATTTAGACTGAAGGAATCCCATTTGTTCGCCTTGTCGGGTGGTGGAGGGTTTCTTATGACACAGTTGGTCAGACCATTACCCGACCATCAATTATGAATCATCATATTGACTGCGAATACTTGCTACGTGTTAAGGCTGTATATATTTTGTTTAAAATATAAAGTGTCCAGTTTTATATCGGACCCAACCAGCTGGACATTACACATGCAAGCGCCTGTGGCATTGTTCACAAGAGGATGCTGGCGTGTAAATGATGATTGCGCTGATGAAGAGAGGGGCTAAACAGCCCCTTTGCGAAGTCGACGAGCTCCGGGGCCGATGCAGAGCGCGGCCGTACGCACGGCCTGCGGTCGATTCTCGCGACGCTATAAATAGGTTAATAAATAAATAACGCGCTTGCACTGAGTGTGCAGGCGACACAACGGGCGACACGTGGACGGCATGCTGATGAGCGGTGAGAAAGCGGGCAGCGCCAGCCCCTGCCACACGTGTGTGGCTCTGTGTGTGTCTGTGTGTGGCTGTGTGGCTGTGTGTGTGTGTGGCTGTGTGTGGCTGTGTGGTTGTGTGTGTGTGTGTGGCTGTGTGGCTGTGTGTGTGTGGCTGTGTGGCTGAGTGTGTGTCTGTGTGTGGCTGTGTGCGTGTGTGGCTGTGTGCGTGTGTCTGTGTGCGTGTGTGGCTGTGTGCGTGTGTCTGTGTGTGTGTGGCTGTGTGTGTGTGGCTGTGTGGCTGTGTGTGTGTGCGGCTGTGTGACAGTGTGGCTGTGTCTGTGTGGCTGTGTCTGTGTGTGTGTGGCTGTGTGTGTGGCTATGTGTGTGGCTGTGTAGCGGTTAGCGCCCTGCGCTATGAACCTGGCCACCCGAGTTCGATTCCCGGTAACGGCCAACACCGGTAACGATTATTTGAACCGGTCCTGGGCCTCCCCTAGGTCAACTAAGCCTCAAATGAGTACCTGGTGCAGTGTGTAAACATCGCCACTGGGGAGACAAAGGTGGTCTGGTGGTGCTGGCTACCCACCCCCTCGTGTACCGTTCCTGCCTTCATAGGTGCTCGCTAACAGCACTTGCCCCAGCAGTCTGTTTAGGCTGTGTGAGTATCCAGCAGCCAGATCACTCGACACGACAGCACCACGTGTGTTTCTACATCGGAGTTCTCCCTCTCAATGGCTACACTGTTCCGTCATCGGCCATGGTCAATCCACTGCTGGATAATCGGCATCCCAAAGCCGCTGCCACCTTTCACGATCCTGCGGTGTATCAACAAGCGCCTGTATGCACACGTATGCCATCACTCCATCCAATCTGTTGCACACGTTTCATGGACTCTTTGACGTATGTATTTCGCACGGGGGAATGACAACAAACTAAATACCAAACGCAGTTCTAAAGAAACGTAGTTTTCAACTTAGACTTAAAAGTGCATCGCTCTAATGGCTTCCTAGTATCAGAAAAGCGTTCTAGACGGCCGCCGTTGTTCGATGGCTTAGCCAAAAGCCGCTGTGGCGAGGATGACGGGAGTTCGCGTGATGGGTTATGCTCCCCGACGAGACCAGCAAGGTATTATAGTTAATTTGTGTGTAATGAGTGCGACCTTTATAACGTATTCGTTCGGCAACTGGAGGCCAATGCAGCTCGGCGACCACCGGACGGACACGATCGGATCTTGCAGTCCCCCGTGTGCAGATTTGGAGTCCTGCATTGGAGAGAGCTGGGAAGTGTTCTTAAAGAGTGAGAGTTACGTGGAGTGAATTGTAATTTGTAAATAAACGTTTCAAGATTTACGTTTTTTTTATTGCTTAATCCATTTTTTAGACCGAATTGCGTGTTACACACTCTTGCTACACTGTTTCGAAACCCGTCATAGTCACATTGAGAGATTGGTCCTCGTCATGGGACTGTGGAATTTCCATAACGTGCTCGGGGCAACCAATGGAGACGCTTGCATTTGTTTTACTTTGTGTTGCAAAGTACTTTGGGGAAGATGGTGTCAGTCTGCAGAACCTCGTGCTATGTCGTGCTGACCCTGAAGATGGCACCATATCAATGAAGTGAGTGCGTCTCGAATCCGACAATTGGCCTCCCTTGTCCAAAATTGATGACAGTCATTCACCCTCAGCAAAGGGCGAATCTTCATACATCAGCGATACTATATATGTGTGTGCATTTTATCCCACGCAAAGGGAATTGACCTGACAGAGTGAATAACCACGTGCGCTTTGTGATGGGTTGTCTTTGATTCGCAGACAATGACGGCTCGGGTGAGACCCATCGTGGATTAAACAAATCACTCGAGACGCCGGTGCATGGCAGCCAAGAGCAGTTTATGCGAATGCTGTCACAAGAGGCCACACGTTTGGCGCAACCGTCCTTCGCTGACTACGTGTTCATGAATGAATGAATGGGTCCCATCATTTCGATTTGCCCGACTCCGTTTAAAACGCCTGCTTGTTCTCATGCAAATCTACGACATCAGCGGTGCTAGGCTGAGTGCTGCGAGCAAGCTAACACCTGAACACGGGGTTTAATCTCAGGTGGCGGCGCAGACTTGAAACCAGGATTTCTGGAGTATTTCCTCTAGATCAGTAGCAGCAGCAGCAGGATGGTGCAGTGGTGACACTCGTGCCTTGCGGCGACAAGTTCCTGGGTTCGATTTATGACTCGGGAACCTTTCTGTGTGGAGTTTATATGTTTCCCTCTCTGTTCTGCATTGGTTTCTCCGGGTTCTCTGGTGTTCCTTCCATAGCTATGCAAAACCAATGCAACCGGTAGTGGTCAAACAACCCAATTAAATATATACATTTAAACAATAATAATAATTGTTCTGTCCGCACACGCTGGGAGAAGCACAGTGCTGCCACATCCAATTCATATTCTTTGGTTCTTTTGGTAAAGTCAGGTAGATATAAAAATAATAATACAAATAAAAGTGAGCGTACTGGAAGTCTATTATGTAGACTGTAGCCTGGTCGACTGTAGCCTGGGTTTTAAGCTGGTGAGCGTATTGGCAGTCTATAATGTAGACTGTAGCAATGGTTATTAAACTGAACCTTAGTGAGCGTACTGGCAGTCTATAATGTATGCTTATTATGGTTCTTTCAGTAATGAAAAAAAATAAACACAAAAACCACGACGTTTCGATCGCAACACAAGCGGTCGTCATCAGGAAAAGGGGGGGGGGGGGTTAGCCTCTAAAGGCAAACTGTTTATAAAGGTTTAGAGATGGGCGTAGCCCAAATGTGTCAGCAGCATGGACGGGGCAGCTGATGTTAATGTCGGAGAAGAGACATGCAACTGCAACTACCCCAATCAAAGGACCGCCAGGCAATCATTACACCTCGCTCCACACAGCCACACTGCTGACGGTGGAGGTTGACAAGAAAAAACACAAACAAGTCATGACCCAAAGTGCTTGATGACATCTTTTCAATGATTGCTGAGCTTATAACCATCCTCTCTGTATATATGGATGGCTTCATGAACGAATCTTTGCTGATAGCCAGTAGGCTTGCAAAGTACCATCGTCTTAGAGAAATCGATTTCGTGTGAGCCAGCCGCATTAAAATAATGATCAGCCACGGCAGAAGTATTGGTCCTACCCGTGTTTTAAATCAACCTTGTGCTCACGGACACGGTCCGAGACATGCCGTTCACACGAAATGGCTCACACGCCGAATATCATCGCTTGCGGTCAGAACGCTCGGCTCACGCACGCATACACACACACAGAGCCCTTACGTAAATCCGCTGTTGAGTGAGGGCCTCCCGAACCGGCGTGCGGTTCGAGCGGGGTTACGTGACCATACCTCGCCGCGCCGGTGCAGGGAGGGGGCATTGATGAGTGCGGTGCAACAATGTGTCTTACGTTGTCATAGCAAGGGGGGAATATCGTGGCGTGCGCGTGCGTGTGTGCGTGTGTATGTGTGTATGTATGTGTGTATGTGCACGTAACGCATCCGATGGATGCACACGTTGCTGCTGTGGCCCATGAAGTGCCGGCATTCCCAATGCATCTCCTCTGGCGAGGCAAGTGGGAGTTTATATTTGGCACCATTTAAATAGAGCCCAGAGAGGGGCACCATTATTTTTGGACTCTCCAGAAGGGTCGCGCACCCTGGTTTCCTGGGCTATTTCTGCAGTGGCGTGTGTGTGTGCACGTGTGTGTGTGTGCACGCGTGTGTGTGTGTGTGCACGCGTGTGTGTGTGTGCACGCGTGTGTGTGTTGGGAGCGGCAGTGTAACGGTAAGCGCCCTGCGCTACGAATCTGACGACCCACTGACGTCCAACACCGGTGACGATTGTCTGAGCCGGTCTTGAGCCTCCCCTAGGTCGAATCAGCCTCAAATGAGTACCTGGTGCAATGTGTTAACATCGCCACTAGGGAGACAAAGGCGGCCGGGCGTGTTACTGGCCATCCACCCTCTCGTGTGCTGTTCCGGCCTTCATAGGTGCTCGCTAACAGCACTTGCCCCAACAGTCTTTTAAGGCTATACGTGGGATCTTTGTCTTTGGGGAGCAGTGGCGCAGTGGTTAGCGCACTGCGATATGAACCCAAGCGACCTGAGTTCGATTCTCGCTCGTGACTAATCGCTGTCGTTTATATGAACCGCTCATGGGCCTCGCCTAAGTCGACTGAGCCTCGAATGAGTACGTGGTGCGGTGTGTAAACAATCGCGACTGGGGAGACAAAGGCGGCCGGGCGTGGTTCTAGCCACACCACCTCCTCGTGTGCCGTGCAGGCCTCCATAGGGGCAACCAGAAGTCTGTGCAGGCTACCCGAGGTGTCATTGTTGTGTGTCCCTGTGAGCGAGTAGTACAGAGGTGCTACTCGCTAACAGCACTTGCCCCAACAGTCGATGAAGGCTATACGGGGCATCTTTGCCTTTGTAATGTGAGGCGCAGTCGTGGATTCGTGTGAATGTGTGAAGTGACCCGGTCATCTCGTCTGGGTCTGTTCCGTGAAACTCCGATGAGCGGGCGTTCGACACTTCACGTGGACTCAAAAGGGCACCTAGCCTGGCACAAGTGCCGTGGTGGTGACGTCACGGACACTTAGTGGTGAACGGCGGTTGTTGCTGTTACAGTACTGTATGTGTCTTGAGTGTGTGTCCGTGTGTTCCGTGTGAGTGGGTTTGTCCCCATTGAGTGACGAATATCTGAACCGGTCCCTCCTCTAGGTTGACTCAGCCATAAATGAGTACTCTTCCCTGGTGCGGTGTGTAAACATCAGCATTGGGAAGACAAAGGCGGCCGGGCGTGTTTATGGCCACCCAGCCCCTCGTGTGCCTTGCCGGCCTTCATAGGTGCTCCCTAACAGCGCTTGACCCCAACAGTCTTCTAAGGCTATACAGGGGATCTTTGTGTGTGTGTGCGTGTCCCTGTGAGTACTGCATGCCCGCAGCGCGGACCGGACAGACAGAATGATAAACTGCAGCCACCAGGGGTGGGTGGGGGGACTGAAATATCAGCTCCGCGTATCCATCTCACTGCCCCTGACTCCGCCACGTCCGCTCTCCAGCGCACCGACAGACCGAGCGACAGCCACCACCCCCCACCAGCCACAGGCGTGAGTGACATCTCTCATTCCACACGCACGTGGCAGCAGCAGCAGCAGCAACAGCGGCAGTGGCATATAGACTGTGGGTGAAGACGGCAACTCACTCGCACCACGCCCGGCCGCCTTTGTCTCTCCAGTAGCCACGTTTACACACCGCACCAGGTACTAATTTGAGGTTGAGTCGACCTAGTGGACACCCAGGGCCAGTTCAGATGATCGTCACTGGTGGTGGCCGTGAGCGGGAATCGAACTCGTGTCACGGAGAGTTGGTGGCGCGGTGGAGCTGGCCGCTAGCACCGTTGCCGCCACACGTGGCTTGACAACAACAACAACACCACCAAGAAGAAGAGACTTCGTGTGTGTCCCCCGTTTCACTCATTGCCCGAAGCGACGCTCGCCCCGGCTCGCTCCGAGGCCGAGGCCTGGACGGGGGAGCGAGAGGGGGGGGTCGACAAACACAATGAGAAGAGGTGCCAATTTGGGGGGGGGGGGAAGATTCGGTAAGAGAACTCAAGATTTCCAGAGCCGCAATGCAAGTGAATAGTTCACGGGCGCATCACGCGACGTCACAAGGCGGTCCGTGAACGTTGCCCAGCCCCGCCTGGGTCTAGAGGAGTCCGTCGCACGCTCCTTCTGAGCATCACATTTCGCACCCCCCCCAAACCCCCCCGAATTGATGGCGGTCATTCACGCCCTGCAACGGGTGATGATTCTCCTTAGATCAGCGGTCCTCCTGTCCGTTCGCCATTCTGCTCCGCTCGCATGTGTTTGTTTCATCTCGAATCTTAATCTTCCTAATGAAGGTTTTTGGGTTCGGGGCCGTCCATAAATGACGTCACGCGATTTTGGACGATTTTTGACCCCCCCCCTCGTCACACAGCGTCACAAAAAGTCAGAGCCCCCCTCAAATATGACGTCACAAAGCTCTGCTCCCCCCCCCAAAACCATATTTCCATGTTGAAAATACAACATGCTTGAAATCGCTTTAAACTATTGTCATTGTAGTGCGTATTTAATATGGCGCTACACTGATGTTGTAGGAGAAAACATTTATTAATAAGTCTATTTAATTAAGTAGAACGTGTTGTCTATATTTATTTAAAGTTGCGCATTATGATGTGACGTCACATTTCTCACCCCCCCCCCTCGTCACACATCGTCACAAATGTCTAACCCCCCCCCCCCCAGGTGCGTGACGTCATTTATGGACGGCCCCTTAGATCGCGTAGGTATAATAAATGTGTTGTAATCCGCCACCAGCCGCCACAGCCAACCAGTAAGGTTTGTCACGTAAACAAAACGTTCCAATTAGTTACTAATTCAGTCCACCGGTGTGTTGGAGAGTAAATGCACAACATGTACAATTTGAGTACGACGTTTCGCTGGTAATTACAGCCAGCATCTACGGGCGATTTGTTCACGTGACACACCTTACTGGTTGGCTGTGTTGGGTGGTGGTGGGTTTAACGACACATTTATACTTATGCAACTGCTGTTGTTGGTGTTGTCTTGGTGTGGTCTGGGGCTGTTGTTGTTGTTGTCTTGGTGTGGTCTGGCACTACTCTTATTGTTGTTGTCTTGGTGTGGTCTGGGACTGTTGTTGTTGTCTTGGTGTGGTCTGGGACTGTTGTTGTTGTCTTGGTGTGGTCTGGGACTGTTGTTGTTGTTGTCTTGGGGTGGTCTGGGACTGTTGTTGTCTTGGTGTGATCTGGGGCTGTTGTTGTCTTGGTGTGGTCTGGGACTGTTGTTGTTGTCTTGGTGTGGTCTGGGGCTGTTGTTGTTGTCTTGGTGTGGTTTGGGGCTGTTGTTGTTCATGTTGTTGTTGTCTTGGTGTGGTCTGGGACTGTTGTTGTTGTTGTCTTGGTGTGGTCTGGGGCTGTTGTTGTTGTTGTTGTCTTGGTGTGGTCTGGCACTACTCTTATTGTTGTTGTCTTGGTGTGGTCTGGGACTGTTGTTGTTGTTGTTGTTGTTTTGCTGCCTTGCCTGAGCTTGCAATTAGTGTTGAAATATCAACAGCAATGTATGTACCGTATTTATGTAATGTGTACTTATCTATTTCATTATTAAATTGGTTTCTTGACTTGATTAGTTTCTCTCAATGTTGTACTTTCATCGATGTTTCTTTTTGCATTGATTGTTGTTGTAAACTTGTTGATCCGCCCCGACTGGATATCTGTGAACAAGAGCTTCATAGGTCATCGGATTCCTCAAGTATAAATATATGAAGCACACGTGAGTGGGGACATCATGCGACCTTCCTTTGCTGGATCAAAATACCGTGTGCGTGTATGTGTCATGTCTGGCGATCATGGGATTGCATTAGTGTGTGTATGTGTCATGTCTGGCGATCATGGGATTGCATTCGTGTGTGTGTCATGTCTGGCGATCATGGGATTGCATTCGTGTGTGTGTCATGTCTGGCGATCATGCGATTGCATTCGTGTGTGTATGTGTCATGTCTGGCGATCATGTGTATGTGTCATGTCTGGCGATCATGGGATTGCATTCGTGTGTGTGTGTCATGTCTGGCGATCATGGGATTGCATTCGTGTGTGTGTGTGTCATGTCTGGCGATTGCATTCCGATTCCCCCGAAGAACAGCGTCCGATCCTCCTGTGCGAGCGATCTTTTTTTATTGTTTTCATTTCAACTCAACGCAAGCTCGGTACAGCGCACCGATCACAGCTACATCCCTGCAAAATTCACACAGAGACTCACAGCTACACCTTTGGTAGATTCACACAGATACTCACAGCTACACCCCTGGTAGATTCACACAGAAACCCACAGCTCCACCCCTGGTATATTCACACAGAGACACACAGCTACACCTTTGGTAGATTCACACAGATACTCACAGCTACACCCCTGGTAGATTCACACAGAAACCCACAGCTACACCCCTGGTAGATTCACACAGAGACTCACAGCTACACCCCTGGTAGATTCACACAGAGACTCACAGCTACACCCCTGGTAGATTCACACAGAGACTCACAGCTACACTCCTGGTAGATTCACACAGAGACACACAGCTACACCCCTGGTAAGATTCACACAGAGACCCACAGCTACATCCCTGCTAGATTCACACAGAGACCCACAGCTACACCCCTGGTAGATTCACACAGAGACCCACAGCTACATCCCTGCTAGATTCACACAGAGACTCACAGCTACATCCCTGGTAGATTCACACAGAGACTCACAGCTACACCCCTGATAGATTCACACAGAGAACCACAGCTACACCCCTGGTAGATTCACACAGAGACTCACAGCTACAACCCTGCTAGATTCACACAGAGACTCACAGCAACACCCCTGGTAGATTCACACAGAGACTCACAGTTACACCCCTGGTAGATTCACACAGAGACTCACAGTTACACCCCTGGTAGATTCACATTGAAACACACAGCTACACCCCTGGTAGATTCACACAGAGACTCACAGCTACACCCCTGGTAGATTCACACAGAGACTCACAGTTACACCCCTGCTAGATTCAAACAGAGACTCACAGCTCCACCCCTGGTAGATTCACACAGAGATCCACAGCTACACCCCTGGTAGATTCACACAGATACCCACAGCTACATCCCTGCTAGATTCACACAGAGACTCACAGTTACACCCCTGGTAGATTCACACAGAGACTCACAGTTACACCCCTGGTAGATTCACACAGAGACTCACAGCTACACCCCTGGTAGATTCACAAAGAGCCACACAGCTACACCCCTGGTATATTCACACAGAGACTCACAGCTACACCCCTGCTAGATTCACACAGAGACCCACAGCTAGATCCCTGGTAGATTCACACAGAGACCCACAGCTACATCGCTGGTAGATTCACACAGAGACTCACAGCTACACCCCTGGTAGATTCACACAGAGACTCACAGTTGCACCGCTGGTAGATTCACACAGAGACTCACAGCTACACCCCTGGTAGATTCAAACAGAGACCTACAGCTACACCCCTGGTAGATTCACTCAGAGACTCACAGCTATACCCCTGATAGATTCACACAGAGACTCACAGCTACACCCCTGGTAGATTCACACAGAGACCCACAGCTACACCCCTGGTAGATTCACACAGAGACCCACAGCTACATCCTTGGTAGATTCACACAGAGACCCACAGCTACACCCCTGGTAGACTCACACAGAGACCCACAGCTACATCCTTGGTAGATTCACACAGAGACCCACAGCTACATCCCTAGTAGATTCACACAGAGACTCACTGCTACATCCCTGGTATATTCACACAGAGACTCACAGTTACACCCCTGGTAGATTCACACAGAGACTCACAGTTACACCCCTGGTAGATTCACACTGAGACTCACAGTTACACCCCTGGTAGATTCACACAGAGACCCACAGCTACATCCCTGCTAGATTCACACAGAGACTCACAGCTACATCCCTGGTAGATTCACACAGAGACTCACAGCTACACCCCTGGTAGATTCACACAGAGACACACAGCTACACCCCTGGTAAGATTCACACAGAGACCCACAGCTACATCCCTGCTAGATTCACACAGAGACCCACAGCTACACCCCTGGTATATTCACACAGAGACCCACAGCTACATCCCTGCTAGATTCACACAGAGACTCACAGCTACATCCCTGGTAGATTCACACAGAGACTCACAGCTACACCCCTGGTAGATTCACACAGAGAACCACAGCTACACCCCTGGTAGATTCACACAGAGACTCACAGCTACAACCCTGGTAGATTCACACAGAGACTCCAGCTACACCCCTGGTAGATTCACACAGAGACTCTCAGCTACATCCCTGGTAGATTCACACAGAGAACCACAGCTACATCCCTGGTAGATTCACACAGAGACCCACAGCTACATCCCTGGTAGATTCACACAGAGACTCACAGCTACACCCCTGGTAGATTCACACAGAGACTCACAGTTGCACCGCTGGTAGATTCACACAGAGACTCACAGCTACACCCCTGGTAGATTCACACGGAGACCTACAGCTACACCCCTGGTAGATTCACACAGAGACTCACAGCTATACCCCTGGAAGATTCACACAGAGACTCACAGCTACACCCCTGGTAGATTCACACAGAGATCCACAGCTACACCCCTGGTAGATTCACACAGAGACCCACAGCTACATCCCTGGTAGATTCACACAGAGACCCACAGCTACACCCCTGGTAGATTCACACAGAGACTCACAGCTACACCCCTGGTAGATTCACACAGAGACTCACAGCTACATCCCTGGTAGATTCACACAGAGACCCACAGCTACATTCCTGGTAGATTCACACAGAGACTCCAGCTACACCCCTGGTAGATTCACACAGAGACTCTCAGCTACATCCCTGGTAGATTCACACAGAGAACCACAGCTACATCCCTGGTAGATTCACACAGAGACCCACAGCTACATCCCTGGTAGATTCACACAGAGACTCACAGCTACACCCCTGGTAGATTCACACAGAGACTCACAGTTGCACCGCTGGTAGATTCACACAGAGACTCACAGCTACACCCCTGGTAGATTCACACGGAGACCTACAGCTACACCCCTGGTAGATTCACACAGAGACTCACAGCTATACCCCTGGTAGATTCACACAGAGACTCACAGCTACACCCCTGGTAGATTCACACAGAGATCCACAGCTACACCCCTGGTAGATTCACACAGAGACCCACAGCTACATCCCTGGTAGATTCACACAGAGACCCACAGCTATACCCCTGGTAGATTCACACAGAGACTCACAGTTACACCCCTGGTAGATTCACACAGAGACTCACAGTTACACCCCTGTTAGATTCACACAGAGACTCACAGCTACACCCCTGGTAGATTCACACAGAGACTCACAGTTACACCCGTGCTTTGATTCACACAGAGACTCACAGTTACACCCCTGCTAGATTCACACAGAGACACACAGCTACATCCCTGCTAGATTCACACAGAGACCCACAGCTACACCCCTGGTAGATTCACACAGAGACTCACAGCTACACCCCTGGTAGATTCACACAGAGACCCACAGCTACATCCCTGGTAGATTCACACAGAGACCCACAGCTACATCCCTGGTAGATTCACACAGAGACTCACAGCTACACCCCTGGTAGATTCACACAGAGACTCACAGTTGCACCGCTGGTAGATTCACACAGAGACTCACAGCTACACCCCTGGTAGATTCACACAGAGACCTACAGCTACACCCCTGGCAGATTCACACAGAGACTCACAGCTATACCCCTGGTAGATTCACACAGAGACCCACAGCTACACCCCTGGTAGATTCACACAGAGACCCACAGCTACATCCCTGGTAGATTCACACAGAGACTCACAGTTACACCCCAGGTAGATTCACACAGAGACTCACAGTTCATCACACCCGTGCTGGTGAGAGGGGCCTGCTGTTCATCACACCCGTGCTGGTGAGAGGGGCCTGCTGTTCAGCATACCCGTGCTGGTGAGAGAGGCCTACTGTTCAACACACCAGTGCTGGTGAGAGGGGCCTGCTGTTCAGCACACCCGTGCTGGTGCGAAGATGGCGCTGATGATGGTAGCCTCAGCCGGTCGGTGCGCCCTGTTTTGTCTTGTTTTGTCTGTCAATTCAGTGTTTTGCCAAGATTTTCGGAGTTCTCTAACAAGAGAGGAACTTTTAAAAATCAGGGAAACAACTCCTGTGGATTCAATTCCTACTTTTCTGCTTCCAGCGGCAGAATTAGTCGGCATTCTAGTCAATGCCGCGCTAGGCTTTGCTCAAGCAACGAAACGCCGCCCAAGGGGTAAACGGTCGGGGGCTCTAGTACGGCTACGCAGACGCGGGATCCGAACAGTGCTTCCGAGCTTTTTCCTCTCCAACGTACGTTCACTGTACAACAAAATGGATGAACTTCAGCTACTGATGGTAAAAAACAAAGACTTTCTTTCAGCTTCTGCATTGTGCTTCACGGAAACATGGCTGTGTGATTTGATTCCGGACACTTCGCTACAACTAGCAGGATTCCATCTTGTAAGATCGGATCGTGACATAGCACTCTCCGGCAAGACGAAAGGCGGTGGTATTTGTTTTTACATTAACAGTGGCTGGTGTGTAGATGTCACAGTGATTCTGCAACATTGTTCTCCACTCCTTGAATCAATTTTTATAACCTGTAAACCGTTTTACTCGCCTCGCGAGTTCGCGTCGCTCATTTTGGTCAGAGTTTATTTGCCGCCTTGTCCTCAGGTTAAAGAGGCCCAACGCATGCTCGCCGATCAGATTCTGAGTGTGGAGCGAGCAAATCCAGATTCGTTGGTTATCGTACTTGGCGACTTTAACAAAGGTAATCTCAGCCACGAACTCCCCAAATACATGCAATTCATTAAATGCCCAACCAGAGAAGGGAACACTCTGGATCACTGCTACACTACAGTCAGTAGAGCCTACCACGCCGTCCCCCGAGCAGCACTGGGACACTCTGACCATACCATGGTCCACCTGATTCCTGCATACAGGCAGAAACTAAAACTCTGTAAACCTGCTGTGAGGACATCTAAACAGTGGACCAGTGAGGCTGTGGAAGATTTGCGGGCGTGCTTATACTGTACTGACTGGGATATGTTCACGACTGCTACCAATAGTCTGGATGAACTCACAGAGGCTGTGACGTCCTACATCAGCTTCTGTGAGGACTGCTGTATCCCAACACGTACCAGGGTGAACTTTAACAACAATAAGCCCTGGTTCTCAGCAAAGCTCAGAAGGTTGAGTTGGAGAAGGAGGAAGCGTTTAGGAGTGGAGATAGAGACATATTCAAGGAGTCGAAGAACAGGTTTAGCAAAGCGGTGAGAGAGGCTAAACGACTGTACTCAGAGAGACTAAAACACCAGTTCTCTACAAACGACGCTGCTTCTGTCTGGAGAGGGCTCAGGCAGATCACCAACTACAAACCCAGAGCCCCCCACACCACTAACGACTCCCGCCTAGCCAACGACCTGAACGAGTTCTACTGTAGATTTGAAAGACAATTGGACTGTCCTGAACCACCCCTTCCGACCCAAGAGGCCCCATCCCCCACCAATACTACAGAGACGACTATCTCCTTTCAGGAGGGAGAAGTTAATAGACTTTTCAAGAGGCAGAATCCACGCAAAGCAGCCAGGCCGGACTCTGTCTCTCCAGCCACCCTCAGGCACTGCGCTGACCAGCTGTCTCCGGTGTTCACCAACATCTTTAACACCTCCCTGGAGACATGCCATGTACCAGCCTGTCTCAAGTCCTCCACCATCATCCCTGTGCCCAAAAAGCTAAGGCCAACAGGACTAAATGATTACAGACCGGTCGCCCTTACATCTGTGGTAATGAAGTCTTTTGAGCGCCTGGTCCTGGCACACCTCAAAGCCATCACAGACCCTCTCCTGGACCCCCTTCAGTTTGCCTACAGAGCCAACAGGTCTGTGGACGATGCAGTTAACATGGCCCTCCACTTCACCCTACAGCATCTGGACGCCCCAGCTTCCTACGCCAGGATCCTGTTTGTGGACTTCAGCTCTGCCTTCAACACCATCATCCCTGCCCTGCTTCAGGACAAGCTCTTCCAGCTGAACGTGCCATACACCACCTGTAAATGGATCACAGACTTCCTGTCTGACAGGAAGCAGTGCGTTAAGCTGGGAACACAATCTCTGACTCCAGGTCCATCAGCACCGGAACTCCTCAGGGCTGCATCCTTTCCCCTATGCTCTTCTCCCTGTATACCAACAGCTGCACCTCCAATCATCTGTCCGTCAAACTATTGAAGTTTGCGGATGACACCACCCTCATTGGGCTGATCTCTGGTGGGGATGAGTCTGACTATAGGTGGGAAGCTGACAATCTGGTGACCTGGTGTAGCCAGAACAACTTAGAGCTAAATGCTCTCAAGACAGTTGAGATGGTTGTGGACTTCAGGAAGAATACAGCACCACTCACCCCCATCACCCTGTTAGACTCCCCAGTCAAAATTGTAGAGTCCTTCCGCTTCCTGGGCACTATTCTCTCCCGGGACCTCAAGTGGGAATTGAACATCAGCTCCCTCACCAAGAAAGCTCAACAGAGGATGTACTTTCTAAGGCAGCTGAAGAAATTCAACCTGCCAAAGACAATGATGGTGCAATTCTATACAGCGATCATTGAATCCATCCTCACCTCCTCCATAACCGTCTGGTACGCTGCTGCCACTGCCAAGGACAAGAGCAGACTGCAGCTTATCATCCACACTGCTGAGAAGGTGATTGCCTGCAATCTACCAACCCTCGAGGACCTGCACACGACAAGGTCCATGAGGCGAGCGAGGAAGATTATGGCCGATTTCTCCCACCCTGGACACTCTCTGTTTCAGCTACTCCCCTCCGGCAGAAGGCTTCGGTCCATCAGGACCAAAACCTCACGCCATAAAAACAGTTTCTTCCCATCTGCTGCTGGCCTGTTAAACAAGGCCAAGGGCTAACACTGTTTTTTAAAATTTGATCTACATAACGACACCTTGCCGATATTAACTATGTTACCCTATTTGTATGTTTTATTTTTAAATTATATCTTAAAGCAATTTTATATTCGATATTTATTTAATTTTATATACTTCAGCCCCTTGGTGTTAGACTTTTAACCCTTATTATAGTAAGACTTGTTTAAAACTTATTTAAGATTTTAGATTCCTATATGTTGAATGTATGCACCATCCTGCCAAAGTAAATTCCGTGTCGGTGTGAACTTACATGGCGAATAAAACCCTTTCTGATTCTGATTCTGAGTTACACCCCTGTTATATTTCACACAGAGACTCACAGTTACACCCCAGGTAGATTCACACAGAGACTCACAGTTACACCCCTGTTATATTTCACACAGAGACTCACAGCTACACCCCTGGTAGATTCACACAGAGACTCACAGTTACACCCCTGCTAGATTCACACAGAGACTCACAGTTACACCCCTGCTAGATTCACACAGAGACCCACAGCTACACCCCTGGTAGATTCACACAGAGACCCACAGCTACATCCCTGGTAGATTCACACAGAGACTCACAGTTACACCCCTGGTAGATTCACACAGAGACCCACAGCTATACCCCTGGTAGATTCACACAGAGACTCACAGTTACACCCCAGGTAGATTCACACAGAGACTCACAGTTACACCCCTGTTATATTTCACACAGAGACTCACAGCTACACCCCTGGTAGATTCACACAGAGACTCACAGTTACACCCCTGCTAGATTCACACAGAGACTCACAGTTACACCCCTGCTAGATTCACACAGAGACACACAGCTACATCCCTGCTAGATTCACACAGAGACCCACAGCTACACCCCTGGTAGATTCACACAGAGACTCACAGTTACACCGCTGGTAGATTCACACAGAGACCCACAGCTACATCCCTGGTAGATTCACACAGAGACTCACAGTTGCACCGCTGGTAGATTCACACAGAGACTCACAGCTACACCCCTGGTAGATTCACACAGAGACCTACAGCTACACCCCTGGTAGATTCACACAGAGACTCACAGCTATACCCCTGGTAGATTCACACAGAGACTCACAGCTACACCCCTGGTAGATTCACACAGAGACCCACAGCTACACCCCTGGTAGATTCACACAGAGACCCACAGCTACATCCCTGGTAGATTCACACAGAGACTCACAGTTACACCCCAGGTAGATTCACACAGAGACTCACAGTTACACCCCTGTTAGATTTCACACAGAGACTCACAGCTACACCCCTGGTAGATTCACACAGAGACTCACAGTTACACCCCTGCTAGATTCACACAGAGACTCACAGTTACACCCCTGCTAGATTCACACAGAGACACACAGCTACATCCCTGCTAGATTCACACAGAGACTCACAGTTACACCGCTGGTAGATTCACACAGAGACCCACAGCTACATCCCTGGTAGATTCCCACAGAGACTCACAGCTACACTGCTGGTAGATTCACACAGAGACTCAGAGCTACACCGCTGGTAGATTCACACAGAGACACACAGCTACACCCCTGGTAGATTCACACAGAGACTCACAGTTACACCGCTGGTAGATTCACACAGAGACCCACGGCTACACCCCTGGTAGATTCACTCAGAGACTCCCAGTTACACCGCTGGTAGATTCCTACAGATACCCACAGCTACACCCCTGTTAGATTCACACAGAGACTCACAGCTACACCGCTGGTAGATTCACACAGAGACTCACAGTTACACCACTGTTAGATTCACACAGAGACCCACAGTCTCTGTGTGAATCTACCAGGGGAAATCAAGAGTTGATTTAAACTTCAACATCAACCTTCTTTCACCCTATACTCCTGATTATAAGACGCATTCCCCTTCCCCCTCCCTGTATTTTAAAGCAAAAGTTGGGGCATGTGTCCTGTCATGCGGCAATTGTGCACGTGCGTGCCAACATCTTGATCGCGTTATTTACACCTGGCGCAAGCGTTGGATGTGTGTAACCCCTTGGAGCGCCTTACGTGATTGAGAGAAGGGGGCAGTCGTTGATTTGTGACTGGCGTAGTAACATGAACCCCACGGGACCCAGTGCACCAGGGGTCAGTGCACTGAGACGCAGTTCTGGTGAGCTCCCCCTACGGCCACCTGGGCAACTCGAGTCGTATTTTTGTCGCACCCGTGCACAGGAACGACTTACACGCGCGCACCGAGTGATCATGCCAGGCCCAGGCGCGATGCGTCTTCGCGGCCGTATTCATCTAACTCGGCAATGGGGCGCTGCGAAATCCAAGGCAGCGGCAGCAGCGCGGCCTCCGGAAGCCTGCACAGCGCGCGGCTAGAGCCGTGGGCATTGCGGTGGAGTTATACTGCGTGGGCCGCGGTGTGAGATGTAGACTCGTACAGAGATTCGTAGATTTACACAGAGACCCACAGCCTCACATCGACCTACATACTCCTACAGAGACCCACTAACTCATAGAGGCCCACAGACTCACATAGAGGCCCACAGACTCATATAAAAACCCCCAAACTCAAAGAGACCCACACATTCACTTAAAGATTCATAGATTTACACAGAGACCCACAGCCTCACAGATACCTACAGTACATACACCTACAGAGAACCACAAACTCATAGATGCCCACAGACTCACATAGAGACCCACAGACTCCGAGAGAGACCCAAATATTCACTTAGAGATTTATAGATTTACACAGAGACCCACAGACTCACGTAGAGATTCATAGATTTACACAGAGACCCACAGACTCGCACATAAACCCAGAGACTCGCACAGAGAGCTCTAGATAAATGATTGGAGCCGGCGGTGGCGTTGGTATTGCGGTCCATGGTTCAAGATTGGTGACCGCAGTGGCACCGCGGGGTCATTCCTCATTGCCCACCCGTGCAGGAGGAGACAGCCGCATCTGCCGTCGATGGGGGCAATTTCACGGTGGCGTTCGGACCTGCAGCTGCAGGTCACAGAATCCTCTCCGGCTGAGGTGGCGGGGGAGGAGAGAGAGAGGAGAGAGAGGGAGCGTGAGCTGTCTGAAGTGCCTTAACACCCGCTCTGCATGTGCTGACCTCAGCTGTTATCTAATCTCTGCCTTCCTGTGTGTGTGTGCGTGCAATAGCCTTGCAGTCCTGCAGATATAATTATAACGCCTCCCCGCGTGGCGCCATGCGCAGCTACGCGTGTGTGTGGGCGCTTGTGTTTATATTCGCCTACCTTGTGCGTGGTTGGAACGATTCGGGATTTTTCGATTTAAAGCTTTCGTGACTGCAAGGATTCATCTTCTTTGGTTATTTCGGTAAAGGCACGTAGAATGAGAATAAAACGTCGTGAGAATATTATTGTGTTATTTTATTTTATCAATTTATTATTTTATTCTCATTCTACGTGACTTTACCGAAAGAACCAAAGAAGATTCGGGATTTTTTGAAATATACAGTGGTGCTTCGCCTGTGACGAAATCACCCGAAGTTATTGATGTCATCATCCAGGAAAGCCACACTTGAGCCGTAGGATTGTTTTTTCAGAGTCCTGCTACAGTGGTTTATTTATTTATTTAGAGATGTTTTGAGCCGATGTAACGACGAGTCGTGTTTATTGTACACGCGACACTCTGTCCCCGTGCAGACGCATCCCTGCACAGATGGTAACAGATGGCGATTAGTCCACGTGCTGTTCCTCTTTCTCCCAGCGCGCCAGGGGCATGGCACCTCGATGCACGTGGGAACGGAGTTTCACAACATCCGTGTGTGGTGATTCACCAACCTTCGCTGCTGCCTCCACAGCGCTGGAATCACAGACCCCGTGCACTGCCACCAACACCGCCCCATCTAATCGGGTCTGGGGAAGCGAGGCAGGTTCAAGCCTGGATAGTTGCTGAGACGGGCATTCGTAGAACAAGGTGCTATCCAGGGTGTCCATAAAAGTCCCTATCTATTTCATTGAAATCAAAAGCACTTTGGGGCAAACGATGCAGTCGTATAATGAGAGGTGTGTTCATGAATACCACTCAAGCTTTGGATTCCACGTGAGCACCGTCAATATCTCTGCGCAGCTCAAAATCTGCTGGATGCATTGCCGGAACAAGAGTTGCAGCATGTGTGGAGTTATTTTGTTGTAACTGCCCCCACCCCACCCACCCCACGTACACGACGATGTTGTACATCTTGCCGCTCTGTGGACTCTTGCCTGAGGACAACACCTCTGAGTAGACGAAGACCCCGCGCAAAAGAATCCCAAAGGGCGTGAAACACGGAGGTGGCGATGTCCCGGGGCCCGCTGCCGCCGCGCCCAATCGAGGTAATTCCGACGCCACGTGTGTGTAACGAACGCCGCGCGTCGCTGCACGTTCATGTTCATTAGGGTCCGTCAGATAAACATATCATACACATCCCGTTAGTTCAGTGGAATCAGATCGGGACTTCGTGGACACCCTGCGTCTGTTGGGCCGGCTGCGCTCACTGCGCGGTGGGTAGCGGAGGGCCTCCAGCATCTATGCTCCCATCACCACCCGGTGCTGACCAGTGTGGTGCAGTAGTACGGTCAACAAACCCCCCCCCCCCGTCAATAATGTTGTGTTTTTAGTGGGGGGAGCAGGGGAGGTTTCCGCCCCTCCCCCTCCCCTCCCCTAGAGTCGCATTCTCGCACGGCTCGGTGCACGTGGCAGCGGTGGCGTGGGTCACGTGAACGCGTTGCGCCAGGCCAGAGCCACGGACGGACGGACGGACCCGTGGCATTCGTTTTGTTTTTGCCCATTGACTTAAGTGGGGGAATTGTGCAGATTGGCGGCGTTAGGAGCCCACGGGTGTGAGAGCTCACGGGGAGGGGTGAGAGGGGGGGGGGGTGCTAAACCGGTTCGGGTATCGCCCGCCACTGGTGTCAGTCAGCCTTGGCAGGGAGTTGAACTCACGTCGTGAGGGTTGATAGCGTAGTCCACGAACTCCTACGCCACACCCCCCGCCATTGAAAACAATCGCAAACGCCATAGCCGCCACCTCCATTAGTGGAGACTGTGCAGAACTACGCGTGACACTTAAAATCAAGGCAGATGTTGATCTCATCATCAGGGCGGGGATATTCCACAACCTCCGCAGCAGGGCTATACAATAGAACCTCCAACACGCATTTACGGGTCATAGGTCAAATAACACTTTTGGCTTCTCACAAATCGGTACGCAGTTGTGTTGCTGTTGTTGTTGTTAATCCCACGGCGACCTCCCTGACCGAGGGTTTGAACTCTGGATGCTGAGTGCCATGGGGGAGCTGGCCTGGCCGCTGGGCCACGCGCGCGGGCTGTCTTCTGCGTGTGCTCGCCGTTCATAAGCAATCAAACAAAATAAAACTGCACAATGAATGCCCAAATGTTCTTGCCTCTCGTCCGGGTGCGAGGAGAGGTAGCGAGCTCACGAGGGGACCGATTGCGAGCGACGGCGACGTGACGGAAATAACGAGAGAGAGAGGGAAGAGAGAGGATAGAGAGAAGCACATGGGGTGCGGTGACCTGTCACGTAGCCACGCCGTTTAATCGCGTTATAAGTCACGCATTCAAGGACACGAGCCTCTCAGATACGGGGGGGGGAGGGTGGGGGAGCTTGGTGAGGGCCGGCAAGCGGCTTCCCCCACTGGCCCCGTTCCATCCCTCGCACAAACTCGCTGGGCCGTCGATGGCGCACGGAGGAATCCACTCGCGGTCGGATTATTGCAGCTCCGCAGGTGGAGCCCGCGACGACGCGCATTCGGCTCGGATGTGACTTGTGGATCGAGACTTTTTTACCTTTAAACAACTTTTATTGCCGCCAGCAGCAACAGCACTGGATGCGATTCCGATATGAAATACACAGTCACCAGCAAACAAATAAAACACGCGATGTGGCGCTAAATGCACCGCGCACAACACGAAAGAAAAGTCACGTGGTGGTGGTGTTCATCGCGCACGCCACGGTGATGAGCGAGCGCTTCAGAAGGTGAACACGTGGGGTGCCGTCCACGCTAGTACAGAGGGCTTGTCCGGCTCCCCAGCGTTCGAAGAAGACGCGCTGCACATCACCGGCATGTGTGTGGTACATGGCGTGCTCCAACCGGAGTCGCGCCTTGAGCAGGCCCCTGAACACTGGAAGCAGCACAGAGCAGCCGTCAGTGTCACCTTGCAGCATCTTGCTCCTCGTTCTGTACACCGCCAACTTCGCCTGAGCACAGGCGAAGTTGGCGAGGTCATGGCGCTTGTTAGCCAGGAAAGGCACTACCCCATATACGAAGCTGCTGTTGTAGAATGGCACCCCCAGTTTCCTGAAGATGTCCCCCAAAAGGCGGAACATTGAGTTTGAGCCGCTGGCAGTGTAAGTACCGGTGGGGCAGATCCTCCCTGGCACCGCAGGAAATGCACAAGTCTGTTAGCCCTGGCGAGATTCGGCTGAGCCACACAGCCGATGGCAACGTGCGGTGTGCCAATCTCCAAGGTGCCGCGTCAAAGCGATTGCGATTTGACGCGAACGAAGGGGCGAAAGGGGCTGCCGCCCTCGGTCCGCCTCCTCCACGGCGACGACGACGATGCATGCACACCCCCGTTGGCTCTTTCCAATTCGAGTTTCATTGCCGACGCACGCTTGGATCGTGTCGGTCTGCGCGCCGAGCTGCCCTGGCTGCCTGGCCCCCGTCCCGAGTGCGCCCGTCCGCCCGGTGGAGCTTGCGAGGGTGCGAAGGATCTAACCCCTCGCTCCGTTCACCCGAAGACCACGTGGGCACGTTCTTCTTCTAAAAGCACACCGGGCAGCAGGGTGTAAATTAGCTCACGAGTAATAATCACGAGCTAATCGGTGCCGTTAATACCCACACGTTGCTTTCACCCTGATGTTTATTTCCTTGGCGCAAACGTTATGTTGGATAAAAGCGCAGCGATGTTGTACAACACATCACCCAGGGGTGGACACTTGTGGGCGAAATTATTTGCAACAACGCAAAACGAGCGTGCCTTCCTCGTCGCCACACAAACACGTCATCCCGTATCTCTTGTCCATCGGGCTGTCGACCTATTGACCTTGCAGCGCTATTTGTTTAAAACCTGCAGATCCCAGACGTGGATTCACCATTCTGGGGCTCATCAGCAGCAGTCAAAAATGTTAAACAAATACCGCTGGCTTATCCGATCGGTCAGTCAGTTAGGATTCGGTCCACTGAGCTCAGAAGGTCTCGCTCAGAGGCGACCCAGGTGATAGCGCAGCGAAGCGACGACGTCATTGGTATGTGTCCCCTCTCTCTCTACATCACAGGCCGAAATAAAATAATCCAGTATCGCATTGTGCGATGCCTTATCGAGTGCTCTCGTTCCAGCACCCTCGGTGGCCTTGACTGCCTGTGCAATGTTGGGTGTTGGGGGGCCCATCTCTGTGCGCGCTAATGCATCCCGGAATTGCCACGTAAACACTGTGCGCATGAGGAACGCGTGCGTGTGTGCGTGCGTGTGTGTGTGCATGTGTGTGCATGCGTGTATGTGGTGGGAGCGGTAGTGCAGCGGTTAGTGCGCTGCATTACGAATCCGTCCACCCGAGCACAATTCCTGCTCACGGCCACCAACACCAGAGACGATTTTGTGAACCGGTCCAGGGCTTCCCCCTAGATCGACTCAGTCTCAAATGAGTACCTGGAGCGGTGTGTTAACATCGCCACTGGAGAGACAAAGGCGGTCGGGCGAGGTTCTGGCCACCCACTGCCTTGTGTGCCGCGCCGGTCTTCATAGGTACTGCTCGCGAACAGCACTTGCCCCAATAGTCTGTTACAGGCTACACGGGGAACGTTTGTCTTTGTATTATGTCACTATAGACCGTGTGTGTGCCTGTGTGCACGTGGGTGTGTTGACTCTCAACACCGGCGAGTATGCGGTCTCCTCATTGTGCACGTGGTTGCGTCACTCGTTCTCTGCCGTAATCAATTGACCCCGACTGCAGAGCAAACAAAGGGTAGCTAAAAAAGAAGGGGGCGAGGCAGGCTGTAAGGAGCACACCGGTTCGATCGCAGCCCACACGGAGGACTCTCCACTTGAGCGCAAGGTTGCTTCCCGAATACGGCATGAAGACAGTGGTGGAGCCCACGTTGCACTGCGAGCCTGGTTCACGGGAGTTCGATTCCCGGCCACGACGAACATTGGTGGCAAGTTGATATTTGAACGGGGCTAACCCCCGCCCCCCGTCCTCCGCTTCACCAACCCTCATTGACCTGCGTGGTGATGTATGGTCAAACAACCCCCCTGTGGCTTACGCAACATAGGGTGGCCTTCATCCAGCAGTGGATTTAAAGAAGGGTAAGAACACATGTTTGTAATATTACATGTACACCTCGGCAGCGGGGGAATAACTTCCCTCTTGGCTCAATGACCCCAAAAGTATCTCTGCACCCAGCACACCACATCCAGAATACCTCTCGCTATGGTTGTTACTCTGCGTACCGTGCCTACTCCAGTCTACCAGCGACCCACAAGTACTGGATTAACGAGACTGAAAAGCCAACATTCTTGCAAGGTTGATAGTTCAAATCCTGATCATGGTTCGACTCGACCCATCATCCACACCGGGTCGATAAAATTAGAAGCAATTTGTAGGTTAGCAACACTTGTTGCCCAACACCACTGCCGGGTGGATTTTTCAGAATGTTTATTCATCCTGGAGGAATCCGATGAGCTATGAAGCTCTTTTCCACAGATGTCGAGTCGGGGTAAGGGGTCAGGAAAGTTACTACAACAACAACAAACACTGCCAAAAAACTATTTGAGTGCAATGTATAGGAAAGGTAAGCAAGTCATAAAAAATAAACACGTAAAAATAACAGATAGATGTTAACATTGCGTAAGAACACCAATTGTCAAGCATGCGCCAGGCAGCACGAACAGTCTCAGACCACGCCAAGACAACGAAGACAGCCAGTCCCTGCACATCAACATTGAACTATGAAAAATAACAATACGTTTTACCCTTTCGAGCAATAAAACAGGCGGTGTTAAGATGTTCAAACACCAAATTGGTACCTGTTCGCAAGGAATGAAGTGTGTATTAACAAAAGGTGCAAGCGAACATTCTCCGATAATTACATTGTTAATGCCAGTATCAAAGTACGAAACATTCTTGCAAAAAGGTCCCCCAATCGATCAAATGTAACTATCGCTACCACACGGGCACTCGCAAATGCAGTCGTATCCAGTGCTCATCTTTCTCCCCCCCCCCCCCCTTCAGGATATTTCGTGAGGAAGGTAGAGGGAGAGGCAAAGAAAGGGGCCAAGAGACAGGGCTGGTGGGAAGGAGGAGGAGGAGGGGGAGGAGGAGGAGGAGGAGGAGGGGGGGAGGAGGGGGGAGGAGAAGGAGGCTTCTGGAAGATTCCCTGAGGGATGGGAAGGAGGACAAATGGCGGTTGACGTCGGCACGGGCCTCGCGTGGGGAGAGCTTCCTACTGAGTGCGCGCTTGAAGTCACGCAGCGAGCCCCCCTTGGACCCCATGCGCTTCACCTTCAACAAGGCGAGTTCAACGCCGATGAGAAGCTGGGCGAGCTGAGTGGAGTTCGATAGAACTCGCAAACACCGCCTTGTTGTGAAAGACCCAACCCAGAAGATCCCTTGGTGTTTGTTCTCCCACGAAGCTGCGCATGGTGCACCCTAGACCGCATCACCCACTGCACAAACCAAAGCAGCGGCAGCTGCGGATACCCTGACGCACAAATGTAAAATGTGAAACTCTCCAGTAGTCGTGGTGCGACTGTGGTCATCCAGAACAGAGACCGTACAACGTGTAACCCCGATCGACAAACACTGAAGGAGACATCAGCACAGCGATGCACTCCGCGCTACTCCTGACGCGGTTAACTGGGCTTGACCACCCTGGATGTGACGACATTGTAGCCGTTGCTCTACGTCAGCAGCCACACGAAAGAAGATTTTAACGTTTGGCTGCTTGTCGCGACGAAGCCTCCGTCCGAAAATCTCAACGCAGCCGCGCATCCCTTCGCGGAAGAGGAGAACAGCTCCGAGACGCTGTCAGGTGACCTCTGGTGACCTCTGTCAGGTGACCTCTGGTGGCTTCTGTCAGGTCACCTCTGGTGACCTCTGTCAGGTCACCTCTGGTGACCTCTGTCAGGTGACCTCTGGCTCCACACAGCAGCGAATAACAGTTGAACACGTAGGAGTTTCTGCTTTCGCGACCAATGTTAACCATAATAGGTCAGGTGACCTCTGGTGACCTCTGCCAGGTGACCTCTGGCTCCACGCAGCAGCGGATAACAGTTTAACACATAAAAGTTCGGCTTACACGACCGATGTTACCCATAACAAAGGGTAGGGTTTGGGGTTAGATGGCATACATTTCAATGTATATGACGACATCAACCGCCCTTTGGTCGTCGCACCTGATTGCTCTTGCATGTGCATGAGCCACGCGACAACAAGGCCGAGATTTGTGCAGTGCCGGATGATCCTCGTAGCAAAAGTAGCTACATATACACACTACGGGCCCCGCACTTTCAACTGCCCCACGCTAAATGCTTTCAAGCTATCAATTCCGGTTCAGTGATTCTGCACTTGCTCTATTACTATAGTACTATACCGCCTTCAACTTTTATGAACGACTGGGTGTTTAAGGTTAGCGATTTGTCATATTATCTGGCTGTATGGCAAATTAAAACATACAATTACTTTACTATGCAAGTTAAAAATGTACGTGTTTTTATATATTTATGTGTTTTTTTTATTTAGGGCCCCTTCAAACCATATGCTACAGGAACCGCACTAGCTTAATCCGGCATTGGGTGTGCGCTGTGAGTCGTGTTGCTGCTGGGATAGTACAGCACCCCCCGCCTCTCTCGCTAGTGTAGTGACTGACTCAGAGACACGAAGAGTAGGAGGCACTCTAAATATTTATTATCAGCCTTAACAGTTCACACAAAGTAGCTACAGGTCCCAGTCAGGACAGCTGGCAGACTGCCTGACTGACGATGCCAAGAAGGTGAAGACGTAGCCGGTAGCTCAGACTCCAGCAGCACGACGGGATCCCACTTCAAGTGGCAGCCCCAGCTCCCACTCGGGGTCCCCTTTTATCCTCCCAGCGTGGCCTCACTCCGCCCCAGCCACGCCCCCTTTCTAGAACCGACTAGCAGGTTCACGTGACCTGCTGGTCAATCAGGGCTGCTGCAGCTGCAGATCCCCTTCTCTGCCAGCAACAAGCGCTATGCTGCTAAGTGACCGCTTCTATGTCACTACACTAGCATGGCGAATTCGCGTGCAACTCCCTTTGATAAACAAGAGACGAGAGGCAAGTGGGTCCTCATTGGGATCGCAGCTCCAAGCCGTCGCAATGCCACGGTGTGCTCGGGGCGGGTAGAGGTCGAATCGCGAGGCGGGTGACACGCCTCGCGGCACACCTCGCGGGGTCTGTGTGGACTCTCCAGTTCCACTCAAGTCGGAGCGCTCCGCCCAACAGCAGCGACGGCGATGGTGATGATGATGATGACGAGGATGGTAATGATGACGGTGAGGGTGACGATGATGATGATGGTGATGATGGTGATGATGGTGATGATGGTGATGATGATGATGACGGTGAAGGTGATGATGGTGATATTGACGGTGATGACGGTGATGATGGTGATGATTACGATGGTGGTGACGGTGATGGTGATGATGGTGATGATGACGGTGATGATGGTAATGATGACGATAGTGATTATGACGGTGATGATGACGATGATGGTGATGATGATGGTGATGATGATGGTGATGATGGTGATGATGATGACACCACGAGTGTGACGTCAAATCTTCTCGCCTCGTTGCACAAGAATAGCATTCGTAACTGGGGTCGATTATTAAGTCGCGCAATCAAAACAAACATCAATAATGATGATGATAATGGTGGTGATGATGATATTCTTCAGCTGATTTCGCTGGCCACTCATGTTAGGCCTGGTTAAGAATCAAACTTAGGCGGATGGTTGTATAGCGCAATGCAGCAGCCACTGCGCTGCCGCTCCCATCAAGGATCGGTGCTGCATGGAGTTTATTCCCATTATAATGTTCCTTCAATTGCCATCACGCGCGCGAAGCATTGCTCCTTGTCCGACAATGCGACGCGAAAGCCACAACCCACTGCTTTAGAGACACCCACAGCGATACGGCACGTGGATAATAGCCGAGTAACCAGCGAGCAACGCACGATAATGCTACCTGCACCGGACGAAGTGGATGAAAACATCTCGCAGCTTTTAAACTGTCTCGGTCATTGATGGCAAATGAATGATCGTGTGTTGATTATATCGCCTGCTGACATTCACATACCGAACAGCCACCATGCAAATGCATGTATTTCGATTTAAAGCTTTCGTGACTGCAATGATTCATCTTCATTCTACGTGACTTCACCGAAAGAACCAAAGAAGATAAATGCATGTATGTTAAACTCTGTGTGTATGCTGATCGTCTTTAGCGCCACACGTAGCCAACCGTGATAATCGGAGGTGCGGAGGAAGGACAACAAACTAAACACAGAAAGCAGTTCCAAAGAAAGTAGCCTTTCAATCGAGATTAACAAGTGCATAACTCCCAGTGGCTTCCTAATATGGGAAGGAAGAGCGTTCCAGACGGCCGCACAAGCGCACCTGAAAGTGCCTCGTGATGCGGTGAGGATCATTTGTTCGACAGCCGTCCAAAATAGTGAAGGGTGGGACAGATGGTGGCCACATTGCACCCTCGTCGGTGAGTGGGACAGCCGCATCGTCAGGATCAGGGGCAGATGCAGCACCGGATTTACTACTCCACGCTCTGATCACCCTCCTCTCGGGAGGGGGCAGTAATATTTGAAATTGAAGCAGATTGTATTGTTTTTATGTTCTCCTGGTATGCAGGTCGGGCGTTCGATCCCGACCATGACGCCTGCTGCTGTATATTTGGAGTTTGCGAGTCTCTCTCTCTCTCTCCCCCCCCCCCCCCCCCCCCGTGGTCGCGTGGATTTTTCTCCGGGTCCTGCGCTTTTTCCCTCCACATTTAGAATAAACATCACGTGTTTAGAGTGTACGCCTGCTATAAATTTCCACGTGACAAGCCACTGCGTTGAGCTATCAATTGTGGTCAGGTCGCTTCTGAAAAAAGAGACACTTAGCTCAGTGGGGCCTCACCTGGTAACAATAAAAAACATAGTTTAGTTTAAATATTCTTGACCAGTGGCCACCAACCTGCACTGACCACGCGACCACGCGGCGACTTGTGGTCAGCAACCCGAGTCATGGCCCGCTTACAATGCGCGCGCCCGTTCTGCCGTTACTCTCTCGTCGCTCGACGCCTGCGAGGCCGTGGAAGCGACCGCGTCTCGCTCGCTCCCACGTTGCCCGCACGCGGCGCGGGCGGTGCGCGCGTCGCCTCTCGACTAATTGCACGGCGACTACGACGAGGAGGGGGAGGAGGAGGCAAGACCGAGCCTGCATGGGAGCAGAACTTCGGAGACAGGACAACAACCTCGACCGGTTTCGCTTTAATTTGACCCAGCACCACCAAAGACAAAGACACCCCCACCCCCCGTGTAGCCTTAACAGACTGTTGGGGCAGGTGCTGTTAGCGAGTAGCACCTATGAAGGCCGGAAGAGCACACGAGGGGGTGGGTGGCCAGCACCACCGACCGAGACCGCCTTTGTCTCCCCAGTGGCGATGTTTACACGCCCCACCAAGTAATCATTTGAGGCTGAGTCGACCGAGGGGAGGCCCAGGACCGGTTCAGATTATTCTTCACCGATGTTGGCCCTACGCGGTAATGGAACTCGGGTCGTCGGGTTCGCATCGCGGCGCGCTAACCGCTGCACCACCGCTCACCGCCACCGCCACCAAAGCCGCCAACGCCGGCATCCCCCCCCCCCCCCCCCAAGGGGCTGATCTTTTAGGGCCATTGCCTGGGCTCGCTCTCTGACTGAGCCACAGAGCGATTTAATCCGTGTTATGTTTCCGGCAATTTAAGTCTCCGACAGATGGAGCACGTGGTTTATGGAGCGAGCTTTGGAGCTTCCTCTATAATTACCGCCGCCAGCGCAGCGTTTGAGCCGTTTTAAGTCGGCTTAGGAGCAGACAATCCCACCAAATGACTAATTTCTGCAATCCCACCAAATGACGAATTTCTGCAAAAGGTAAGAAAAATAAAAAGCAAGCAGCACGCTGGAAGTCCGTTAAATAAAACTGGGCTTTCTATTTGGAGGACACGCTATTTAAACTAAACTTTCAGATTAAACCAAGTACGGACCAATTGAGCTACATAGCTGTATTCAGAAGCGACCTGACCACAAATGATAGCTCAACGAAGCGGCTTATCATCACGTGCAAATGTACAGCAGCAGACAAATATTCCAAACGCGTGATGTTGGTTCTAAATGTGTAGGGAAAAACCGGAGGACCCAGAGTCCATCTGCCAGGGAGGCGGAGCGACGGGATCGGTTCGCGTGCCCGGACGCTGGCTGGATTGTCACATCGCAGATTCGTGGGGCGGGTGGCAGCGGTTTTGAGTTGACGCCTCATTGCCAGCGGTGGATTGACCATGGCTGTTGGTCACGATGATGACGACGACGATGCTGATGATGATGACTATGACGCGCCATTCGATTTCTTCAAAGTCCTTCGTCAAGTCTCTGCAAGATTAACGGTCGTTCCGAGCCGTTTTGGTCGTGAGAGTTGGTTGACCATACTTGAGCGTGCTCGTGAAGTAAGGGCAACCAGAAAGAAGTCGGTGGGCGGTGGGGGATTGCCGGGCAGGAGCCAAGGAGACATCACTCGCCATTGGTAAACTAAACTTTTTATTTATTTTACCAGGCAAGGCCCACTTGGCTGTATAACTCTTTTACAGAAGCGACCTGGCTCTCACAAACGATAGCTCAACGAAGTGGCTTATCATCACGTGAAATGTATAACAGCCAAATACTTTAAACACGCGATGTCGATTATAAATGTGGAGGGAAAACCCGTGGTCGACGCGATCACGGGGAGACAGCCATGCAAACTCCAAATATACAGCAGCAGGCGTCAAGGTAGGGATCGAACCCAGGACCTCCTGTGTATCAGGCGAGGAAGTTCACATTTCGCCACCGTGGCGCCGGTGTAAAGCGCCACGTAGCCAAGGTGGCCGTGACTCCACCATGGGACCAAGGCGACGCGGTCCCCATTCCCTCGTGATGTTCCCTGAGCCAGTGTTGGGGGTCGATCTCCTATAGGACAACTAATCATGACTTTCCACTAGTTGGTAACTATTGTATCGATCCCCCATCGGCTTAATGTGATGATTCAACCGCCAACACAAATTTGAACTTACAACCTGTTGATTGGTGATTAAAATACTGTAACCACATCACAATCATATTCTTAGCTCTTTCGGTAAAGTCACGTTGAAGGGAAACAATAAAATAATAAAATATATATAAAACAATAAAAATTCTCACGACGTTTCGACCATAACACAAACGGCCGTCATCAGGTGTGTCGGTTTGCATTAATTTATTCATTTTTAAACGGTGTATTTATTCAACCGAGAAGACGGATTCTGGCTTAGCAATCATTGGAAAGATTTGATAACCATTTCAGGTCTTAATTGATTGTTCACGCTTACAGTGGCTTTCAGACAGCATACATTAATTTTTCGTCTCCCCCCTCCTCTTTTCAGAACATAGATGGACTCGTCCTTCTAAACAAACTGCCAAATCGCTGCGCGTGGCGCTGACATTTTTTATAAATAAATAAAGGCGCCGTTTAAAAATAAATAAATTAATGCGAATCGACACACCTGATGACGACCGTTTGTGTTATGGTCGAAACGTCGTGAGAATTTGTATTGTTTTATATATTTTATTATTTTATTGTATCCCTTCAACGTGACTTTACCGAAAGAGCTAAGAATATGAATTACTGCAGTCACGAAAGCTTTAAATCAAAACACATCACAATCATTAAGCGGGTACACTAGGCTTTCAGAGACGTGATAGGTCTATTCACGACATTTTGGAGATTTTTTTGGCGCAGTCAATTGTGGCTGTCCTGAAACCATGCCATCTCTACACTTGATAACCCCGCATCGGCACGGCTGATGAAGTCTTCGATTCGAACTCAAGACATCAACATTAGTGGCGAACCCCAGAACCATCCGACCGCCTGGGTCCCTTTAGTTGTAAAATCCGTGACCATTTTTGTCCCAATTACAGAGAGAGAAAAACAACTGGAGTGAACTATGAGAGGAATTAAAAAGCAAACTGCATCTCGACTAGCGCTACAGGAAACACCACGAGTATCGTGCGATCACGCAGCACACTCAGGAACAGCACCACTGCAATAATAATAATAAATAATACATAATTATTGAAGGTTCATTTTTGCAGATAATATTTTCATGGGTTAAATATTTTTTTTTATCTTCTATTTATTACTTTTTCCTTTTTGTTTACTGTAAAGTTCCAATTGCCCTGAAGTGATGCGGGATATCGACAGCGCTTTTTCTATGGACAAACTGATCCTGCCATAGGAATGTGGAATGTCCACCGCTGGCTCAGCGCTGCCAACGAAGATGAGCGTCGCGCGGTGCCAATTTGAGCATCGTGACGCCTTGACTCGTGTATTAACCCATTCAAACCACAACACAGGGGCCTGGCCAACATTCATTGCAAGGACAAACATAAACAGTTTTTGGGTTAAATCGCATAAATATGTGTGTCGTTAAACCCGCCACCATCCACCACGGCCAATTAGTAAAGGTTTGTCACGTATAACTTAACGTGCCAATTCGTTACCAGGATAGAACACCGTTGTGCTGGAGCGTAAACCCACAACATTTATAATTCGAGGACGGTGACGTGTCGCCAATAATTACAACACGCAGCATCATCAGGCAACAGCCAGAGTTGTGGAGAAATCCTCCTCCTGTTTCGGTCTTAAATAGAGGGCTGGGTAAATGTGACGTCGTCACTTGTGAGCCAATCAGGTGCGACGACTAGAGGGGCGGGGGGGGGGTAATGTAGTCATATGAATTACAATGGATATATTTTATTGGTTTGGTTAATCAACATACATGATTTAATGTACATTACCAATATAAACTGCAGTATGTTTTATTTAATTTCACTATGTTGTGTGTATTGTTTGGTGACCAGGCTGAGACTGACAACTTACTACAATTTTAGAAGACAGTTTAATTACAGCTCAACATTTTCACCAAGAATCTGTGATATTCTGGGTGTCTCTGCCCTCCAACACAAACATCGAATCCACCTTCTATGCCACCCAGCCGTGGCGTAGCTTCGTTGACATGGGCCCTGACGCAATGGGCGAAATGCATCCCCCCACCCCCTCACCAATCCAATAAACCCCATCTCGGCAGTCGTTGTTTATGTGCCTCCCGTGGACCCCGGTGCAGTTGCACCGCCTGCACACTCAACAGCCACACCGCCGCTGCGCACACACAGACAGAGCCACCTGAGACCCGAGCACGATGGTTTTTTGTCTGAAAGCTTATTCGCATCCTCGGCTGCCAAATGGTAAGATAAGTCATGTGACAGCATTCTTGTTTCCCGCAAATCCAGGAGCAGCTGACTCCCTCCCCCGCAGCGTAGAGCAACCCGGCTTCTACTGCTGCTGTTGCTGTTGTCGAGGTGCGAAGATCTGCAGCAGCAGCAGCATCAGCAGCACCGTGAGATGAATGAGGGAGCGACGCGCGGGATGGGGGCGGACCCCGCGTGCTGCTGAGTCGACCTCTGGGGCCGCTCCCTCGTGTTGGGTCCGGTGGCCGGAAGCCGCCCGCCAGCCCTGGGCCCCCTCCTCCACCTCCTCCCCTCGCAGTCCGCCGCGCCCGCTCTGCAGACGTAAGAAGCACCGCAGCCTCCCCGTCGTGTGGGTCTCATCACGCGCACACACACACGCACACAAACGTACACACACGCACACGTACGCACACACACGCACGTACACGCACGCACACACACGCACAAAAACAAAGACCCCCCGTACAGCCTTAACCGACTGCAGGAGAAAGTGCTGTTAGCGAGCACCTACGAAGGCCGGCACTGCACACGAAGGGGTGGATGGCCAGCACCACCCCTGGCCGCCTTTGTCTCCCTAGTGGCGATGTTTACACATCGCACCAGGTACTCATTTGAGTCTGAGTCGACCTAGGGGAAGCCAAGGACCGGCTCAGATCATCGTCACTGCTGTTTGCCATGAGCGGGAATCGAACCCGGGTGGCCGGGTTCGTAGCGCAGCGCGCTAACCGCTACACCACCGCTCCCCACACACACACATGCAAAGGCGCACACACCTGTCCAAGCACACGTGCGCACATTCGGCAACACATCACGCGTGCCTGCACAGCGTACACACACGCGCGAGGGTGTGAACACACACGGGAAACGTGCAGCATCAGCCGCCGTTCGCCCGCGACGTGGCGGTGATGCCACCACCGCGATTGTGGCAGGCGAGCTGCACAACTCGAGGCCACGTGTGAAGTGCCGACGACTCGGTGGCAGGAGGTCACAGGACAGACCTAAGTGTTGCAAGTTAACTGATTGAAATAACTGGCAGATTCACCCGGATATTCCCCAATGTAGCAACTCACCGCGTTTAGCCACCCGGCGCTCAACTCGTTGTTGTGAGCGTCCTTCACGTGCCTCCTCCACAGAGGCCGATATTGGTATCGTTAAGTTAAATCAGCTCCACATCCTCTATACCGCATAAGCCAATCTTCTCTCCAGCCCGTGCCATGCCCGTTTAGCCCCCCATATCCGGCCAAACAGAAGCTGCTTAAGCATTCAGTGGCTTGGCATGTGGGCTCCATGACCCAGCTAACTTCGCCTTGCCTGCTGGAGGAGCTCGTTGATGGGAATGTGTCCAGATCTTTCAAGGATCTCTGAGCTCCTCGCACAATCAAAGTTTGGTTAAACCCAGAACTGATCATAGGCAGGCCAGCCGAAATGTTTCAAGCCGGCATAGATGTTTCTTTAAAGGATTCCACGTTTCACAAGCATAGAGAGGGGAGGGCATAATTGTAGCTGAGAAGACCCAGAGTATATGGAGCGACAGGCCGGGTTACGCAGCTGATGAAAATATAACACAGCTTGACTAAATCAAAGTGCAACCTCTGCTGCCAAACTGGAGCTGGTCATAAGCCACTGCCCAAGTATGAGATCGCCCCCACTCTCTCCACAACTGCCCCATCATTCATGGGGAGTTGAGAGGGGGGGGGGGGAGTGTTTTATGACATATAATAGCCAGCCAGGTGCTTTGTTTTCGGTGGGGTTGATGGTCAGCCCCAATCTTTTGGTGGCACACTCCAGATTCAGCAGAAGAGTCCCCAACTTCTTCTCAAGAGTGAGCAGCAATTATTAGATCATCAACATACACAGCCTGGCTGACCAATCGGGAGCTATCCGCTGATCGTCACCCGGGCACGGATCAGCATTCAATTGTATCTGTACCAGACGCAAATTCCTCTGCTCCAGATACAATGGAAGAAGTTGCAATGTCCGTTGTCTGACAGTTGTTCTTGTCCAACGTGAAAGACAGTCCACCCCTCGTGGTGACTGCTGGAGGCAGGAACCGGTCCGCTGGACTCCCACGTGCTCCGGATATGTCCATGGGGTACCTACCGATGGAGCTCCCGACAAGCGAGGGGTTGGGACATTCCGCAGTGGCAGCCTCGAGTGACTGCGTGGGGTTTCTGGAGGAACACTGAGTGGGGGGGGGGGGTGGGAAGGAGTGGGAGCGGTTGGGGTGGGTGGTAGCCGAAAATACATCATAGACGCCTGTCCCCTCGAAGCCAGACGCTGAATCTGGTGGTTTCTTAGTGTTGTTGTTGTCGTTGTTGTTTGGTCCGGGGCCTCCGTTGGCCACTACGGTGGCCGTGAGGGCAATCAGCTGTCGAGCATCGGCCATTCAGCCACCCCCTCCCCCCCAATGCCTTTATTCACAACACGCGACAGCGTTACCATCTGATACCTTCAAAGATGCGGGGGATGCTTTGCTCGATACAAAGACAAAGATTCGCCCCCCCCCCTCCCGTGTAGCCTTAACAGACTGTTGGGGCAAGTGCTGTTAGCGAGTAGCACCTTTCAAGGCCGGCATGGCACACGAGGGGTGGGTGGCCAGAACCACGCACAGTAGCCTTTGTCTCCCCAGTGACGATGTTTTTATACACCGCTACACCAGGTACTCATTTGAGTGTTAGTCGACCTCGGGGAGTCCCAGGACCGGTTCAGATAATCGTCACTGGTGTCGGTCGTGAGCGAGAATTGAACTCAGTTCGCCGGGTTTGTAGCACAGCGCGCTAACCGCTACACCACCGCTCAGCACACGCACGCACACACGCGCGCACACACACACGCACACACGCGCGTGCACACAGACAAACGCACACACACGCACGCACGCACACACACGCACACAAGTACGCACACACACGCACGCACACACGCACGCACACACGCACACACACACACACGCGCGCACACACGCACACACGCACACACACACACACGCGCGCACACACACACACACACACGCACACACACACACACGCACACACACACGTGCGCGCACACACGCACACACACACGCACACACACACACACGCACACACACACGCACGCACACACACACACACGCACGCACGCGCACACACACACACGCACACACACACACGCACGCACACACACACACGCGCACACACACACACACGCACACACACACACACGCTCGCACACACACACGCACACACACACGCACACACACGCGCGCCTCTCTGAGCGCGCGCTAAGACGAGGTGTGGGGGTGGGGGGCGCGGCGCGCGACGCGGCCGACGTGAGCGGACTGCGGGATGGCGGCGACTCTTCGTCGTCGGCGCTTCCACGCCGCCAGGATCTGTAAGCGAGGATTTGTCAGCGAGGAACGGCGATTTTCCGCTGTAATTGACGAGAATCATTTATAACGGGAGGTTTTTTTTCTCCTTCCCTCCCTCCCCTTTGGGTGAAATGTCCATTAAGTGTTGCTCATTAGTGATAATGCCCGGGACATCATTTGCATGCCTATGCGTGTTAAACGCTGGCCTGGTTCTTAGTGCCCTGACAAAGGCAAAGGTTTCCTGTGTAGCCTTCAACAGACTGTTGGGGCAAGTGCTGTTAGCGAGGAGCACCTGTGAAGGCCGGCACGGAACAAGACGAGGAGGTGGGTGGCCAGCACCACGCCCGGCCGCCTTTGTCTCTCTAGTGGCGATGTTTACACATCACACCACGTACTCATTTGAGGCTGAATCGACGTAGGCGAGGCCCAGGACCAGTTCAGGATAAATGCCCCTAGTCACGAGCGGGAGTCGAAGTCGGGTGCCTTGGGTTCATATCGCAGTGCGCTAACCACTGCGCCACCGCTCCACAAATACAAAGATCCCTCGTCAAACCCGTTAGGTCAAGTGCTGTTAGCGAGGAGCACCTATGAAGGCCGGAACGATACACGAGGAGCTGGGTGGCCAGCACCACGCCCGGTCGCCTTTGTATCCCTAGTGACGTTATTTACACATCGCACCAGGTACTCATTTGAGGCTGAGTCGACCTAGGGGAGCCCCAGGACTAATGCAGACGATCGTCATTGGTGTTGACCGTGAACGGCTTCGTAGCGCAGCGCGCTTACCGCTGCACGACCGCTGTGACACACACGTGCACACGGCCATGTGTGTACGTGTGTGTAAGCCATGCATGGCTTACCTGGACGCCTGTATACACAAGATTCCAAGCGCAGCTTGTGCACCCTGGATAAATAGCGTTCGAGGAGGAATGAATGGCTGGATTAAGGAATGAATGCGGCGTATGTGTTTAGCGGTAGTAATTCTAGAAGTCCTCCGTGGTGTGAGCGTGACACGGAGAGACACAAATGCGGCCTTGCGGGCGCGTGTGTGTGTGCATGCATAGTTGGTCAGTAATAGCAGCTTCCTCACATCGCTCTCAGGCGAAATGACGGACCTGCCTGTACACTACCCAACATATAAAAAAACGACAAAGATCCACACGTGTAGCCTTAAGAGCCTGTTGGGGCAAGTGCTGTGAGCGAGCAGCACCTATGAAGGCCGGCACGGCACGCGAAGGGGTGCGTGACCAGCACGAGGACCGGCTGCCTTTGTCTCCCCAGTAACGATGTTTACACACCAGGTACTCGTTTGAGGCTGAGTCGACCCAGGGGAGGCCCAGGACTGGCTCAAATAATTGTCTCTTGTGTTGGTCGTGAGCAGGGATCGAAATTGGATTACTGGGTTTGTAGCGCAGCGCGCTTGCCACTGCACCACGACTCCCCACTACCCAACATGAACAAAGACGAATATCCCCCGTATAGCCTTAACAGCATGTTGGGGGAAGTGCTGTTAGCGAGCACCTATGAAGGCCAGAACGGCACACGAGGGGGTGGGAGGCCAACACCACGCCCGGCTGCCTTTGTTTCCCTAGTGGCGATGTTTACTACACACCGCACCAGGTACTCATTTGAGGGCCGAGTCGACCTACTGTAGGGGGGGGGGGGGGTGGAGGCCCAGGACCGGCACAGACAATCGTAGCTCGCGTTAGCCGTGAACTTTGGTCAAAGCGCTACAATAAATGTAAATACGATGAGACCTCGGGTCACTGGGTTCGGAGCGCAGCGCGCTCACCGTTGCACTACCGCTCCCCATACCCCGACACGAACAAACACAATAAGACAAAGATCCCCCGCATAGCCTGTAACAGACTGTTGGAACAAGTGTTGTTAGTGAGTAGCACCTATGAAGTCCAGAACGGCACACGAGGGGATTAGAGGCCAACACCACGCCCGGCCGCCTTTGTCTCCCCAATAGCGATATTTACAAATTAGGTACTAATTTGAGGCTGAGTCGACCTAGTGGACACCCAGGACCAGTTCAGACAATCGTCACTGGTGGTGGCCGTGAGCGAGAATTGAACTCGTGTTGCCAGGTTCGTGGCACGGCGCGCTAACCGCTCCCCGACGCGTCGATTCATCATCACCACGAGAGAGACAAAGGCGGCCGCGCGCGATGCTGGCCACCCACCCCCTCCGTGTGCTACTCCGGCCTTCGTAGCCGCTACTCGCTAGCGGCACTTGCCCCGGAACGTCTGTGAGGGCTATACGGGGATATCTTTGTCTTTGTTGATCAGGGCCCTGAAGCCCCTTAACGAGCATTTAACACGCAGAGGCATGCAAATGATGACGTCCAGAGCGTCATCATTAATGATCAGCAGCAGCAGCAGCGAGAAAGAACCCTCAGTCCCGCCTCGAGTACTCACGCTGTGAATGACTCGAGGCGGGCCACGACGAGACACAAGAAGGAGTGTGTGGGCGCGCGCGCGCGCGAGAGCGCTCCAGAGAGCGAAACACGATTCGGAGGTTGTCGTGCTCATTAATAAGTCACGTAAATGGGGCTGCCGCGGAGAACGTTGCCGCTCGGCGGAGTAGCACCGGCGGCTGGCTGAGAGAGGGAACAAAGCGGCGGTGCGGAGATGAATGAATGAATAAATGAATGAATCAGTGAGTGAGTGAGTGGGCTCGGGGCGCGCGTGGTAGCGGGGCGGGCCCGGTGTGGTACCAGCGTGGGAAGGGTTCGGAGCAGTCGTGAGTGAGATGATGGTGGTGGTGGTGTTTTATGGTTATTATTATTTCGCTTGTTTACCCAGGAAAGCATCAATTGTCTTTATTGGGAGGGTTCTGCCAAGTTGTCGCGGTAGGGGGTTGATGTGGCCGCTGCTGCAGTGTAATCCCAATTTAGTAATTTTTGCCAGCACATTTTTAGCATTGGGGATGTTTGTAATCGGTATTTGGGTTACATATGATGTGAATATTATTGGGCAGCATGCCATCTGGCGATGATGATGACAGTGATGATGATGATGTTGGTGATGGTGTTAGTGATGTTTGGTGGTGATGGTGCAAATATAACAGTCGTACAATTGCCAAGCCATTGTGAATATCGTAGCAGGGCAGAGTGCATGATGCGTATGTACATCCATAATGGAAATTTTGGTGCAGAATGTTGTGGAACATCCTGCACACATCCTAGACCCGGGACCTTTTTTGGGCTTCCATCCACTGGAACCTCTGAAGGAAGCGTCACGTGGTCAAGTCTGCTTGGAGCTCTGAATGAAGCGTCACGTGGTCAAGTCTGCTTGGAGCTCTGAATGAAGCGTCACGTGGTGAAGTCTGCTTGGATCTCTGAATGAAGCGTCACGTGGTGAAGTCTGCTTGGACCTCTGAAGGAAGCGTCACGTGGTGAAGTCTGCTTGGACCTCTGAATGAAGCGTCACGTGGTGAAGTCTGCTTGGATCTCTGAAGGAAGCATCACGTGGTGAAGTCTGCTTCGATCTCTGAAGGGAGCGTCACGTGGTGAAGTCTGCTTGGACCTCTGAATGAAAGGTCACGTGGTGAAGTCTGCTTGGAGCTCTGAATGAAAGGTCACGTGGTGAAGTCTGCTTGGACCTCTGAATGAAGCGTCACGTGGTGAAATCTGCTTGGAGCTCTGAATGAAAGGTCACGTGGTGAAGTCTGCTTGGACCTCTGAATGAAGCGTCACGTGGTGAAGTCTGCTTGGATCTCTGAATGAAGCGTCACGTGGTGAAGTCTGCTTGGAGCTCTGAATGAAAGGTCACGTGGTGAAGTCTGCTTGGAGCTCTGAATGAAGAGTCACGTGGTGAAGTCTGCTTGGAGCTCTGAAGGAAGCGTCACGTGGTGAAGTCTGCTTGGAGCTCTGAATGAAGAGTCACGTGGTGAAGTCTGCTTGGACCTCTGAATGAAGCGTCACGTGGTGAAGTCTGCTTGGACCTCTGAATGAAGCGTCACGTGGTGAAGTCTGCTTGGACCTCTGAATGAAGTGCCACGTGGTCGTCGAGGCGATGGCGCCGTTGTGCCCCCAGACTCGACAGCGAGGCGCCTGTGCTGCCGGCGTTTGGATGCTCGTGAGCTGCATGGCAATGTGTGAGAGAGGTGTTTGAGTCGAGGGTCAATGTGGAGACGAAGTCTTATTAACCCCAAACGAACACTCTCTGGAAAGTTCACCGTTCTCTCTTCACTCAATGAATCCGCTGTGTGTATATATGCAGTGGAACCAGTGGCGTAGCTATCGAGTGTGCAGGCGGTGCAACTGCACCGGAGGACCCATGGGATGGAGGGTGCCTAGGTGCCGGGCTATGAAAAGGGTGGGGGGGGGGGCGGAGATAATTCCCCCACCACGTGGCCTGTGCCAACCGCACCACACCACCGAGTGGCAACGCAATTCATACAACTTTGTTTTTAATCCATACAACACTTCACCCCCATTTCAGCATTACAATGCCCACCTGCCCCTCCCCATTCGTCCTTCAACATTGTAATATGGAATCGACACCACCAGGACAAAGTCGCCAATGCAACACAAAATGAACTCTAGCTCACGCTAGCAAGAGCACGGAGACACTTTATGAGCTGATGTGTCAGGAGCTGTGGTGTGGTTGTGAGTGGCTGCACGCGTGCAGCACCGCGACTTTGTTTGAGATCGGTCGCTTGTCGAGATAGTGGAGGAATATGCGGATTGTGGCTCTCCACACGGCCAGGGGAGGGAGTGGGGGGGGGGAGGTGGGTAGCCTGGTAATAGAGGGTGGCAAGTTTGATGGAAGAACTTGTCGCAGGACGAGTGCCACATTTCATCACCTCCCACGATCCACACGTTAAGCTCAGGCACCGTCATTGTCATCGTCGTCGTCATTGTCATCATTGTCATAATGATTGTCATCATTGACGTCATTGTCGTCGTCATCATCATCATTGTCATCATCATCATCATTGTCGTCGTCATTGTCGTCGTCATTGTCATCGTCGTCGTCATTGTCATCATCGTCGTCATCATTGTCATCATTGTCATCGTGATTGTCATCATCGACGTCATTGTCATCATCATCATTGCCATCATCATTGTCATTGTTATCGTCATTGTCCTCATCGTCATTGCCATTGTCGTCATTGTCACCATGGTCGTCATTGTCATCTTCGTAATTTTCATTGTCATCATCATCGTCGTCGTGATTGTCATCTTCGTCGTCATTGTCATCATTGTCTTTGTCATCGCCATCATTGTCGTGTTCAGGCGGCGCCTGCACTGACCACCGACTCGTCTGCTCAGCACGTGGCCGTGCAGCTCAGGGTGAGTTTGTAGAATTTAAAAAAAGTACAACTCCACCGCACCCCGTTGGCATTGCCCAGGCAAAGGCCTGCGGCCAGGAGAACAACCACAACCATCAAAACCACCACAACAACCACCACAACTATCACAACAACCACCACAACCACCACAACCACCGCCGTCGCTTCCTCTCGAGAGACGGAGATGATGGGAGGCTGTCGGGGAAAAGGGAGATGGGCGTTCACAGATGGGAGGCAATCATACAAGGCTCTTACTGTTGTTGTTGTTGGCTGTTGCATCTTTGCGTTCTGCATCGGCCCCATGCGCCTGTTTTTGTGCGGAGCAACTGGGAAGCATTTGCATCAAGATACATTTCTGTACTTGGCATCATCATCAGCCATGCTCAATCTACTACTGGATGAATGCCTCCCTCCTAAAGCTGTCACCATCTATTTGCAGTTTGCGTGTCTCTCTCCCCATGGTCGAGTGGATTTTTTTCCAAGTCCTCTGGTTTTTCCCTCCACATTTTAGAATCAACATCAAGCGTTTGGCTGCTGTATATTTCCCTCACCTCCGATTAACACCTTTGGCTACGTGCGGTGCGAAAGAAGTTCAACAGACAGACACGCATACATCTCTCTCTTACGGACCGGCCACGTCGTACCGTTTATCACAATCCCTTAAACTCGTAGATTTTTATTTACTTATTAAATATTACTGCCGTGCTGAAGATGGTTTTCGTGTTTAGCCTATCGGCTATTCCGGGGGTGCGCAGCGATCGTGAAGGGTGCCGAGCGGCTATCGTCGCTCGAGTCACTGGCGGAGTTGAGGATCTGAGCCGGAGTGAGAACCTCCGCTCCGCGCGCTCCGAGGTTCGAAGCCGTCCGTCTCCGCGTCAGCCGGGTCCCCGAACACCCCGCTCTGCTTCGGTTGGGAAAATAACGCGCAGGATGCTTCGCGACCATTGAAATGTCGGTCTCTCCACTGCCCTGGATGTTGTATGTACGTAGCGTGTGTTGAACTTCTTTCACACCGTGCGTAGCCAACATTCTGCCAGTTCCATAAATAGACCTGCACGGTCATGATCATCATCGTCCTCATCATCATCATCATCATCAGAGCAAGGCAGTGCTCCGTGGAAGATGAGTACGATGAGTTATTTTGCGTGTCCGTCATCCTCACACCTGCACGCGCACGGCTCACCGAATGCGGGCCGCCCGTGGACGGGGCCTTTAGAACCCTCGGCGATGCCACGTTAAGCAATCCAGCCGGAATTCATAGGCCGCGAGTTCACATCCTGCTGAGGTCAACGTGCAGCCAGCTCTCTGCGGACAAAGGTGCTTCGAATAATTATTTACAAGCTATGAGTAACACTTTACTACCTACATAATAGAGGTAGACGTACAATGTAAAAAAAACCCTTAAATTTCTTGGGAACAGTAACCAATCAGTGGTTTTAAATGTCATATTTTAATTCAGCACGTCAAAATCCGTAACAAACGGCACAATTCATCTCTGAAGCAGGCGAGGTCGAAAATAATTGTAGACCGGTGTGATTTGCTTGCCATCTGTCCGCGAGGCTCCCCCCCATGGTGGTGGACGCAATGAATATTGCGGTGGCGAGCGGCGAGGTCCTCGTGGCTCCGTCTCGCGTCGCTGCGGAGGGGTGCACCGAGGAGGCGCCGCAGCGCGAAGTGGCTGTGGCCTCCCTGCTAAATGGAAATAAGAATCGACTCTCGATTCGCCGGAGCAGACGGTCACGAGAAACTCACGCACCCGGACAATGCAAAACGCGCGCGCGACGTCTCGGGTTTATCGGGCCGTGCGTCTTAGGAGCCGTCCATAAATGACGTCACGCACCTGGGGGGGGGGGGTTGAGAAATGTGAGGTTACATCAAAATGCGCAACTTTAAATAAATATAGACAACACGTTCTATTTAATTAAATATACTTTTCAAAAAATGTTTTCTCCTACAACATCAGAGTGCAGCGCCACATTAAATACGCACTACAATGACAATAGTTTAAAGCGATTTGAAGCATGTTTTATTTTCCAGTTGGAAATATGGTTTTCGGGGGGGGCAGAGCTTTGTGATGTCATATTTGAGGGGGGTCTGACTTCTTATCACGCCGTGTGACGAGGGGGGGGGGGGGGGGGTCAAAAATCGTCCAAAATCGCGTGATGTAATATATGGACCGCCCCTTATCTATGGGACCTTTTTGCCGGTATCAAAAATTATGAAAAAATATGAATAGGTTTTACCCTCTCTGGCAATTGTCTTTGTGCTGTACGCTTTTCAAGGACAATGCGTATATTATCAGAGCATGTTTGTTTGCGTGTTTTGCCACAAGTACGTGTGGTTAATGCAGACTTGATGCCTTGCAATAGCTCTATATATTTGGTGGTTGAACATCTTCACACCTCCAATTTTATGGCCGTACGTGTTGTCCGCGAATGTGGAATTCCGAATGAAGAGGTTGGATAGATTAGATCGTCTGTTGCTATCAATGCTTCTCAAAGTAATCGGTTCGCTTGCCAATGCGTTTCGGGGTCACGTTGTACGTTGAACTTCTTCCCCATCGTACGTAGCCAACCGTGCTGACTCACGACGGATGAGGAGCAACCAATGATAGAACGGGAAGATGCCCTGTGTTATTATTATTATTGTAAGCAAGGGCTCGTCCACAGCACGGATGATTCTGGCATTGTGGCGCGGATTAACGAGTTTGCACCAGAGCTGCAGCTTTCACTTGCAACACAAATTTTGCTTAAGTGCATCTTTGCATCAAACTATTATCACCGATGTTAGCATGGCCGGGAATCGGACTCGTGGCGCCGTGTTAAAGACGCCGTGGTGGGGAGATGTTAACTCCCTCGCCTGGTATACAGGAAGTCGTGGCTTCGATTCCGGCCCTGACGCCTGCTGCTGCTGTATATTTAGAGTTTGCATTTTCTCCCCGTGGTCGCGTGGATTTTTCTTCGGGTCCATTTACAAATATGCGTGTAGAGTATTTTGCTGCAAAACATTTCCACATGATGATAAGCCAATCCGTTGAGCGATCAATTGTGTCCAGGTCGCTTCTGTAAAATAAGCGAATTTCTCAGTGGGCTTTACCCAGTGATATCAAAAAGGAGTTTATTTTTATTTGTATTTAGTTTTCCAGTGATTTGTTAACATCGCCTATAATTTTCACTTCCATCGTGTTTTTTTTTATTATTTGTTGTTGTAACGTTCTGACCTGCCCCCTTACTGGACATCTGTGAAAAGAGAGTTGTATAGCTCATCGAATTCCTCCAGTCCTGCATAAATATTCAGATTCTGACACGGCCGCGCTCGCAGAGCGTGCGCGTGTGCATTGCGAGCAGTCGCCCAATGTGCAACCGAGCGACGTTTTATTGAAATCTCCGAGCCGCGGGCACGTGAAAGCTGTGACAACAATACGCGCAGAACCGTCGGAGCGCTTCTCCGTCTAACTGTTCCCCCAAACCCCTCTTTGTTCCACTCTCGCCCGCTCGCACAAAGCGTCTGCGTCTGTCTGCATTCGCGGGCCAGAAATCGTCGATCTGACACGTCCGCCGCGCCACCCCGTTTCCTCGTGTGCACAAATGTAATTGCGCAATGACGATTGTGCTTTTCCCTCCGCCCTCCTCCTCCACTCTTGTTCTTTAAATAGGCGAGGCTCCGAGTGGTAAATGCAGCGTCGCGAGAGCCTTTAAATAGAGTGCCTGCCTGTGTTAGGTGACGTGCACAGAGGCTGCTGAATTAGGATTGAAAGTGCTCTCAAAAATCTAGATTTGTTGAGATGGGCGTGCGGGTGGCCGGTCCACAGTGACCTCAATGCGTGTGCTGGTGGTGCCTGGAGCCAGCGTCGGTGAGCGCCAGGGTTTGCCCTCCTCACTGGTGATAGCACCAGGCTCTCGTGTGCTCATGACGGTCCGTATGTGTGTATGAATGTTGAACTTCTTTCGCCACAGTCTCCTGGAGGCGAATGAACAGCACATGAATAATATCGGGCTAACCGGCAGGCAAAGCACGCTGATGCCGCCGGAACCGGACGGCAAGTGGATGAAAACAACCCATCAAACAAATCATCGTGCTTGGCTTATATCGCGCACTGACATTTCCATGCCAAGCAGCCACCATGCGAATGTATGCATGTTGAACTTATTTCGCACCGTACATAGCCAACCACGCGAATCGGAGGTGCGGGGGAAAGACAACAAACGAAAGACAAAAATAATTTAGAAAGAAATTCATTTTTTTTAATCTAGATTTAGTGCATAGCTCCAGTGGCTTCCTAATATAATTATCGTCATCAGCCATGATCTATCAACTGTTGGATGAAGGCCACAGGCACGCAATGTTGTCATCTTTCTGGAATCCACGGGCCCACTTAATCGCCGCATCTCTGTGCCGAGAAATTAGTTCGGCAATCGAGATGATTTAAAAGTGCCCAGCTCCCAGTGGCTTTCCAATATCGAAAGGAAGCACAACCGGACGGCCACAGAAGCGCGTCTTGAAAGCGCACGATGCGGTGACCACCGCCTTTGTTCATCACCAATTTGTCATCGCCATGGGCCGTGATCAATCCACTGCCGGATGAAGGCCCTCCCCAGACCGAGGCCACCTCTCACGGCCCCCGCGATGCGTCAATCCACTCTAGCACCGGAAACGCGAGAGCTTTGATTGCGCCATCTGCGTGGCGGACGTCCTCTCGGGCGTCGCCAGATAACTTCATGGAAATATTAAAAAAGCGTTCACGTGAATTTTCACTTGGTTTGACTCGGCCGCGGGCTGCGAGGGCTAAGATTTGTGAACGCGCTGTTACATCACGTGACTGGCAGCGTCGCTGTCGGTCAATAGTTAAAAGCGGTTGTCGTCATATAGAGATACTGGTGCCGCCATAGGAATGTGGAATGTACATCCTTCAGGGCCCCCAAGAGAGATGAGGTTGGTGGGTTCGACCCCGACGCCTGCCGTATATTTGGATTTTCGTGTCTCTGTCTCTCTCCCCGTGGTCGCGTGGATTTTTCTCCGGGCCCTCCGGGTTTTCCCTCCACATTTATGATCAACATCATGTGTTTAGAGTATTTGTCTGCAATACATTTCTACACGATAAGCCACTTTGTTGAGCTCTCAATCTGTGGCCAGGTCGCTTCTAAAAAAGATCTATATAGTTCAGTGGACGTTACCTGGTAAAATAAAATATAGTTTAGTTTAATATTCATCCCTAGCTGGGCCTCCTGGACAGGCTTCATGTCCAGCGCGTACGCTCACATTGTTGTTGTTGTTGTTTTTGCATTTGGCAACGCGAATTTACTCAGCTGCACTCACACACAACGCCCTTGCACAGTGCCCCCACAATCTCCGTGGTGTAAGCTGCCTCGCTCATGCCGTGGCTCGAGTGTCGGACTCGCAATTGTAAATAAGTAGCCCAGGTGTTCCAGCCCGGGTCCGTCTCGAACTTGGACTTGATTCCGTCTGCGGGCGCCGAGCGCGTGAACGATGTCGTGGATCACTCCGTTCAGGCGCCGCCCCACACACACCCCAATGTCTCCGCTCCCTTTTTAGTCCTCTTTCCCCATTCCTTCCTGGAACTTTCCCTGACTCGCCACCAAATCCCACGGGTCTCTCACCCGACCTCTCATTTGCATTGGAGCCTCTTCCTCTTTCTTCTGCCCCGGGCTCATTCAAATGACTTTTGATATCCAATCTGCTTTGAATGGTTTTCTGCCTTGCAATTCTCATCCTGTGCCCTACGTCGGCTGCCCCTGTTGTGACCGCGCGCTAACGCGAGTCGAGCGGCGGTAGTCGAACTCCATTGACGCCGTGAGTAGATATTCAGTATCTCCCCATTGTTGATGTTGACATTGTCGTTGTCATTGTTGCCGTTCATGTTATCGTTGTTGATGTTGTCGTTGTTGGTGTTGTTGTCATTGTTGTTGTTGGTGTTGTAATTGTTGTTGTTGGTGTCATTGCTGATGTCGTTGTTGTCATTGTTGTTGTTTTCATTGTTGACATCATTGTTGTTGTCGTTGATGTTGTCATCATCGTTGTTGTTGGGCCCTGGCTGCTTCATCTCGGGCTGTCCCGCTGCGTCGCGCCGTCTCCTTTCCCCCGCGTGTCCTTGCCGTGATCCCCTGACCCTCCCTTCCACCCTCGTGCAGGTCATCGGTTTCCTTTTTGTCAAGAGTCTCAAGATGATGCGATTCTATTTGGACGCCCTGTAAGCAGCACACACACACACACACAAAAAACCACGCAAGCTCTTGCCGACTTCGCTTCCCACAATCCACTGGGACGGCGCACACGGGCGACCGTTCAATCCTACATCGAGGTCCTACCACCGCGGAGGGCGAACTTGAGTGGTCGTCGAATGAGATATTCATAAAGGATAAAACGTGCATTCCAAAAGTGGAGGCTCGCAGTTGAAGTAATCGCGGAGACGGCACGAAGTGCACGCGGCGAGCTCGAGACAGCGGCGAGGTTCAAGCGGCGATGAGCTCCGTGGGGGTGCCGGAACGCGACGTCGAGCGCGCGTGTGAGAAGGGCACCGCCGCCTCCGTGCATTGTGCCCCTGGCTGTCTTAGGTCACCATCAAAATAAATCTGAGCCAACGTGACCAGCAACTGACAGCGGTAGCGGCGACGCATCATCGCGGGTGCTGTGACCCAACGGCCACTGAGTCTGCCACTGCACGTGCTGTTTACGTGACAAACCTTACTAATTTGCCGCGTCGGGTGGTGGCGGGTTTAACGACGCATTTAATTTTACGCGTTCTAACCCAAAACAAAACCTCCTCTATTTTGGATGATATTGGTCGCGAAAGCCCGACTGCTGCGCGTTAACCCCAGAGCGCTTGTATGTGCCATGCTGCACACCTTTGTGTGTTAGCTGTGATAGGAGCTCGCGGACAGCACTTTGCCTCGTCATTCCAAGGCTGTTGCAGGGTTAACCTGGTCCTGGGCCTCCCCGAGGTTAACTCAGCCTCAACTGAAAAGTACCTGGTGCAATGTGTAAACATCAGCACTGGGGAGGGAGAGACAAAGGCGGCCGGGCGTTATGTCGGCCACCCACCCCCATCGCGTGCTTCATAGATGCACGCCAGCAGTACCTGCCCCGACAATCTGTACCGTGAACCCGCCGTAATGTGGGCCCCTTAAAACGGAGGAGGAAGAGCTAAACCACACGAACTCCTCTCTCTCTGTGTCTGTCGCCTGAAGCCCTCTTGTGTGCCGAGCACACCGCCACATTGGCGTCGATTTTCCCAACGTATTTCTGCCACCACGCGCGGGCGCACCGCAGAGCCGGCTATGCGAGTGTCAAACAATGAATGGGTTCGGGTTGAGCACAGTGCAGGGAATATTATTTGCAGTGCATCGTCATTATTATTATCGTCGCATTCGTCCGAGTGATTTTGAAACGTGTTATAGGGGCCGTGACAGCGATCGACATTGGCCAACCCTGCGAGCGCTTGCCTCTCTCTGGGGGTCGTCAACGTCTCACGGCGCCAGCGGGCCTCCTCTGTTGGCTCTCCGGCACAACCCGCACTGCGGAGATGGAATTCGTGGACGAGCTGCCCTGAGCGCTCAGCTCGGAAGGCGCCACCCTCTGAAGTAAAAGCCCGATGCTCGCTCGCCTGGGGAGGCAGACAAACAATCTCGCCTTAACAAGACTGTTGGGGCAAGTGCCGTTAGCGAGTAGGACCTACGAAGGCCGGAGCGGCACTCGAGGGGGGTGGGTGACCAGTTCCACGCCCGACCGCCTTCGTCTCCCCTAGTGGCTGAGCCGACCTAGCGGAGGTCCGGCACCGGTTCAGATAACCGTCACCGGTGTTGGCCATGAGCAGGAATCGAACTCGGGTCGGGGCGAGTTCGTAGCACAGCGCGGCGCTAACCGCGACACCACCGCTCCCCACGGAAGGCGCCCACACTCTTAATCTCACAGCCGTCTTCCCGTGCAGCTGAGCGTCGAGTGGCGCTCATCTCCCGTCGGAGACCGCCGGGATAGTGACGGAAACTCCACGTGGCTGTGGCGAACGAGCCGCTGTTGAGTTCCCACGGAGTGGTGCATGGGCCGGGTCGAACCCCGAGCGGGCTGTGCGCTTGCGATGGCCGTCGGTCACGTGACAAGCGCGCGACCACATCGCAGCGCACGAGGCTTTGTGGGACGGCGCTGTTCTCGGGGCTCGATCGCAGGGTGAGAAGGGACGCTCGAAGGGTTTCAGGAGCGGCCCTGAGGAGCGCGACCTTCCGCGCGCGCCGCGTTGCGAGACTTCCCAGCGGCACGCCTTGCGGGACATGATGTCGAGGCATCGTTGCAATGGGGCGCAGTGGGCACCTTTGCTCGAAGGCGCTTCGGCACGCGAGCGCAGCGCCCGGCCTCTGCAGAACGCTGCTCGGCGCACGAGTGGGGCTCCCGCTGGGAGGAGGCAGAACCACGCTGGGCACTTAGCCTGCTTTTTGATGGGGCTCTTGGATGACAGCCAATGGGCCGCACGTGATGAACCTCCGGCGGCTTTTGAGGAGGATTGAGGTTGACGGCTTCGAGTGGCGGGGGGGGGTGGCGAGGCGCGCGCAGCGCACGGCGGAGGAGTCGGACGCTTCAAGACCTCAAGTCCCTGGGGAGATTTTTCTCTTTTAGGTTCCCCTCCCCCCACTTTAAAACCACGTGTCCCTGCTCTGCCTCTCTCTCCCCCCTCCGCTCACCCTTTAACTTGTGTCTGTATTTTGTCCGTGCTGTCTATCACAGCTAAACTAAACTTACAAATTTACCACGTAAGGCCCGACCTTGCTATCACAAATGATAGCCCGACGACGTAGCTTATCACGGTGCAGCTGGGGCCATGGCTAGGAAAGTGGAAGTGGATCGGATGGCGCCTGTGAACATGGTCCCTCTTACGAGGTGCCCCACCACAGCCCCAACGTGCGAGCGCTTCCAATTGTTGAAAGATTTTCGACACTCGGGAACGAACTCACGGGCGGCCGAAACCTGGATTCCGTCCCAGGTTCTCGGCGGTGCCAGCTCAGCACTCCGACCTAATAGCCGCTGCAATGAGAAGAAAAAATAATAATCTGCATATAAATGGAGCCATCAGTGTGGCACTAAGAGTCGATTTAAATTAATGTGTTTCCTACCTCAGCTCTGAGGTGCAAAAACACAATGGAAATTCTGTGTTCCTTGCCACCGAGGGCCACCCAGAGGTTCCTGGAAGCCCCGGGGCAGAATTCCACGTGGGACCTCCTTACTCATTAACCATGAAAAATAACAGACTCGTTGTGGCTCCAAGGGTAAATCACCCCGTTGCCCACCTTCCTGGGGTGCCCTGTTGCCACCCAATGGCAGACGTGGGCATTCCGAGCCACTTGCTGCGGATCGCACCATCGTGGTTAAGTCAATCAAGCATTTGCCACTGGCTTTTTACAAACTGCCTCCATACCTCCCACTGCCTTTATACAAACTGTCTCGATACCTACCACTCCGTGGGGATTAACGCTTGTGCTGTATTGCTCTCTGATGGGTGGCATGGTGGCGCAGTGGTAACACTCGTGCCTGACAGTAAGAAGGGCCCTGGGTTTGATTCCCGACACGGGCGTCTTTCTGCGTGCAGTTTTTTTATGTTATCCCCCGCTGTCCCGCATGGGTTTCCTCCCGGTTACTCAGTTTCCTCCCATAGTAAAACACGCATAAAGACAAAGATCCCCCGTATAGCCTTACCAGACTATCGGGGCAAGTGCTGTTAGCGAGCACCTATGAAGACAGGCACGGCACACGAGGGGGTGGGTGGCCAGCACACACAGACGCACACGCAAAGTAACTGCTTTTGGCCAAACATTGCATTGTTGAAAGGCAGCACCCCTACGAACATCGCTGCTGAGAAAGAGTCTGAAGTCTGAAGACTCGGTGAGGCTATCCTGAATAGAGAAGCGCGATTGTAATTGAAGCCAGAAGCACCAACCTGCTTGCAAACTCGGGGTGAGCGCGTCTGAGAAGCCACGTCGTTGAGCTATCATTTGTGGCCAGGTCGATCCTGAAAATTAAGTTAATACCTGTTGGGATGGAGATGGTGTAGTTTTATTTGTTTGTGTTTGGGTGAATTGTTTACCTCTCTTGTACTTGCACTACAATTATGTTTCTGTATTGTTTGTTGTTGTAACGTTCTTATCCGCCCCGACTGGACATCTGCAGAAAAAAATGTGCTTCATAGCTCATCGGATTTCTCCAGTATAAATATTCTGATTCCGGTTCTGTTTTCGCCTCTGTGCGCGTTAAAAAAAAAACCACAACGCTAACGGCCGGCGTTTGTCTCGTTGGCACTTTAATCCGACTGCACTCAACGACGACCCGCTCTCCGTCAAATCGCCGCGTTAGTATTCCGCTCGCGTGTGCGGCGTTTGCCGAGTGTCGTCGTTTAACGGGCGGTTGGGGAGCAGGGGAGGTCCGGTTTGAGACGCACGGAGCCAGGAGATAGATGCCAATGTCGAGGTGTGCTCGCCACACAAGAGGGCTTCAGGAGAGAGGGGAGTTCGCGTGGTTTAGCTCTTCCTCCTCCGCTTTAGGGTGCCCACACTATGGCGGGTTTACCGTACGGTTCACAGTTTGGTCCCTTGGCCACAAATCGCACGACTTGCGTCTCTAAAATTTCCTCTGCTTTTTTTCCTTCCAGATTTTGGAAACAACGTCGTGCGTCTGGGGTGTTTTTGGCCAACCGCCGCAAATTTCCACGTGATGATGAGCCACTTCGTCGAGCGATCGTTTTTGATGGCCAGGTCGCTTCTGACAAAGAGCTGTGTAGCTCAGTGGGGCCTTCCATGGTAAAATATAAAAAACATTGTTTTGTTTAATCTTTCATCCCATTTGGAGGTTTGGGGTGGGAGACGGGAGCCCCTTCTCACGGTGGCCCATCCATTCGGTGTGTTCGAGTCACCTTAAACACAATGGACGCGGTCGATTGGGGTGTAAAATTGGCATCGGTAATTCGAACCCAGACACGAGCAGCGGAGCCAAAGTTGGTAAGAACCCCGCTTGGGCAGGACGTTGTCACACCTCCGATTAGCACGGTTGGCTACGTACGGTGCGAACGAAGTTCAACTATTTTTTCATTTTATCATCTAAGACCCACTGAGCTATATAGCTTGTTTTTGACCTGGCCACAATTGATCGCTCAACGAAGTGGCTTATCACGTGGAAATTGTAGCAGCCAAATAATCGAAACGCATGTTGATTCTAAACGTGGAAGGAAAAGCCGGAGAACACGGAGGACAATCCACGCGACTACGGGGTGAGAGAGAGAGAGGGATACACACAAATTCCAAATATACAGCCGTCACCAGGGTCGGGATCAAACCCACGACCTCCTGTATACAAGGCGAGGTAGCTAACATCTCGCCAGCGTGGCACCCCGGACTAATCATGGAGCATCTGGCAAGGGAGGCATAGCGCCGGAGAGTGCATCCCGCTGCGGACACAGAAAGATTGTTACACCGCAGGGCCACGAGGGATGGTGACGGCTCAGAGAGGCCCTCATCCAACAGTGACTTCACAAAGGGCCCTCTACAAACACGCATTGAGCGCTGAATGCCAGTCCGGCTGTTAATCCGCTCTGGAATTACAGAGCACCGGTCAATTCGACGCGCGCTTAATATAGCATCACAACACAAAGGCGGTCCAACGCTTCTTTATTTTGATGCATTTGCTTAAGTGTTACTATATTTGCAGTCCACACGGGAGTGTTTTCACTGGGACCATCTCTTTCAGAACGTGGACGGTTGCGCAAGGCGGGCAGGTAGGGGCCCGTGGCTCCGTCTCTGGACGCACGACCACCGCAGTGTTTGTCACTTGCTCGCTGTTGACGCGTCGCCTTCTCTCTGTTTCGGTGGGTAAAACCAAGAGCCACTCCGTCTCTACGCGAGGAGGTTCAAGAAAGAAAGCGACAACATAAAACCTGAAAGCGGCGCCGTGGAACCTGAAACAACTGTGGGCGAGTAAAGCACGAGATTGATCAAACTAAAATGTAAAACGTGCAGAGAGACAGGGCCACGTTTTTTGTTTGTGTGTGTGTGCAGAAGGATAAATAAATGAGATAGGCTCCGTATAAATCCACACTGTCCCGCATAGCCGGCCCACACGGCACATAAAACATGAGTGCATTACAGCTGTCGTGCTCCGGAGAATGTGTTTGTGATAAAACGCGACTCCCTCGGAGATGACTCGCGGTGGCGACAAGTTAACTACCTCGCCTGGTGGACAGGAGGTCGTGTATCCGATCCCAACCCTGATGATGCCTCTTGTAGATTTGGAGTTTGCGGTGTCTCTTTCCCGTGGCCGCGTGGCCGCGTGGATTTTTCTCCGGGTCCCCCGATTTTTTCCTCCACGTTTAGAAACATGCGTTTGGAGCATTTGGCTGCTATACGTTTCCACATTATGGGCCACTTCGTTGAGCTATCATTGGTGACAGCCAGGTCGCTTCTGAAATAGCTACATAGCTCAGTGGACCTTACATGGTAAGGTAAAAAAGTAAAAAAAAAGTTAATTTATGACCGGGTGCCCCACAAAGTTTGTATCTAGGCTCGATTCCAGTCACGCTGCAGCTTTGATCTCCGGGTTCTCGTTTAGAGAATCTTACGCCGGCATCCGCTTCATTGCCCAACCACCGGACACGATCCCCCCACCGTCAAAATCCAAAACGCCGGCACTCTCTCTGATTGAGTAGCGATTGTCCTATGGAGAGGCCGGCCGCTGTCGCGAGAATGTGGAACTCCTTCCGCTGGCTTGGGGGCCACCGAGTAGAGGTGAGCCAAGCGCTCCAGCGATCGTTTCAGCTCCACGAGACTTTTGAAAAAATTTCGCAGGTCGTGTCGTCGTAGCGGCAAATGCGCAAGAACAATTTTGGAAAAACAAAATAACCGGATTTTTTTTGTTGCCCCAAAATACTTTATTTAAGGAGCTTTTTATATATGTACAAATAAACTCCTTTAGCCGGCGCCTCGAGCCGTTACACAGCGAGTGAGAAGTTCACGGCGTTCCCAATTCCCGACTCTTTTTAAAATATACCACAGAGGAAGGGTGACTCGGTCCGGCGGAGTTCAACACTACACGCTCGCAAGTTCCGTTTTGGAATTCGTTGGGGAACCTCGAGTTAGAGACCCATCAACTCGGCACTCGTGAGATCCTCGAGTTAGAGACCCACCAACTCGGTACTCGTGAGAACCTCGAGTTAGAGACCCACCAACTCGGCACTCGTGAGATCCTCGAGTTAGAGACCCACCAACTCGGCACTCGTGAGATCCTCGAGTTAGAGACCCACCAACTCGGCACTCGTGAGAGCCTCGAGTTAGAGACCCACCAACTAGGCACTCGTGAGAACCTCGAGTTAGAGACCCACCAACTCGGCACTCGTGAGATCCTCGAGTTAGAGACCCACCAACTCGGCACTCGTGAGATCCTCGAGTTAGAGACCCACCAACTCGGTACTCGTGAGAACCTCGAGTTAGAGACCCACCAACTTGGCACTCGTGAGATCCTCGAGTTAGAGACCCACCAACTCGGCACTCGTGAGATCCTCGAGTTAGAGACCCACCAACTCGGCACTCTTGAGAACCTCGAGTTAGAGACCCACCAACTCGGCACTCGTGAGAGCCTCGAGTTAGAGACCCACCAACTCGGTATTCGTGAGATCCTCGAGTTAGAGACCCACCAACTCGGCACTCGTGAGAACCTCGAGTTAGAGACCCACCAACTCGGCACTCGTGAGATCCTCGAGTTAGAGACCCACCAACTCGGCACTCGTGAGAGCCTCGAGTTAGAGACCCACCAACTCGGCACTCGTGAGAACCACGAGTTAGAGACCCACCAACTCGGCACTCGTGAGAGCCTCGAGTTAGAGACCCACCAACTCGGCACTCGTGAGAACCTCGAGTTAGAGACCCACCAACTCGGCACTCGTGAGATCCTCGAGTTAGAGACCCACCAACTCGGCACTCGTGAGAACCTCGATTTGAACTCGGGTTCTGAGCAGCATCGGCTCGCCGCTCTTTGGCTCGGAGTAGCTCCTGGGTCTGGGAGCATCTCTGCCAAGCGAGCGTTTGTTTTGAAGTTCGTGTCCCTTATGGCTGCTCACGCGTGTTTGGCGTGCACGATGGCTTGGATGGATTCTTGCACATTCCCGGAACACGATTTAGAGCACGCGGCCTCACAAACTGCCGCCCTCAGCGACGCGAGAGCGTTTGAGTTTAAAACGCAAGGCAGCGTTGTGGACTCAGCATATGGGACGTCTCCTTTGGTGCGTGCGGCGTGCAACGAGCGAAGTCGCTTCCGATCCGACAGCTTCCGTCTGGCAATAATGGGCACGGTTTTTTCTTTTTCTTTCCTGAAATGTAAACTCGGATTTGCACAACGTCGAGCTGAACACAACCAAATCTCAGGACGCAGTGCAAAAAAAAAAGTGTGGGCCTCCGCTCGCCAGGCGGCGAAGGCCGAAGCATTCGTCCGTTCATCGTGCGTAGTCACCGAGGGACCGCTGTGCCAAACCGTGGGACCTCGTCCGACGGTGTTCGTGTGAATTTGCTCTTGGTTTCTAGTGATTTGTTTGATCCACCACGGGGGGGGGGGGGGGGGGGTAGGGGGGCGGGGGAGGCGGGGGAGGGATGGCGAACACGAAGGGCACCGCCGTTTTTCTGAGGGTCGTGGTCCTCGCTTCGAACGCCGACCGCCAACTTAAGTGAAGAGGGGCACATTTGCTGCAGGGGTTTGCGTATCCCGGACGGGAATGACGACGTGTCCACGACGTGACACGGCCGTCGAACTTATCTCGCGATCGCATGGAAGAGGAGGTGTAGTCGCCAAAAGGGGCGACAGGGCCTCGTCGCGACAAGAGGGGCGGTCCCTCCCCGCAGTTGCGTGGCCACCAAAGTGAAGGGCACGCTGCGTGCCGTTGCCCTCTGCCCCCTAATTACAAAAAAGCAAGTCTAAGTAATCTCCTGCTCAGGTGAGCATTGCGGCGGTGCACATCTCCTGTATTACAACCAGTGGTGGACATTCCACATGGCGGGGGCCGAGTTTATCCACAGGGCAGTCACTGCCGACGTCCCCACAACTTGAGGCTCAATTTTTCAACCCCTGAGGAATGATGGGCCGAGTCAACCCCCAACCAGAGGAGCCGCGGTGGCTAGCAGATGTTAACTACCTCGCCTGGTATACAGGAGATCGTGGGTTCGATCCCGACCCTGACGCCTGCTGTATATTTTGAGTTTGCGTGTCTCTCTTTCATCATCATCATGGTGACTGTGAGATGTTAACTACCTCGCCTGGTATACAGTCGATCGTGGGTTCGATCCCGACCCTGATGCCTGCTGTATATTTGGAGTTTGTATGTCTCTCTCATCATCATCATCATCACGGTGACTGGGAGATGTTAACTACCTCGCCTGGTATGCAGGTGGTCGTGGGTTCGATCCCGACCCTGACGCCTGCTGCTGTATATTTGGAGTTTGCGTGTCTCTCTTTCATCATCATCATGGTGGCTATGAGATGTTAACTACCTCGCCTAGTATACAGGACTCCACATTCTGGTATACAGGAGATCGTGGGTTAGATCCCGACCCTGATGCCTGCTGTATATTTGGAATTTGCGGTGTCTCTCTCCCCGTAGTCGCGTGGATTTTATCCGAGTCCTCTGTATATCCCCGCCACATTTAGAATCGACATCACGCGTTTGCGGTATTTGGCTGCTCCGATAAGGGGCTGTTCCGGCGTGAGCAGGCAATTGCAGGGCTGCTACTTTACCTTCAGCTTTATTAACTTTGCTGTTCGTTGTGCAGTTCACCGAAGCAGCAACCTCAAATGGCGTTGTTTTGCATCTCTTGGCAGAAAACGACGGTCATGCACTGGGTTCGTGGGGATGGAGCAAAGATCCCCCCTATAGCCTTAACAGACTGTTGGGGCAAGCGCTGGTAGTGAGCACTTGTGAAGGTCGATAGGGTACACCAGCGGGTGGGTGGTTAGCGCCACGCCTGGCCGCCTTTGTCTCCCCAGCGGCGATGATTACGCACCGAACCTCGGAGAGGCGCAGGACCAGTTTAGATAATCGTCACCCTGTGTTGGCCGTGAGCGGGAATCGAACTCGGGTCGCCGGGTTCGTAGCGCGGCGTGGCGCTCGACCCGCTACACCTCCCCCACGTTGTGTTCAGGTTTTGCCGCCGGAAGCCTCCCACGGCTCTCTCGGAAACCCGGCGCGTTCCCGTGAGCGACGCGACGTGCAGACTGCTGCTGCTGCTGCTGCCGCTGCCGCTGCTGCTGCCGCTGCTGCCGCTGCTGCTGCCACCGCTGCTGCCGCTGCTGCTGCTGCTGCTGCTGGGTGTTCACCGCGCGTCCGCACCGCGTCCGACGAGCAGCGCCTGGCGCGTTGCGAGGAGACGCGCGGGGAGAAGAGAGCCAGAGAGAGGGGGGAGGTGGTGGCGGTGGTGGGGACAGAACGAAAACAAAATACGTGCGCATGAAGGGCATGCCGAGTAATCCCGGGCTGGCCACGAGACGGTGTGACATTCACCGTCGTGGGGTTCGGAGGGAAACTGAAATAGCGCGAGGCTCGCCTCGGAAAAGCTCGGCCGCGGCCGGGTGGTGCCGAGTGGGGGGTCGGCTGTTTCACCACAGCGCACTCATCGCCCGTTATTCCGTGTATCATCATCATCATCATCGCCCGTTATTCCGTGTATCATCATCATCATCGCCCGTTATTCCGTGTATCATCATCATCATCGCCCATTATTCCGTGTATCATCATCATCATCATCGCCCGTTATTCCGTGTATCATCATCATCATCATCGCCCGTTATTCCGTGTATCATCATCATCATCGCCCGTTATTCCGTGTATCATCATCATCATCGCCCATTATTCCGTGTATCATCATCATCATCATCGCCCGTTATTCCGTGTATCATCATCATCATCGCCCATTATTCCGTGTATCATCATCATCATCGCCCGTTATTCCGTGTATCATCATCATCATTGCCCGTTATTCCGTGTATCATCATCATCATCGCCCGTTATTCCGTGTATCATCATCATCATCATCGCCCGTTATTCCGTGTATCATCATCATCATTGCCCGTTATTCCGTGTATCATCATCATCATCGCCCGTTATTCCGTGTATCATCATCATCATCATCGCCCGTTATTCCGTGTATCATCATCATCGCCCGTTATTCCGTGTATCATCATCAGCATTGCCCGTTATTCCGTGTATCATCATCATCATCATCGCCCGTTATTCCGTGTATCATCATCATCGCCCGTTATTCCGTGTATCATCATCATCATCATCATCGTCGGACACCGTCGGAGTGCTCGAATTGCCGGGGTCGGGATTGTCCGCGGTGGGGGTTGGGGGTGACGACGGGTGGATTCGTTCGGCTTTTTTTTCTTCCGCCGTTTAAACGTGGAGCTCATCGCGGTCACAGTGACGGGCAAACATGTGTGGCGATACAATCATCGCCACGGACCCGGCAGTGGTCGTGGCTACGCCACAGGTAGCCAATCGGCAAGGTCGCGTGTGGTGGGGTAAAGTGTGGGTACTCTCACCTCTTCGCGAGCCGTTTGGTGGGAACCAAAAGAAAAGTAGGCCAAAGGCCCACTTGATTGCCCTCTCTCGAGCTCCCTTCCAGAGGTGCATTAATCTCACGTTGAATGTACATCAGCTGATACAGCCAACAAATACCGCGCACCGGAGCAATATGTCGTTTGAGACGTTGCAAAATATATCAAATCAAATATTTAAGTTGACACAATATTTTTTTTACATGAAATGTTAGGACACGTTACCCCACTGTTATACAAGATGAAATGCGCAGGGAGAGAGAGGTTAATGCGGCAACGTCGCGTGCAATATTTATCTTGCAACGACAAAGTGTTTCTCAAGTGCTTCCTTGAAGGCACAAAGGTGACACAATCCTGCGTGGAGCGGAGCCAGAAGTTCGCTGCTTGGAGGGCGTCTCTCTCTTGGCCCCTCAGGGGCCTCCTCTCAGAAGCCGCGTGCTCGTCGGCCAAGTCGCCAACGATGGAGCAAGGGGGCCGTCGTTTCTGAACCTAGCTCCGTGGTCGCGTGGAATTAAAAAAAACAATTATTCTTCGCGTCCTCCGTTGTGTTTTTTGCCCCCTCCACTTTTAGAGAAAGAAAAAAATCGCCGTTTGAATTCTTTTTGCTGCGATAAATTTTCACGCGATAAGCTGCTTCGTTCAGATGTCATTTGTGATGGCCAGGTCACTTTTGAAAAAAAAGAAACGAATAGCTCAGTGGGCTTTACCTGGTACAGCAGGATAAAACATCATGTGACCTCCTTTGCCAGTGTCAAAATATGAGAAAAGGCTTTCCCCTTTTTTTCTGGCAACAAAACAGCTGTGTTTAGATGTTAAAACACCAAACTGAAACCTTTTACAAGGAATCATGTCTGCATTAACCACAGATACTTGTATATACTGTCAGAGCATGTTTTTTGTTTGTATTTTCACCACAAGTATATGTGGTCAATGGAGACATGATTCCTTGCAAAAGGTTTCAGTTCGGTGTTGTAACATCTTAACACAAACTCTTTTGTTGCCAGAAAAAAGTGGAAAATCTATTCTCAGGATCAAACAGTTAAGCTGTATTTGTTTACATTTCAGTGATTTGATTACCTTCCCTAAACGTTTCACTCCAATCGTGTTTCTGTACTGTTTGTTGTTGTAACTTTTTGACCCGCCCCGACTGCACATTTGCGATAAATACCATTAAAGTTCATGGCATTCCTCTAGTATAAATAAACAATCGAATTGGCTCTGATGTCTAGCGACAAGCTCTCCAAGGCCCCCCCACCCCGGATCAGCATCACCGAGTGCAATGATAACGAGCAGCAGCAAAACCAGGTTGAAGCCATCCCCCAGCGAAACGTGAAGCGAAGCCACCGTGCGGTGACCGGGGGCTCTGCCGTGGCCACCGTGACCCGCTCTGCCCGTGACTCGCTCTGCCGTGGTCACCGTGACCCGCTCTGCCCGTGACCTGCTCTGCCCGTGACCCGCTCTGCCCGTGACCCGCTCTGCCGTGGTCACTGTGACCCGCTCTGTACGTGACCCGCTCTGCCCGTGACCCGCTCTGCCCGTGACCCGCTGATGCCCGTGACCCGCTCTGCCCGTGACCCGCTCTGCTCCTGACCCGCTCTGCCCGTGACCCGCTCTGCCTATGACCCGCTCTGCCTGTGACCCGCTCTGCCTGTGACCCGCTCTGCCCGTGACTCGCTCTGCCCGTGACCCGCTCTGCCTGTGACCCGCTCTGCCCGTGACCCGCTCTGCCCGTGACCCGCTCTGCCCGTGACCCGCTCTGCTCCTGACCCGCTCTGCCCGTGACCCGCTCTGCCCGTGACCCGCTCTGCCCGTGACTCGTTCTGCCCGGTGCACGGCGAGTAGCTGCAGGTCCCTCCCGCCGAATCGGCCTCTTGCTAATTTGCGCCACCCAGGATGGCGGGGCCGTTTTTTTTGTTATCCGCCAACGTGACCGTCGTTCCACAACAATTCGGTGAAGCGCACGGGCAGAAACTCGGCTTGAAGTGCGCCGTTTGACTTTTGATATTCGTCGCTATCATCATCACCATCGTCAGCCATGATCAATCCACTGCTGGATGAAGGCCTACCCAATCCCCTGCCACCGCTCGCGATCCCGCCATGCAATGATGCACCCAGCAGCTGCACATGAGCAGATTTCATCGACCCATCCATTTATCCGTAAATGTTATCTTGTGCCTGTATTGCACGTTACGCATTGCGTTATATTTTGCGTGGGGTTTTTTTTACACGTAATTTGTATCCCGTACAATTCAACCTGCCTTGTATTATACACCTGGATATTCATTGCAAAAGGAGCCCCGTCTCAGCGGCTCTCACGCTGAGTAATAACCAAACGCCACTGACCGATCATTTAATTAATTCACACCCTTGCGATGAGGATCGTGAATCTCAATTGGCTGTCGGACAGGTCAAACGCGTTTAAAAGTAAATCAGATTTTTTTTCCCCCGTAAATGAAGTTTCCGGGGAACTTGTGGCAAAAAGCACTCCATTTGTGGACACCAAAGTGGCAGGGGCATTATTCCCCCCGGAGAGACCCAGCGCAGCGCAATTTGGAACACGGGCGCTCTTGTAAAAAATCGATGTCGTTCATCACTCCCCCGCTCCGACCCCGTCACCCCCGCACGCCGACCGCATCAGCCAACCACGGCGCCACTGCGAATTAGCGCGAGCGTTCCGTTTGCTTGCGCCACGCAAGAGCGGTCACGGTATCGCCCGGAGCGGGCGCTAGCGGTGGGGATAGAAGCCACGGTGAAAGCGAAAAGGCGATAAGTACAGTAAGCTAACAAACCAAAAAAACGACCGAAACTATTTTAATTTTAGAAACGAAAAATGTTAAATTTTACCAGGTAAGGCCCACTGAGCGATGTGGCTCTTTTTCAGACGCGATCTGGCCACAAACGATTGCTCAACGATGCGGGATTATCACGTGGAACTGTACAGCAGCCAAATACTAGAAATGCGTGATGTTGTTTCTACATGTGGAGGGGACAGCGGAGGACCCGGAAAATAATCCACGCCACCACGGAGAGAACATGCAAACTCCAAATGTACAGGCGTCAGGGTCGGGATCGAACCTCTGGCATACCAGGCGAGGTAGATAACATTTTGCAACGTCGAGATGTGATTGGTCGACCTTTATGTAATCTAATCGGTATCTGACCTGGTGGTACTGTGGCAGAGTGACCCATCATCATAACTCCTTGGTCGAAAAAATGAGCATCACTTTGTGGCAAATGAACAGTGATTGTCTCGCGTATAATCTGACCCCATCGTGGGAATGTGAAATTTCCGCTGTTTTCTCAGGGTCCCTTTGAAATCTTGAGAAGAGTTTCAATATTCTCGCGTGAAGTTTTGTATTTTCTCATAAGCTAATCCCCAGGCTTGCACCTAATCAATGCAAATTTAAATCTGAACAAGGCTCAACGTGTATCACATCTGTGACCATCGCAGGACGCCCATTGAAATAGCGCCTAACAGCTTATTGGGCCCTTCCTGCTAAAATAAATAAAACGCATCGAGGTCTAAAAATGCTCACAAGCACAACCCTGCTGAAAATCACACGTCCAGACAGCTCAGCGAGGATCTTTTTTAGGTTAACGTTTTAGTTGATTTTGCACAACGTGTACTGGAACCCTTTGCCGCTCTCGTCTTCTCTGCCAGTGGGAGGGTGGGTGCCCCGTTCACCACCAAATCTCGGAATTTCGCAAGCGGTTCGGCGTGTAATTTATTTTGAGAGGTGTAGCAGCGCCGCTGTTTAATGATAGAGGTGTAGCAGCGCCGCTGTTTTTAAAGACATCGTTACTCGCCGCAGGGAAGCGTAGAGACGCGACCGTGCTCTGCGATAGCTGGCACCAAACTGTGCCGCACGCCCTCCCCTACACGGCCCCTCTTAATTACGATTGCGTTCCAATGGGAAAGGGTTCAATGGAATTCATAATTGTCCTACAAATTGGCTGGGCTTTCAAATGGCCAGGAGTTGGCAGTGACCCAGCCTGTGCAGATTTCATATCGCGCCACTCTCCGAGCTCGCCTTAAAATGGAATTGGTTGAACGTCGCGAAATATATTAAACAACCATCGTTTACTATTCTAGTGACAATTTCGACGGCGCCATAGCATGGGGCGCAGATTCCCTGTGCAGACACAGCTGTCAACTCAATACGGTTTACCCCGTATTCTTGTACAGGGAAATTTATTTTTCAAGTCCATACGGCGTACAGCCGTTTCAATGCTGGCAAAAAAACGTGTCTATTTGTTTGTGTTTCTCCTTTGTGATGAGACTTTGTAGGATGAACGTTGAGACTTATAAGGGCACAGGGTGACCAATAAGGTCTGAATTGGTCTGTAATAAGGTAGGTCACTGATAAGGGGTTGACCAGTATGCAGAGAGGAGGCATCCTCTTGTAAAAGCGGCGACGCTTTGCTGTAAAAAATGAGTATCGTTTGTTGTGAAAGGAATTCCATTTCGCCCACTCAATAGTCCACCCCGACGAGATTGCGCCTGAATGGGTGCACCACAAAGCCTCGTCTAAAGTTTAAACGGCGCACGTCATCCAAAAAGCGGAAAAAAAGAGTTATTTTTTGGGGGGTGTTCCTTATCTGACCACCTGCTCCAGGGTGGGGCAAAGCACAAGCCGAGCATTCAGTTTTAGTTTTAGAGTGGTCGCAAATAGTTGTAACAACCCCCCTTTTTCTTATTTCGGCAATAAAAGTTGCCATATAACCTTCTAATCTGAAATAACAATGGGAGTGCCATAAAAGAGGAGGCAGAGGCCACCCTTTCTCAAGTCAGGAGTTATCTTTGGAAAGCTCCCGGCTATCATTGTCCAAACACACGTGGCACACACGCGTAGCGGTGGTGGTGGTGGTGGTGCATCACGCCATACGCTTCAATGTGTCCCCAATCTGATCTTGTTTGGAAAGCTGAGCGCCAATAGCGCATTGGCCACCGGCGTAATTTTACCGTCAAAATTCCAGGGTAATGATGTGTAAGCATTTCCCGTAATCCGTTTGTCTTTAAAATGAGCATTCGTAAATATTAAATAATCCCACACACCACTCGCATCTTCCTCCGATTGCACCTGCAATATATCTCAGAAGTTGATATTGTGTGGATTTATTCAGTGGTGAGTAAAACTGGAGTGGTTGATCCAGGGTGCTGCGGCAGTGCGATGAATGGTCAGCGCACTGGGATTGCCATAACGGAGGTCGCCGGTGCGGTCCGCTTCCATGTCGCGGCACGGCAGTTTCTTAAATGCCCACCACCTCTGTCCACCCAGGGTCCATTGGTAGGCTGCGTGTCCTGCCAATGGACTCTGTCTGGTAAGCATTGAGAGGAGGCCTCATGTCAACTTGTAACGCTCGCTCCCTCGAAGAGAGAGGACGACTCAGGGGCGCGATGAGGAACCAGAAGCAGCCAAAAAACTTTTTCTTTTACCAGGTAAAGCCCACTGAGCTACGTAGCTCTTTTTAGAAGTGACCTGGCCACAAATGATAGCTCAACGAAGCGGCTTATCACGTGAAAATGTCTCGCAGCCAAATACTCTAAACGCGTGATGTTGATTCTAAATGTGGAGGGAAAAAACCGTAGGACCCACAGAAAACGCCTCGCCACCACGGGAAGAGAGACACCACAAACTCCAAATAACAGCAGGCGTTAGGGTCGGTTCGAACCCACGACTTCCTGCATACCGGGCGAGGCAGTTAACATCTCGCCACCGCGGCACCCCAAATATATTTGGTGCTGAGCCGGCACTACCAACGATTGCCCAAGCTCTGCGGTCCTCCTGCGGCGGAACCCTCTCTCGAGCTCACTCCACCGGTGGCCATTCCACCAGCAGCGGCGCGAGTGAGCACTTGCGGGGCTGCCCTCGTAGCAAAGCCGCTCCGAAGGAAGCCTCACAATGCCACGGGATGTGTGCCGGCGAGCGGAGGGAGGGCGGTGATTAGGCCGTGGGGAGAGGACGGGGGCGGCGATGGTTGAATGAGCCGTTGTGTGCTCACGCACTTTACCCCCGGGTGCCTTGAAAGGGCCCCCGAGGGGTTATCGCTCTTCCGAGATAATTGTGACCCATGAGCGAAAGGAGACCACCGCGGTCGCTCCTCGAAAGCCGGGCTGAGGGGTGTGGGCCTGGTCAGCTACTGAAATGGTCATTCACAGAGCGTCGGGTGCGATGGTTGATGCATTTGTCCGTCCATTTTCTGGTACCCTTTCTATGAGATTAACAAACTTAATGTCCACGGTGCATGCACGGCTTCTCGAGCAATGATGGATTGGGACAAACAATCGGGCCAGGCATTTGTAAACACACCGGGCCCAAATTCGAGTTATGGGCATATTTGTTTGTTTATTTAATTATTTGTTTACTTCAATTGTTGTTGTGCGATGACAAACCGTGTAGCAGTACTAATCGTCGTTGGATATTGCGATTTGTCGACGTAATGGCGTGTTCGCGGGATTTTGCCATGAGATCCTCATTGGGCTCATATGGGACTGGGTCCATTAAAATCAACTGGGGTGGCCGGCGAGAAAGAATCCTTAGGACTGCCGAATATCTGGGTACTCGATGGCAGCTGAGAGCGTGAATAAGCATTGAAGCATACACAGTTGGATAGAGACGCTGTGTAGATTCATCTTCTATTGTATTGCACCCTAACTTACACGCGTTCAGCTCAAGTGAAAAATGGAAGTTTACATTTTTGTAAACGAATGCAATCTCGCTGTCTGCAGGCGATGTGTTTCAAACTGTCGGTGATCTCCCATAGTTGTTTCAGTAACCCCAGGCTGCTGGTGTTATATATGAATTGCCCAATTATTTTCGCTAGCAGTCTGTCTGCTCAGCTAATTAATACCAGGGTGTTGTGAATGAGACATGAGAATTGTAATGTGTCAATATGTTTGTGTGTGGGTGCACGCGGTGGTATAGTGTGCGTGGGTAGCACGCTGTGCTACAAACCTTTGACAAACACCAGTCCTGGACCTCCCTTGGGTCGAATTAGCTTAAAATTAGTACCGTGTGTTGTGCCGGCCTTCATAGGTGCTCGCTAACAGCACGTGCCCCACAAGTCTCTTAAGGCTACATAGGGAATCTTTGTTTATTTGTTTGAGCGCACAAATTATACATATACGGGCCTGGGGAATAATTGTTAAAAGCATTCCACACACTTAATATGAAGACAACAATGGACTTCGAATGGCCCCTGCCATGGAAATGTGGAATTTCCAATACGGGCTCATGCCATTTGACAGAGACGAGCATTACCATATATACATGATCAAATGAGCAGCCGATGTGAGATGGCTCGCAACTCCTCACCGGTTTATCACTCGAGGAATGACTTGACTTTCACTCTCACCTGTCAGCCTGCCCATCATAACTTTCACGGATTTAAATCAATCACGTGTGTGATTGGATCGGATAAAGGCGTGGTTCCCCCCCCCCCCCCCCCCCGAAGCATATTGACTCTAATGCTGTAAAGTAGCTGACTTTCCACAAGGGCTTTCAGTATCACAAAAGCGTTCAATCTGTTATTATCTTCTCTTTAAAACCTACCTTATGAGCCGATCGATTGATCGAATGGGGGTTTATTTAACCTGGTGAGAACCACTTCCAATCTGTTTTCAGAGGGTGACCTGGATGAATAATACGTCACAGCCCATACAGTGGAACAGGGGTCCAACTAACGGGCAATGCTCAAACTAAATAACGGCTAGAAAAGGCAATTGCAGGACAGAGTTCAATCATAATTTCTATTTAGACTGGAGGAATCCATTGAGCTATGAAGCTCTTTTTCACAGATGCCCAGAAGTTTTCACAGACGTCCAGTCGCGTTAAACGTACATGTGCCGGGACGGTGAAGTATGGTTAAAAAACAACAACTTGACACCGTGCAGGGAGACCTTCATCTAGCAGTAGATTAAACAAGGGCCGTAAATTATTGTTATTTTTATTATATGTACAGCATATTTATGTAGTGTATACAGAAATATACTCTTAATACATCTTCACGTTTGGTTTACTGGAGGGTGCTGGAAATTAGCCTAACAAACTATAGTGGACTCGCTTATCTGCGTGCGGTTTATGCGATTAGCGGCTTACCCGCGTACCTGAGATTTGGACAAAAAACAATTATTCATGGATTTTCCCTTAAGCCCAAATGAAAAATCTTAAAACGGTTATACATTGTTGTTCTTAGAAATGTTTATTACAAGTCACGTGCTTAATCCAATCAAATGTTACTCCGGTTAATCCGACATCCACGTGATTGCCTCTACAGTACAGGAGTTGCATATCTTTACAACAGTGGGGTGCAGTTTCATTGATGTTGATTGGTGTGGCTCTGCTATCATCCACTTAGTGGGCCGAGTCTCCTGCTGAGCAGGAGCACGGGAGTGTTATTGTCACTCAGCACGCGCATCGATCTGTCCATTCTACACGACAAATGTTTTTCTATTTTTCATTAACAAACGTAAATTTCTTTCATGGATGCGTTTTTATTATCCGCGATTTTGAATTATGCGCGGACGTCCTCCCCGTCAATTTGCGCGGATTATAATCGAGACTCGACTGAAATTACATTTTCCAGAAAAGCCTCGGCCAGTCTGACTCTGCTGGGAGTGGTGAGGGAAGGGGTGGGTGTGGGTCCACTTGGGATGTTTGACGGACGCCATGGTGATGGCATGCGGGTCTTGCCTCCGCTCAACATTTACCAAAAGACCACTTCCACCACCACCGCCAACAACACAAAAAATTGCAATTCATGAATACATAAAGGTTGCGCATTTAATCTCCAGGCCCGCCGAAGGGAGAAACGTCCGTGTTGAAGTCGTGCGCGTTTTTTGGCTTCTCCCTGTGAAAATGTGGGGCTGGCTTTGAGACCCTTTTGAAGTCGGCACCGGGAGAGAGAGGGGGTGCGGGTGGCGCGCATCGCACGTGCGTGACAACTTTTTTTTCAGCAGAGAAGCGCTCTGATTTTTGTTCCCACCACCACCACCGCCGCCGCCGCCGCCGTCTGTTTGAAGTTCACGTGCAGCAGAATGGTGTTGCCGCGTTGCCTCTCTCTCCCTAGCGACAACACAAAACGGCAACAGCGTTGCTCCGTTGCCACGCGGATTCGCGCGCGCGCCTCCCGTCGGCCCTGCCTTTCCAGAGAGGGTTTTTTTTCCCTCTCTATGATTATTATTTTTATATTTTTTTTCCTCTCTATAAAACATTTTTCTCTCCATGATTATAATTTTTATTTTATATTTTTTCCTCTTCATGATTATTTTTTATCTCTATGATTTTCATTTTTATTATTATTTTTCTCTATGACTAATTTTTTGTATGATTTTCTCTCTATTATTATAATTTGTATTATATTTTTCCTCTCTGATTATTTTTATATGATTATAATTAATATTATTTTTTCTCTATTTTTTTAAATCTATAATTATATATTTGTATTATATATTTTTTCTCTTTATGATTCAAATTCTTATATTTTTTTTCCTCTTTATGATTCTTATTTTTTTTTCTCTCTATGATGATCATTTTTATTATTTTTCTCTATAAACGTAATTAAATTTTTATCTATGATTCAAATTTGTATTTTATTTTTTCCTCTATGATTATTATTCGTATTATCTATTTTTTCCTCTTCATGATTTTTTTCTCTATGATTATAATTTTTATTGCATATATATTTTTCTCTCTATGATTACAATTTTTATTACATATATTTTCTCTCTCTGATTATAATTTTAATTATTATATATATTTATTTCTCGCGCGCAGGCAAAGCCAGACTGCCTGGTGGGGGCAGCAGAGACAGCAGTTTCTGACCGAATCTTCGGGATTTTTTCTTCCCCACGTGTGCATGTAACCTTACGTTGAACTTCTTTCGCACCCTACGTAGCCAACCGTGCTCATCGGTTAAAGGCTAACTCGATTTAGGGGAGGCCAAGGTCAGGTTCAGATATATACACATCACTGATATCGGTCGCGAGTAAGAGAGGTCGGATCTCCAAGTTCGTCGTGCGGTGCGCTAACCACTGCGCCACCTCTCCCCGCCACTAATCGGAGGTGCGGGATCCGCGGTTGATTGTAAACCCTCTAGGGGAGGGGAGGCTCGGGACAGCCCGAGTCGTCGCCATCTCTCACCCTTTCTGCCACGTGACATTATTGCCCTCAGGCATCTGCACACGAGATTGATTTTATCGCTCCGTCCCCCCAGTCGACATCCTCTCGGATGCGTTCCATTCCTTGGATGCCACTCCGTTCACTCTTCTTGATCACCCTGCCGAGTTGAGTGATGTGCTCAGCCCAAGCCCCACTCACTTCTCTCTTCACAATTCGAGTGACGCCGTTAACCCGCGGTGGCTAGATGTTAACTACCTCGCCTGGTATACAGGAGGTCGTGGGTGGTCGCTTGGATTTTTCTCTGGCTTTTACAGTTTTCCCCGGCTATACATTTACAGTTGATAAGCCACTTCGTTGTGACCGGGCCACTTCTAAAAAAGAGCTGTGTAGCCCTGTAGGTCTTACCTGGTCAAACAAAACATAGTTTAGTTTTTAACCCGAGCGTGTTCTCTCAGTCACGTGTGCTTCTTTCCGTTTCCACGCGAACATTCCAAGCATGCGTCTATCTCTCCGTGAATCTTCGCAGACTTTATCAGTGTTTGTTCCAATTTTTTTTTTATGTTTAAGTATACATTCAAACATACGGCGAGTAACGTTAAATCCCCTTGCCAAGGACACGCCGAAACATGAATTCCCGGCCCTGTTTACGTGCCGAGAGGCCACGGCGAGTTGCGCATTTGTTACGGAAAGCTGGGCACTTAGCGAAAAAATAAATTACGACTAAAATACAGGAGGAGGAATTCTGCACAAGTCTGGCTGCCGCCTGATGAGGCCGGTGCTTTGTGTAATTACCGGCGCAACGACACGGTGCTCGAATTGAAAATGTCGCGGGTTTACTCTCCAACACACCGGTGTTGCTGAACGAGTCACTAATTGGCACGTTCTGTTTACGTGGCAACCCTTACTACATTGTCTGTGTCGGGTGGCGGCGGGTTTGTCGGCAAAGTTATCTTCACGCGATATAATCCCACCCCCCCTCTCTATTATGGATACTATTGGTCGCGAAAGCCCGACTGCCTACAACTACTACCACATGTTCAATAGAATGAGGAAGCCGCGCGCAAAACTCTCCTCGTATTGCCCCAGCGCCTCGCTCACTCCATCTGATTACAGCCTCGACAGCAGAACAGCTGCTCGATTGGCTGGCACGCCGGGCCTGTTAAACCAGTTATATATGCGTTGGTCTTGTACATAATGTCTAGACGGCCTTTTGGCAATGTTGGCGTTTTATCGGGACGAGGCACATACACGTGCAAGGTGGATCGCGGGCGGAACCTGTTTTAGTTCGGATCGCCATGACATTTTTGGCTTTTGTTGACAGTTTATAGAAAACAAGCGGCAGGAGATCAGGGGCCCAATCCCCCTCTGCAGTGTAAGTGGCGTTTGGCATTATTATTTGGCCGTGACAAAATACACTCGGCCCTCAGAGGGTTTAGTGGTTTAGTCAAGAATGGTGGTGGGGGGGCTGGGATCTGCGTTGAACGTGTCTCGCGTGGCTTCGCTGCGTGCCCCCCTTTTTGTGCGGCAAATTTCCGTGTGGTTTTGGGTTGCGCTGCGTCCGAGTGGCTGAACGGTTTTGTCCGTGCGGCTTTGTCGCGGTTTCATTTCTTGTTGTTGTCTTGAAATGACGAGGCATACGATGGTATTTGTTAAAATAAATTGTACGCAGCGTATGCATTTACGTTTTAACTTCTTTCACGTCGTGCGTAGCCAACCCGTGCTCATCGGAGGTGCATCGCCACCACCGTCGTCATCCTCGTCGCCTTCGTAGCTACGGTGAGGTGGTAGTGGCACACCGTGTCGCCAGGCCTCTGTGTGTGTGTCTGGTCGTCACATTGACCTCCGCTTCCGCCACCGAGGTCACAGTTTGGCTTGTCGGAGGGAAACCGGAGCGCCCGGAGAAAGCCCGCGCACACGAGGGGGGGGGGGGGGGCATCACGGTGGCACGTGCAGGACTCACGCACGTGAAAAGTGCATCAAACAATAATGTCCGTAATAATAATAAGTCGATGACTTACAATTAAGGGAATTAGTTTCATAACTTACAGCCCATCCATTGTCAATGGGAGGAGGTAGTGGGTTCGATCCCGACCCTGACGATGCCCGTGGTGAAATGTTACCTACCTTGCCCGGTACACAGGAGGTCGTTGGTTCAAACCATCCCGGCCCTGACGCCTGCTGTATATTTGGACTTTGCATGTTCTCTCTCCCCGTGGATTTTTCTCTGGGTTCTCCCGGTTTTCTCTCCACATTTAGAATCAACGCGCATTTAAGAGTATTTGGATGCTATACATTTCCACGCGATAAGCCCACTTCGTTGAGCTGTCATTTGTGATTGCCAGGTCGCTTCTGAAAAAAAGAGCCACATGGCAGGTCAGTGGACAGTTATAAGAGGTGCCTTGACCATACTTCACCGCGCTGGTCAGTGCGGATTGGTGGGGAAGAGAGCCAGGATCAGTTCAGACGTCGCTCGCCACCGATGTCAACCGCGGCGAGGAAACCTTCTCTGGTCGCTGGGGTCATAGTGCAACGTGCTAACCACTGCGCCACCACCACCACCACCACCGGGCGTACGCAAGTAATATGAAAATGTTAACGTGCGTACTTATTGCGTAGCAGCACAGCAATACTGCCCGGTTTGCGTCGGGGATGCGTTCCTCAAAGGTGCGACGACGACGAATATCGAAATGGCGTCAAACAGAGCGGCGTACAGGGCGGCGGGTAGCGGTGGGTAGCGGTGGTGGCGGTGGTGCTGGTGGTGCTGGTGGTGGTGCTGGTGGTGGTGGTGGCGGTGGTGGTGGTGGTGGCGGTGGTGCTGGTGGTGGTGGTGCTGGTGGTGGTGGTGGCGGTGGTGGTACTGGTGGTGCTGGTGGTGGTGGTGCTGGTGGTGGTTGTGCTGGTGGTGCTGGTGGTGGTGGTGCTGGTGGCGGTGGTGGTGGTGGTGGTGGTGCTGGTGGTGGTGGTGCTGGTGGTGGTGGTGGCGGTGGTGGCGGTGCTGGTGGAGGAGGAGGCGAAGGCTGAGAGGCGACGGACAGCGAGAGAGGACGGACGACGCTGTCAGCGAGGTTGACTGTGGGGGAGTTGAGGCGACGCTAATGAGGTAGCTAGCGGTGTGCATCATAAAGTGACGACGTGCTTGCGAAACGGCGTCCATCAAAGCGAAGACGCTGCCACGTAGAGCCAAGCAGCAGCAGCAACAACAAGATGGCGGCGGCGGGAGGGTACCAGTGGCGCTCACGCGCGCAACTTCGTCCTGGACGTACCCGCAACGTTACGTGAAATTACTAAAAAAAAACATACACGAGTGTACAGCCGTAAGCGTGAACACACATCATACAGGGTGCAATGAGATACAATAAACTATTTAACAAAAATCAGCGAAGAAATATATCGTGGTCTACAGTAGAGTAAAATTAGTTTTTATTTACACGCGACGCAAAGTGGTTCCTTGTACAGGGTGCGTGGTGGTGGAGGCGAAGCTTGAGAGGCGACGGATAACGAGCGCGGACGGACGACGCTGTCAGCGACGTGAGTGTGGGATTGTCGAGGCGACGCGACTCGGGTCGCGGTGTTACTCATAACGCGGCGACGTCCTTGCGAAAAGGGAGAGACGTAACTCGGGTTATTGCTCTACGTGCAATTAATCTGGTCACGTGACCACACAGCAAATGAAACCAAGAGCGGAAAATCATCACAACTCCTCGACTCTCCCCGAGGGGACGAATAATCGGCGCCGCTATGCGAGGTGGGCACGCGCTCGACGTTCATCTCGGCGGGGAGTCGGCCGGACCTGCCAACTCGGGACCCTCAATTGCAGCGGCAGAGTCGTGGCAGCAGAGCAAGAGCCAGCGACGAGCAGACGATGCCTCCTCCGGCTCCTCCAGTGGGGACAGCTCGAGGAGTCGTGCCCAGCTGATGCCTCAAGCACTGTTACTCACCATGGGGGGGAGGGAGGGAAGGGGGTGGCGAGCCCCCCACGCAGGATCATCAGTGATCTGACTGAGTTGGTCTGATGGACACGAAACGAAGACGATGATTATGAAGACAACGAAGACGATGGTTATGAAGACAACGAATCGCGGCTTAACGCTTCTGGCCGTGGCTTATAGATTCGTGGCTCAGCGCAGTAGCGTGACGAACGTAGGGGGCAGAGGGTGCCATGCCCCCCCCCCACCCCCCCTGGTGACCAAAGCTACGAGTTGTGGGCCCCCTTGACAACCACCGTGAGATTTGTTTTCAACAAGTGCCAAATAACAACAACGCTTATGTCATGATTAGGCAAGAGTAGCCGCGATGTACATAGTACGCCTAGGTGCGAAGCATCAAAGATTGCAGCCACCCCCTGAGCTGATGATGTCCCTATTACGCCACTGATAATGATGTCACTACTACACCACTGATAATGATGTCGTTACTACGCCACTGATAATGATGTCGCTACTACACCACTGATAATGATGTTGCTACTACACCACTGATAATGATGTCGTTACTACGCCACTGATAATGATGTCGCTACTACACCACTGATAATGATGTTCTAACTACACCACTGATAATGATGTCACTACTACACCACTGATAATGATGTCGTTACTACGCCACTGATAATGATGTCGCTACTACACCACTGATAATGATGTTGCTACTACACCACTGATAATGATGTCCCTACTACGCCACTGATAATGATGTCGTTACTACGCCACTGATAATGATGTCGCTACTACACCACTGATAATGATGTTGCTACTACACCACTGATAATGATGTCACTACTACACCACTGATAATGATGTCGTTACTACGCCACTGATAATGATGTCGCTACTACACCACTGATAATGATGTTGCTACTACACCACTGATAATGATGTCACTACTACACGACTGATAATGATGTAGTCACTACGCCACTGATAATGATGTCGCTACCACGCCGCTGATAATGATGTGGCTACTACGCCACTGATAATGATGTCGTTACAACGCCACTGATAATGATGTCGCTACTACACCACTGATAATGATGTCGCTACTACACCACTGATAATGATGTCGCTACTACGCCACTGATTATGATGTCGCTACTACACCACTGATAATGATGTCGTTACTACACCACTGATAATGATGTCACTACTACGCCACTGATAATGATGTCGCTACTACACCACTGATAATGATGTCGTTACTACGCCACTGAAAATGATGTCGCTACTACGCCACTGATAATGATGTCGCTACTACACCACTGATAATGTTGTCGTTACTACGTCACTGATAATGATGTCGCTACTATGCCACTGATAATGATGTAGCTACTACGCCACTGATAATGATGTCGCTACTACGCCACTGATAATGATGTCGCTACTACGTCACTGATAATAATGTCGCTACCACGCCACTGATAATGATGTCGTTACTACACCACTGATAATGATGTCGTTACTACACCACTGATAGTGATGTCGCTACCACGCCACTGATAATGATGTAATTACTACGCCACTGATGATTTCGCTACCACGCCACTGAAAATGATGTCTCTACCACGCCACTGATAATGATGTCATTACTACACCACTGATAATGATGTCGTTACTACGCCACTGATAATGATGTTGTTACTACGCCACTGATAATGATGTCGCTACTACGCCACTGATAATGACGTCGTTACTACGCCACTGATAATGATGTAACTACTACACCACTGACAATGATGTCGCTACCACGCCACTGATAATGATGTCACGACTCCGCCACTGATAATGATGTCGCTACCACGCCACTGATAATGATGTCGTTACTACGCCAATGATGATGATGTCATTACTACGCTGCTGATAATGATGTCGCTACTACACCACTGATAATGATGTCGCTACTACGCCACTGATAATGATGTCGCTACCACGCCACTGATAATGATGTCGCTACCACGCCACTGATAATGACGTCACTACTACACCACTGATAATGATGTCGCTACTACGCCACTGATAATGATGTTGTTACTACGCCACTGATAATGATGTCGTTACTACACCACTGATAATGATGTCGCTACCACGCCACTGATATCGATGTCACTAACACGCCACTGATGATGATGTCGTTACTACACCACTGATAATGATGTCATTACTACGCCACTGATAATGATGTCGCTACCACGCCACTGATAATGATGTCGCTACCACGCCACTGATAATGACGTCACTACTACACCACTGATAATGATGTCGCTACTACACCACTGATAATGATGTTGTTACTACGCCACTGATAATGATGTCGCTACAACGCCACTGATAATGATGTCGCTACCACGCCACTGATGATGATGTCACGACTACGCCACTGATAATGATGTCGCTACTACACCACTGATAATGATGTAGCTACTACACCACTGATAATGATGTCGCTACTACACCACTGATAATGATGTAGCTACTACACCACTGATAATGATGTAGCTACTACACCACTGATAATGATGTCGCTACCACGCCACTGATAATGATGTCGCTACTACGCCACTGATAATGATGTCGCTACCACGCCACTGATAATGATGTCGCTACTACGCCACTGATAATGATGTCGTTACTACACCACTGATAATGATGTCGTTACTACACCACTGATAATGATGTCATTACTACGCCACTGATAATGATGTCGCTACCACGCCACTGATATCGATGTCACTACCACGCCACTGATAATGACGTCACTACTACACCACTGATAATGATGTCGCTACTACGCTACTGATAATGATGTCGTTACTATGCCACTGATAATGATGTCGCTACAACGCCACTGATAATGATGTCGCTACCACGCCACTGATAATGATGTCGCTACTACGCCACTGATAATGATGTCACCACTACGCCACTGAAATGATGTCGTTACTACACCACTGATAATGATGTAGCTAATACACCACTGATAATGATGTCGCTACTACGCCACTGGTAATGATGTCGTTACTACGCCACTGATAATGATGTCGTTACTACGCCACTGATATCGATGTCACTACCACGCCACTGATAATGATGTCGCTACCACGCCACTGATAATGACGTCACTACTACACCACTGATAATGATGTCGCTATTACGCCACTGATAATGATGTCGTTACTACGCCACTGATAATGATGTCGCTACAACGCCACTGATAATGATGTCGCTATCACGCCACTGATAATGATGTCGCTACTACGCCACTGATGATGTCGTTACTATACCACTGATAATGATGTCGCTACTACACCACTGATAATGATGTCGCTACTACACCACTGATAATGATGTCGTTACTACGCCACTGATAATGATGTCGCTACTACGCCACTGATAATGATGTCGCTACTACACCACTGAAAATGATGTCGCTACCACGCCACTGATAATGATGTCGCTACTACACCACTGATAATGATGTCATTACTACGCCACTGATAATGATGTCGCTACCACGCCACTGATAATGATGTCGCTACCACGCCACTGATAATGATGTCGCTATTACGCCACTGATAATGATGTCATTACTACGCCACTGATAATGATGTCGCTACCACGCCACTGATAATGATGTCGCTACCACGCCACTGATAATGACATCACTACTACACCACTGATAATGATGTCGCTACCACGCCACTGATAATGATGTCGCTACCACGCCACTGATGACATCACTACTACACCACTGATAATGATGTCGCTACTACGCCACTGATAATGATGTCGTTACTACGCCACTGATAATGATGTCGTTACTACGCCACTGATAATGATGTCGTTACTACGTCACTGATAATGATGTCGCTACTACGCCACTGAAAATTATCTCGTTACTACGCCACTGATAATGATGTCGCTACTACCCCACTGATAATGATGTCGTTACTAAGCCACTGAAATGATGTCGTTACTACACCACTGATAATGATGTCGCTACCACGCCACTGATAATGATGTCGTTACTACGCCACTGATAATGATGTCGTTACTACGCCACTGATAATGATGTCGCTACTACACCACTGATAATGATGTCATTACTACGCCACTGATAATGATGTCATTACTACGCCACTGAAAATGATGTCGTTACTACGCCACTGATAATGATGTCATTACTTCGCCACTGATAATGATGTCACTACTACGCCACTGATAATGATGGCGTTACTACGCCACTGATAATGATGTCGCTACTACACCACTGATAATGATGTCGTTACTACGCCACTGATAATGATGTCATTCCTACACCACTGATAATGATGTCATTACTACGCCACTGATAATGATGTCATTACTACGCCACTGCTAATAATGATTTCGCTACTACGCCACTGATGATGTCGTTACTACACCACTGCTAATGATGTCGTTACTACGCCACTGATAATGATGTCGTTACTATACCACTGATAATGATGTCGCTACTACACCACTGATAATGATGTCGCTACTACGCCACTGATAATGATGTCGCTACTACAGCACTGATAATGATGTCGCTACTACACCACTGATAATGATGTCGCTACTACGCCACTGATAATGATGTCGCTACTACGCCACTGATAATGATGTCGCTACTACACCACTGATAATGATGTCGTTACTACGCCACTGATAATGATGTCGCTACTACGCCACTGATAATGATGTCGTTACTACGCAACTGATAATAATGTCGTTACTACACCACTGATAATGATGTCGTTACTACGTCACTGATAATGATGTCGTTACTACACCACTGATAAAGATGTCACTACTACGCCACTGATAATGATGTCGTTACAACACCGCTGGCTCTGCACCACAGCTGAGCCACTATAGTAATAGACCAAGTGCAGAATCACTGAACCGGAATTGCTAGCTTGAAAGCATTTAGCGCGGGGACCTTGAAAGTGCGGGGCCCGTAGCTACTACTAGCTACTACACATGTAGTAGCTACTACTACACATGTAGTACTACACATGTAGTAGTAGCTACACATGTAGTAGTAGCTACTTTTGCTACGAGGATAATCCGGCACTGCTTCTACGACAAGTTCTCGAGACAACAACAACGTAAAAAAGTGACCCCTCCGGCTCTGTCCGCTTTTGAGTGGCGTTTTGATTGCGAGTGGCGTTTGTTGTCACAGCGGGGCGGGCGGTGGGCGGGGGATGGGGCGGTGGATGAGCAGCTCGCTTCCTGCGGGAGGGGATTCCGTTGCCAGCGGAAACACGGCGCGCGTGAGCGAGGTTTAATATTAGCACCGGCACGCAGAGGTCCGACGGGGCCAGGAGGCTCACCTCTCTCGAGTTTGCAGACACGGGGGCTGTGAAATATTCCAGCCCCTGTCGCTGCTCTTCCTGGCCTCTCCCGCTGAAAAAAAAAAGAAACGACGCGCACGTGCACGCGCGTGCCAACACGCACAGCATCCGTTCGCCACTGAGTGGCGGTGACGCCACCACCGCACGTGTGCCAGGCTAGGTGCACTCTGAGGCCACGCGAAGTGTCGATTGATCACGGGGCAGACCCAGGTGCCATGGGATGACTGAGATGACTGGTAGTAGATGCATCACCTGTGCTCCCTGCTGCGTTAACTTGCTGTGTTTTAGCCGCTCATTGTTGTGAGCGTCGCTCTTCTGCCCTCCGTTGTTGCTGAAAGGCGACTGCCTTCAACTACCCAGCAGCCTCCTGCATAGAGGCCAATCTTGACACCGCTGGTACCAGTCTCCGGCAAGTCCACTCTGCTCCAGAATCTCCCGTACCGCATCAGCCCAACTCTTCTCGCACCCGTTTAGCCCCCTCTATCCGGCCAAACAGAAACTGCTTAGACATGCAGTGGCTGGGCATGCGGGCTACATGACCCACACTCATGCACGTCCATTCACATACAAAGACAAAGATCCCCCCCATAGCCTGAACATACTGTTGGGGCAAGTGCTGCTAGCGAGCATCTATGAAGGCCGGCATGGCACATTAGGTGTGGGTGGTCAACACTATGCCCGGCCGCCTTTGTCTTCCCAGTGGTGATGTGTACACACCACACCAGGTACTCATTTGAGGCTTAGTCGACCTAGGGGATGCCCAGGATTTGTTCAGACAATCTTCACTGGTGTTGGTCGTGAGCGAACTCGGGTCTCCGGGTTTGTAGGACAGCGTGCTAACCACTGCGCCACCGCTCCCCACACATACACACACGTACCCACACATACACACACGTACCCACACATACACACACGTACCCACACATACCCACACATACACACACGTACCCACACGTAGCCACACATACACACACGTACCCACACATACACACGTACCCACACATACCCACACATACCCACACATACCCACACATACACACACATACATACACACGCGTACCCAAACATACACACACGTACCCACACATACACACACGTACCCACACGTAGCCACACATACACACACGTACCCACACATACACGTACACACACGTACCCACACATACCCACACATACACACACGTACCCACACGTAGCCACACATACACACACGTACCCACACATACACACACATACACACACGTACCCACACATACACACGTACCCACACGTACCCACACATACCCACACATACACACACGTACCCACACATACCCACACTACACACACGTACCCACACATACCCACACATACACACACATACACACACGTACCCATACACACACGTACCCACACATACACACACATACACACACGTACCCACACATACACACACGTACCCACACATACCCACACGTACCCACACATACACACACGTACCCACACATACACACGTACCCACACATACCCACACATACACACATACCCACACGTACCCACACATACACACACACGTACCCACACATACACACACATACACACGTACCCATACATACCCAAACATACCCACACTACACACACGTACCCAAACATACACACACATACACACACATACCCACACATACACACACATACACACACATACACACGTACCCACACATACACACACATACACACACATACATACACGTACCCACACATACACGTACCCACACGTACCCACACATACACGTACCCACACATACACACACGTACCCACACGTACCCACACATACACACACGTACCCACACGTACCCACACATACACATACCCACACATACACACACGTACCCATACACACACGTACCCACACATACACACACGTACCCACACATACACACACATACACACATACCCACACACGTACACACACACACACACGTACCCACACATACACACATACACACACATACACACACGTACCCATACACACACATACCCACACTACACACGCGCACGAAACGGACATCTACACGGGTGACACTTCCTGTTTGAGAGACGTCCTCCGGGTCAAGGGGTTATCAAGCTCAAGGGACAACCCTGGACATTGATGCGGTTCATGCCTCACCGTCACCTCTCTCTCCTCCTCTCACGATCCCGTCACGGGCCCGTTGCCAGCTCCGCTCCCGCGGTCTCATCAACACCCTCTGGGCCCTCGGCTCAGACTGCACCGCGCTCCCGGCCACGCAAATCGGGTCCGTGGTCATGTTGCGCGCCGTGTTTCAGCGACAGTTCAGCGTCTGAGCTTCACTCTTGGGGCTTCACCACTCGACGTTTTGGCTGCGGATGGAATGACCCTTCCCCCCCCCCCGTCAGTTTCAACTTCAAATCTCGGTTTAAAACCCATCATCCATTAAGTGGCCGATACAGTATTCACCACAACGGTGTGGGATGTCAACAGCGACTGTCCTATATGCGGAGAATGGCCCCTGCCATAGGAATGTGTAAAATATTCCCCCACCCTCCCCACCCCCGACTGTGTCAGGACCTCGACGAGAGATGAGCGTTCGTGTTGAATGTCGAGACCTGACTTATCCAGTTTTCTTTCAGTGCGTTTGCTAATCGCATCCGTTCCGTGCCCGGTATCGCCACCAGCGCTTGTGAGATGTGAGGCTTGCGTGCCGTCAGGGCGAGCGACCCGCACACCGCCACGAGCGAGCGAGGCGAGGGAGGGTGAGAGAGAGAGAGGGGGGGGAGACATACTACATAGAAAACATAAGGGGAACATAGACATGGAGTAGGGAGAGAGGGGGTAGAGAGAGGGGGGTAGAGAGAGGGGGGGTAGAGAGAGGGGGGGTAGAGAGAGGGGGTAGAGAGAGAGAGGGGGGGCAGACATACTGCATAGAAAACATAAGGGGAACATAGACATGGAGTAGGGAGAGAGGGGGTAGAGAGAGGGGGGTAGAGAGAGGGGGGGTAGAGAGAGGGGGGGTAGAGAGAGGGGGTAGAGAGAGAGAGGGGGGGCAGACATACTGCATAGAAAACATAAGGGGAACATAGACATGGAGTAGGGAGAGAGGGGGTAGAGAGAGGGGGGGGGAGACATACTACATAGAAAACATAAGGGGAACATAGACATGGAGTAGGGAGAGGGGGGGTAGAGAGAGGGGGGGTAGAGAGAGGGGGTAGAGAGAGGGGGGTAGAGAGAGGGGGGGTAGAGAGAGGGGGTAGAGAGAGAGAGGGGGGCAGACATACTGCATAGAAAACATAAGGGGAACATAGACATGGAGTAGGGAGAGAGGGGTAGAGAGAGGGGGGGGTAGAGAGAGGGGGTAGAGAGAAGGGGTAGAGAGAGAGGGAAGGGGTAAGCAAAGCAGAGCGAGAAATCTTTTGTTGAATATTTCATTTAAAAATGGGGGGGGGGGGTTACATAAAGCAAAGCATTAACAAAACCGAAATGATGAACGAAGCAAAGTGCCGGCTACACCGAGCATCCTGTTTCCTCTGATCGTAAGAAAAGAGAGAGAGTGGGACTCTAGTCTCCGCCGCGTAGCGACATCTGGTTTTTCAGCCAAACTGCTACCGGAAAAGCAACAAAATAAAAGATGCCACGGGTCAGTGACCTTGAAGTCAGCCCCCAAGTTGTTTTGCTCCGGAAGTGAGAGATTAGAGAGGGAGACAAAACAAAGCGGGCAATATGCGGCGGGGCCTCGGCCAGGGCACAAGTCACCGGTCGGAGGTAATAATAATACAATTCTCTGGGGAGTTCTTCTTACGTTGAATTAACAAACCCGTCGCTTATTGTCGCGATCGATCGGACAACTTCACCGGATGTGGAAGCCCGCACACAGGATCTAATAATAATGACGCCACCACCACCACTTGGCTTTTATGATCGCATTCAGAGAATTAGAACGTCCCTCCTGAATCGCGAATTCATCAATCATCATCGGCCAGGGTCAGTCCATTGGCGGACGACAACGTCTCCCCAAGCCGTCGACATCTCGCGCAATCCGTCCGCCCGTGCGCGTCGTCCTTGCACGCGATCTACGCGCGTCGCACCATCTCTATGCTGAATGATTCCACCGCGACGCCTCACCGCACCGCCTCACCGCCTCACCACACCGCCTCACCACGCCGCCTCACCGCGAGTGCGGGCTGGCGAATGCGCGGTGGGTCAGACGTGGCAGCGGAGTTGCGTACAGTGCAACGACGCCTCCGATGAGTGGCGTGCGCCCCGTCGGGGCGATCACCACCGTTTGTAGAAAGGATTTCTCGTTCGTTCCTCGCCTGCCGGCTCCTCAAACACCCCCCCCCCCGGCGTTGACGTCACAGTCACCCCACGTGACCCCCAGAGAAATCCGCCCCCCCTAGAAGTGTGTCCACCGCGTGATTCCGCTCACCGTGCAAGGGCGCTTGTGGATTATCTCCAGATTTTTAGGACATCCCTTGCCGATGTAAGGGATGTCAGGGGAAGGATTCCCACCAAAAGGAGGGGGACGGTGACAGGGGAAGGTGGAGGAGCAAGCGAGGAGACGAGAGAGAGAGAGAACGGGCGGGAAGAGAGTTGGGATTTTGGCGGGAACGAGATTGAGAAGGCTGGGGGCGAGTGTGGAGACCCTTGTGTCGGCTCTCCTTTACACCAGTATAACAAAGTATAAGAATAGTTTTTTTTACCCTTTCTGGCAATAAAACAGTTGTGTTAAGATTGTTAAAACCACCCAAACTGAAACCTTTTTGCAAGGAATCAAGTTCTCTGGTCTGACACTGGTGGCGAGGCGAGGCCATCAAGAAGGCCGCTGTCTCTGGTGTAGACCAATCCGTTTCAAAGACAATGCCCATACATTATTATTATCAGAGCATGTTTTGTTTGCATGTTCACCACAAGTACGTGTGGTCAATGCGGACTTGATTCCTTGCAAAATGTTTCTGTTTGGTGTTTTAACATCTTAGCACAACTCTTTTATTGCCAGAAAGGGTAAAAACTATTCTCTATCTCCAGATGTATATCTGTGTGTGTGGGGAGGGGGGGGGGGCATGTTTTTCTTCTTCAGATTGATTCCTCCAGAATTCTCGCTCTCGAATCACATTACGGGGGGGAACGGGGACGCTGGAGGCGTCGGGCAGTAACGGGAATGAGAAAAGAGACCCACGGCACCGTCAGCGGCTAACACCGACTGCGCTGATTAGGGATTAGGCCAAGTTGCTGCCGCCTTGCACACAAACGTGTACCAGTGTGTCAGCCTTCTGCTGTGAAGGGAAGAGCACTTCACCATGTTATATCATTCGCAACGGTGAGTGAGTAACATTGCATCAGCAATGAAGCCAAGTGATCCATGGCATGCTGCGTCCAGCACCTTAAGGGTACTGGCGTCTGCTCGCATATAAATAATGTGACCATAATCCAAGACCGATAAGAATGTACCTTGCACAACATCCTTCTTAATTGACTTAGAGAAGCAAGATTTGTTCCTAAAACAAAACGAAACGGTTGGCTGCGTACGGCGCGCAAGAAGTTCAACACACGTACAGACTGAGCAAAGTACAGAGCTGTCAAGCCCTTGTCAGAGCCCTACCTTATTACAGACCAATTCAGACCTTATTGGTCACCCCGTGTGCCCTTATAAATCTCAACGTTCATCCTGCAAAGTCCCATCACAAGGGAGAAACTCTAACAAATAGACAAACTATATATTTTTGTTGCCCGTATTGAAACGGCTGTACGCCGTATGGACCTGAAAACTCAATGTCCCTGTACAAGACTACGGGGCAAACCGTGTGGGTTTACAGCTATGAAAGTAAATTGCAACCGCGCGCAAGATGAAGTGTAACCGATTCACAACTAATTGCACAACAAAGGCGAGTGGCGAATGAAGTTAATGGTAAGTGAGGAAACTTTATTTGATTGTAGACGTTACGGGAAGGCGAATCTGAATAGGGGCGCGTTTTAACATTCGCACTTTCGGCGACCATTTCCCCTCCGTCAGAAGGAGAATCGCCTTTTTGAAGCCACCCAGCACTCCGCTGCCGCTCCGTCAGCCCATGCTTAATGATTATTATTCGCCGGGTGCTATTTCGGGCTCAAATGCAATATCCTTCGCCGCTGTTACCACCTCCGTAGGAAATAGCTGGCGACCCGGAGTCGATGCTCAGGGACGGAGGAGGCCTGTGCGGAATTTGTCGACCGTGGAGTGGAGCTGGACGGGGCCGAGGAAAGGATAGCGGTGGGGGGGGGGGGGGAATGCCCCCTTTAAGTTTCGTTTGAGAGTCTCGCAGTGTGGCCCCACGGCCCCAATTGAATGCCCGGGTGCGGTGTGCAGTGAACATCGCCACGGGGGGAGACAAAGGCGGCCGGGCGTGGTGCTGGCCAACCCCCCTTCCCCGTGTGCCACAGTGCCGGCCTTCGTGTGTGCTGCTACTCGCTCACGGCACTTGCCCCAACAGTCTGTTACGGCTACACGGAGGGTCTTTGTGTGAATGTGTGGGGAGCGGTGGTGTAGTGGTTGGCACGCTGTGCCACGAACCCGGCTACCCGAGTTCGATTCTCGCTCACGGCCAACACCGGTGACGATTATCTGAACCCGTCCTGCGCCTCCAATAGGTCCACTCAGTCGCAACTGGGTACCTGATGCGGTGTGTAGTAAACATCGCCACTGGGGAGACAAAGGCGGCCGGGCATGGAGCTTGCCACCCACCCCCTCGTGTGCAGTTCCGGCCTTCAAAGGTGCTGCTCACTAACAGCACTTGCCCCAACAGTCTGTTAAGGCTACACGGCGGTGGAATGCTCACTAACAGCACTTGCCCCAACAGTCTGTTAATGCTACACGGCGGGCCTTTGAATCCGGTAGTTAGTGTCCACATTTGTCCCTTGCAGAGCGCACAAGCCTGTGGTGCACTTGGTAATAAAATATAATTTTCATCTGTAAGGCGCAGTTTCATACGTAGATATCAATGCGCCATGCATGGAAAACAGGAAAGAACCCCAACCTGCAGGAGGTGATTGGCTAGGACTAGGCGTGGAGTAAAGGCCAGTTAAAAGGGCTGAGTTTTCAAGACGTGACTTAAATATATCTAACGATCCCGATTGTCTTGCTGCGAAAGCGTTACCAAAGTCTGTGAGCTGCACAGTGTCAAATGCGCCATCAGCCCAGGACACGAGCCTTGATCTCGGAGCACTTGGAAGAAGACGATCCGACGATCTCGGGGACCTCGTTGGAGTGTAACAAATGGACCGGTTCCAGCAAACATTGCGGGGGTCTTAACCCATCAGAGAGCAGTCAGGGAGCAGGAGCAGGGCCCGGCGTGCGGCCGATAATAAACCCTGAGCCTGAGGCGAGCGCGCCCGCTCTACCGGAGGGCCTCCGCGGCCGTCTGGAACGCTCTTCCGTTCGATTGTAGGAAGCCACCGGGAGCTGTGCACTTTTAAATAATCTAGATTGACAAACTAATTTATATGGAGCTGCGTTTTGTGTTTATTTTGTTCGCCCCCCCCCCCCCACACACCTGCGATTTAGCACGGTTGGCTACGTACGGTGGTGCGAAAGGAGTGCAACATGCGTACGCACATACAGATGGGGCAACGCAGGTTTCCTAACCACGACTCAAGACCACGGTCAGCACCATCGCTGGTGATAGCCAGCAGCGACCGGCCGATACCAGAGCCGTGTTACTGAGCTCCCGCGTTCAGAAATAGGGCACCTATTGCATCATCATCACAACCGGACGTTCGTCTGGGCAACGCAATAATGGTTGTGTGTTCTGGTGGTGTCAATTATTCACACGGCAGCGTAGTATTCGGATGGCGAGATGGAAGCAAGTTGGTGTTTGCTCAATTTATTCCGAACACGCATGAGCAAAAGCAGCTGAGGTCAGACTTGACCGCCGTGTCACCCATCTGCTCCAATTGATCTTACGCATTGCATCAAATACACATAACGTAAGTGTTATCATTTGTTGCATTATAATGTACGCATCGTCATCATTATTATTATGAATCGCTCCCGGTGGTATTGTGACAGCTATGAGTTCAAATCCCAGCCAGGGGTCAACTTATCCAACCATTCCCCAGGGGGTGAATAACATACAAAAAATAAGTTGGCGAGAAATTAAGTGGTTGTCTTAAGTCGGAATTGGCCTCTGCCATAGCAATGTGGCATTGTCATCTTCGGGAAATGATTTTTGAGCAGCAAACACAAGTCTGACTGTCGATGAGACCCAGAGAGTCGAATCCGGTCCAGGGTTTGTGGCTTTTAATGTTTCTGATGAATAGTATATGTCTGGAAGGCCAAATGGCCTATGGGCTAAAATATTTAACGGTTTATATGGAGACACAGATCTGAGTTTTCTTTCAGTATAATTCCACCAATAACGCTTTGGCATAATCCAAGGCATAAATGAGTTTCTACGCCGCTTGACTTTAGTGAATGCCCCACTGCCAATTCTCAGAGTCAACCACCCGCCCGCCCACCCGCCCGCTCAAAACGTACCCCTCGTTTTGGTGTAGGGTAAAGTTCGCCGGAGCGGTTACAGGTAACGGGGGCAGGCCCCGTATCGGCACACTCTGTCCCGGCGTCTCGCGAGCATCCGCGGTGGGTTTGGACCGCGACAGGATTGCGTCAGCGCAATCGGGCTCCGGCCGGCGGCGAGCGGACGCCCGCTTCTGCTGTGCGCGTTCCTGCGTTGGCTGTCGCACGATGGCCAATATCCAACAGTGTTTGACTGCTGGCTGGGCTCTCTCTCACGCCGCCCCCCCCCCCCCCCAATAATCCCCCCCCCCCCCCCACCATCTAATTGAATTCTTATAGTCAAGTCAGATATGAATGCAATTTAGCGATGGGCATTGTAGTGTGCGACGGAACTGTGGTTGGGGGGGGGGGTTTGCACTGCCGCACGCCGCTTCACATCACCGTTGTTATGTCACGCCACGTTTCACGGAGGGCCCCCCCCCCACCCCCCCCCCCCCCCCCCCCATTCTTGCCGCTTCACAGCGCCGCCGACGCCGCTCGCGTGCACGGGGAGGTGAGAGCGAGGCTATAGCCGCACGAGAGACGCGAGCAGATCGGATCGCTTGCTCATTACGGCGCGATAGAAGTTCAACATGCAGACATGACGTCTAGCGGTTAAGATGCGTTCCGAGTTTATCAACTAGCATCTTTGCCCGTCCTAGGACGGAAGCTGTAATATTTACGAAAAAATTGAGCAGAGTATAATTGTGTCTTGCGCAAATTTAATGGCAGTGAATCTTGCACGAAAGTATGTCATCAAACACTTCACTGCAGTTCACTGTAGCACTGTATTAATGGCAGTTATTCTTGCACAAAACGAAGTCATAAATCACTTCACTGCAGTTCGCTGTATCACTGTATTAATGGCAGTGAATCTGGCACAAAACTGTCATAAAACACCTACTTCATATCACTGTAGCACTGTATATAAACTGACCTTCAATTTGTTAAAATTCACTGCTCTGATACTGTATTCTCTTCTGCTTTCGGTTGCTGTTTTGAAATGAATTGTAAATCGATACAATATCTGCAACATCACGGAGAAATGTCTCCATAAAGAAGGGGCAATTTGCGCCTAGACAAATGCAATGACTTTAGGCGCAGTGCTCTGAGACTTATGCTGTGTTGTAGCTCGCCAGAGCAGCAAACAATCTGAATAGGGGGCAATGGTGGCAAAACAGCAGATAAATGTTCATTTTAGCATAATTTGCAAGCGTAAAGTTGACCTTGCTTTAGTTTGACGTGGCGAAGAAATACATGAAGGCAGGAAATGCAGTGGGATGTGGCGTGGAATGAATTGTCTGGTTAGCTCTAGATAAAGAGGGGACAATGGAGGTATTAAAAAAAATGTCATTCGTGCCTTAACAAATTTTCATTTCCGCTCCACGTTTCTCCTTGCGGAGCGACCTCTGCCGTTAAAGATTATAGATTAGCTGAATGTAATTGCGGGTCATATTGGCAAAAAGAAATGTCATAAAACACCGCACTGCATGTAACCGCAGCACTGCAGTGATGGCAGTGATTGTTGCACGCAAGAATACAACACCTGAGGCAGTGCCGCTGGGCCACTGCATTCAAGGGACACTCAAGGAGTTGAGGTGCAGTGCTCTGAGACGTAGTCATGTTCAGCTTTAGCTCGCCGGAGCTGCAAACAATTGTCATTGGAGTCAATGGCCGCAAAGCAGCTGAAAATGTTTATTTTAGCATACACTTTTATTTCAGCACAATTTGGAAGCGTAAAGTTGACCTCCCTCTTGTTAGACGTGGCGAAGAAGGAAACGCAGTAATGTTATGGTTAACTCTCTACAAAGATGGGTGAATCGGCGTTACTAAAGCAGCAACAGTCGCTCCAACTTCCTGAGCGTTACTAATGAAATGTAGCGACACGTGAATATTTATGAGGGGAGGGGCCGCGTGTGGAGTGACGTCACGCGCGGGAGACACACGCAGAGGTTTTTGGCACGTTACATAAGGTGACGCGTAGATTACTTTATAATAGTGGCAAAGTGCAAGCATTTGTGCCTAAACAAATTTAAGTTCCGCTCCACCTTTCTGCTTGTGGAGTGACGTCATCCGTTAACGATTACCCAATATGGAGTGACGTCAACCGTTCATGATGGGGGGGGGTGTCCATTTTTCGGACGGCACCTGATAATGAATATTAATTAGGGGGGCTGGTAGACGTGGAGTGACGTCACGAGCGTTAAGGACATTCCTAGGTGATTATAGTAGGTATGATTGTGCACCCCCCTCCCTCCATGTGTGATTGTATAACCCCCCTGCCCCCCTCCCTTTTAAACAAGGACATGCTACTAATTGACTCAAATGCGACTCTATCCTGGTTCTCACCTCGTGAAACAAAATCTACTCGATACGGAAACGACAACCGTGAGTGGATTCATCTTGGAATCCAATTCTCACCTCATCGATTCATAAACCCAAGCCGCATCGCCAACTGCCTGCACAGAGTACGCGATAATACACAAAATAAAGATGCCCTCGATGATGAAAAAATTATAATAAAATATATATAAAACAATAAAAATTCTCACGACGTTTCGACCATAACACTAACGGTCATCATCAGGTGTGAAAACCAACGGCAAGAAACATTTGAAAGAAGTGGCGGTCCACATTTATTTATTTATTTTCAAACGGTGCATTTATTTTTAAACGGTGTATTTATTTATTTTTTAATAAAAAAACGTTAGCACCACGGGCAGCGATTTGGCAGTTTGTTTAGAAGGACGAGTCCTTAGAAGGACGAGTCCTTCTAAACAAACTTGTTTAGAAGGACGAGTCCTTAGAAGGACGAGTCCTTCTAAACAAACTTCTAAATAAACTGCCAAATCGCTGCCCGTGGCGCAAACGTTTTTTAAAAAATAAATAAATACAAGGACCGTTTAAAAATAAATAAATAAACGCGAACCACCACTTCTTTCAAATGTTTCTTGCCGTTGGTATTTCACACCTGATGATGACCGTTTGTGTTATGGTCGAAACGTCGTGAGAATTTTTATTGTTTATATATATTTTATTATTTTATTGTTTCCCTTCAACGTGACTTTACCGAAAGAGCTAAGAATATTTGGCCACTATAAATGTACACGCGATAAGCCACTTCGCTGAGCTATCATTTGTGATAGCCACTTCGCTGAGCTATCATTTGTGATAGCCAGGTCGCTGAGCTATCATTTGTGATAGCCACTTCGCTGAGCTATCATTTGTGATAGCCAGGTCGCTGAGCTATCATTTGTGATAGCCAGGTCGCTGAGCTATCATTTGTGATAGCCAGGTCGCTGAGCTATCATTTGTGATAGCCACTTCGCTGAGCTATCATTTGTGATAGCCAGGTCGCTGAGCTATCATTTGTGATAGCCAGGTCGCTGAGCTATCATTTGTGATAGCCACTTCGCTGAGCTATCATTTGTGATAGCCAGGTCGCTGAGCTATCATTTGTGATAGCCAGGTCGTAGAGCTTTCATTTGTGATAGCCACTTCGCTGAGCTATCATTTGTGATAGCCACTTCGCTGAGCTATCATTTGTGATAGCCAGGTCGCTTGTGTAAAGAGCCACGTCGTAGTTCAGTGGGCCTTACCTGCTAAAATAAAAAAAATAGTTTACTAACATATATATTTTTTTACAATTACTGTACTGTACCTCCAAATATTTGTGAGGGGACTGGTGGCACGGTTATTCACACACACTGCGCCTCAAACCTCGATGCCCGAGTTCCATGCCCGGTTCACGGCTGAGATTTGTGGCGACTCAGATTGGAACCGGGTTCTCTGTCCCCCTGACTTAATTCGCCACGCGCGGAGCAGCGATGTGATTGAAGCAAGTGTAATTGGAGCGACAATAATTCGCGTCCGGTAACCTGCCGCCTTCGGTAATGTGATTAGAGAAACGCATTCACTCCCTCGGACTGGACGGGTACAGGTGGGTTCACGTTAGCACTGTGCGGATCGGACCCGGCTATTCCTCAAACGCAGACTCACAGCGATAATTACACCTTCAGACAAAGATCCCCCCTGTAACAGACTGTTGGTGCAAGTACTGTTAGAGACTAGCACCTATGAAGGCCCGAACGGCACACGAGGGGGTGTGGGTGGCCAGCACCACGCCTGGGCCACCTTTGTCTCGCCACTGGTGATGTCTCTTACGCATCGAAACCAGGTACTCATTTGAGGCTGAGCCGACCTAGGGGAGGCCCAGGATGGATTCGCACGCGTCGCTCGAAAAGCCACACCAGTCGCCGCTTCATTTAAAAATGTACGTCGAGACAAAAAGGGGGGAGGAAAGAGGCAAAAAATAAACACAAGCCCTCGCCGTAACGACGCGCGAAAAAATATTTCCACATTTCGGGTTTAATTTAAACAACATTTCAGCGCGGAGTTTCTGCACCGAAGAGAGCTGTGGATTGTGCCGTGGCCTCCCGCGTGAGTGGGGGGGGGGCTGGGGGGGGGCTGGGGCGGCCCGCACGTGAATCGCGCTTTGTGGCTCCAAACAGTGGCCTCCTGTGTGGCACGACCACGGCCCCCACCTTCCCCCACGGCCCCACCCTCCCCCACCCTCCCCCACCCTCCCCCAGGGCCCCCACCCTCCCTCACCCTCCCCCACGGCCCCCACCCCCCACGCCACCCCCACCACCAACGCGCCACTTCCCCCCACCAAAGACAAAGCTCACCCCGTGTAGTCTTAACAGACTGTTGGGGGCAAGTGTTGTTAGCGAGGATCAGCGCCTACGAATGGCCGGCACGGCACGCGAGGGGGTGGGTGGCCAGCACAACGCCCGGGCCGCCTTTGTCTCCCCAGTGGCGATGTTTACACACCGCACCAGGTACTCATAGGGGTGGCCCAGGACTAGTTCAGATCGTCGTCACTGTTGTTGATTGCCTTGAGCAGGAATTGAACCCGGGCGGCTGGGTTCGAAGCGCAGCGTACCGCTAACCACTACACTACCTCCACCACCATCCCAATTCGCTTCCGCTGTAAACAACAGTGGCCGGCATTGGCATGTCAGAGGTCCCCCCCCCCCCTCCTTTAGATGTAGACGTCTCCATTCATTCGTGATCTTTTATTTAACATTTATCTTCTCCGTGTGAAAGACCCAACCCAGATGATCCCTTGGGGTTTGATCTCCCACGAAGCTGCTCATGGTGCACCCTAGACCGCATCACCCACTGCACAAACCAAGGCAGCGGCAGCTGCGGATACCCTGACGCACAAATGTAAAATGTGAAACTCTCCAGTAGTCGTGGTGCGACTGTGGTCATCCAGAACAGAGACCGTACAACGTGTAACCCCGATCGACAAACACTGAAGGAGACATCAGCACAGCGATGCACTCCGCGCTACTCCTGACGCGGTTAACTGGGCTTTACCACCCTGGATGTGACGACATTGTAGCCGTTGCTCTGCATCTACGTCAGCAGCCACACGACAGAAGATTTTAACGTTTGGCTGCTTGTCGCGACGAAGCCTCCGTCCGAAAATCTCAACGCAGCCGTGCATCCCTTCGCGGAAGAGGAGAACAGCTCCGAGACGCTGTCAGGTGACCTCTGGTGACCTCTGTCAGGTGACTTCTGGTGATCTCTGTCAGGTGACCTCTGGTGACCTCTGCCAGGTGACCTCTGGCTCCACACCGCAGCGGGTGCCAGTTTAACACGCAACAGTTCGGCTTGCGCGACCAATGTTACCCATAATAGAGGGGTTTTTGGGGGGGGTTAGATCGTGTAAATAAATGTGTCGTTAATCACAGAAAAATGTATATTACACATCCATTGTAATTGATATAGTTACATTAACCCCGCTCTGGTCTTTGCACCTGATTGACTCACAGTGACGACGTAACATGCTGCCCCTCTAAGACCGAAACAGGAGGAGGATTTCTCCACAAATTCTGTCTGTCACCTGATGATGCTGGTTGTTGGAATTACCGGCGAAACTTCACGGTACTCGAATTGTAAATGTTGTCTCGGATTTACTCTCCAACCACAACTGGTGTGCTGAACTAGTTACCAATTGGCACGTTTTGTTTACGTGACAAACCTTACTAAATTGGCTGTGTCGGGTGGTGGCGGGTTTAACGGCACATTTATATTTACACAATCTACACCCAACAAAAAAAATCCCCTTTATTACGGACAGGGGGTAACGCCTGTTCGCAAAACCAGAGACCATTTGGCTTGCTGCGCTTGAGAGAACGTGGGCTTAATCAAAGCTGCTTCTGTCCTTCGGGCCACCGCCCGGTCAATCGAGGGCCAATGCCAATGAGCGCACGTGACCTTGCTACGTGACGCGTGGACCCGAACGCAAGGAGAAAGCGGAGCAAAAGCTGTGCACGTTTCGCGAGGAAGCGAGGGGATGCGCGCGCTTGGAAGGGATGAGAGACGTGAAACGTAACGTGTGGATCAGAGTTTCTCGAGTTGAGCCGTGAGTGGACTTGAGTAGAATACGGCGATGTGAGGGATAAAGGCCGGGGTATCTGAGACATCAGAATCAGAATATTGATTTATACTGGAGGAATCCGATGAGCTACAAAGCTCTTTTTTATACCTACGTGACTTTATCGAAAGCTTCAAATCAAGATATGAAGCTCTTGAATATGTCCCGTAGGGCCACGGAGTAAGAACTCGACAACAACGACAAGAAACCAACAGACGATGGAGAGGCAGAAATTTACAATGAAACTCGCTTCAATGCTAAGACAGTCAATATTTTATGGTAGAGTAATTTGCTTTATTGTTATGGAATCAAGATTTTTAAACATTTACAGAGGTTTTTGGGAGGGTCAGTTAGTGTTGAGGTTTATAACACAGGGTTGAGTGGTTTGAATCGAAGGCGCTGTGATTATCTGAAATATTTCTTGATACTAAACTACGAGAGTGGTTTATCATCCGGTGCTTTTTCGTATTTATTTGGAAATGCTGGGGAGAGCTATTTGTTTTTGTGGAAGGCTTTTCTCTCATTTGTATGGCATATTAAATGCAACTGTAAGTGAAACAGTTCTGTATGATGTAGCCATGCAGTTGCTTTGTCTGAGAGTTGATGAATTGCAGACACACCCACCCAGTCACTCGCCCACCCGCCCAGCCACTCGCCCACCCGCTCACGAACAAACTCATTAACTCACCTACTCACCCATCCACCCACTTACTCACCGACTGATTAATTCACTCACCTACTCACTCACACACCCACTCGCTCACTTACGCACTAGTTCACTCACTCACCCATCCGTCACTCAAAAATCCCCCGGTAGAGCCTTAATATACCGTTGGCGCAAGCGCTGTTAGCGAGCACCTATGAAACCCGGCACGGTACACGAGGGAATAGGTGACGAGCACCACACCCAGCCGCCTTTGTCTCCCTAATGTTGATGTTTTACACACCGCACCACCCACTCACACACGCACTAGCTCACTCACCCACACATTCACGCACCCACCTATTCACCCACTCATCCCACTCACTCACCCACCCGCCTGCCCGCTCGCCGCCTTCACGTCTATCTACAGGGCAATGCGAAGTTAGGTGCCCAATGGTTTGGAGGCCACAGGGGCAGTCGGACACAGACAGAAGACAGAGAGAGATTATTGTATTCTCCACTTGTCGCATTGGGTGTCCGCATGTTTGTGCGGATCCGGGCTAAGCCCTCTCGAGAGGTCAGTGTCCATTTGTCTGGAGGCTTTCACCCCCCCCCCCCCACCACCACTGCGCTGCCATCATCGGCGGGGTGCGGCGAATGTCCAAGGGGGGGGGGGGGGGTTGGCAGTGGTGCTTGCGGGAGAGGCGGTGGAGTGGGGGGAGGCGCGCAGATTCGAGCCTCCTAACTCGCGACTCTATCGCACATCTCCTGCTCCTCCCGCTGCCACTCACCGCACCCCGTCATGTGTCGGAGTGAAGGGGGGTGAAGGGGGCTGGGTGGGTGGTTGGGGGGGTTATTCATGGCAGAGGAAGTGGCCCTCGTGTGTAAACACGGGGGCCGGGCGAGCCGCGTGTGTGTGTGACATTTGCCGAAAAACTGACTCAAGATTGTGCGCGCACTCACAGTGGTGGTTTGGGGGGGGGTATGGGGGGAAGGGGACAGGGCGTGGGGGGGGGGGGTTCTGTGCTGGCCCCCGTGCGCGATGCGAACGAATGCCACCAGCTCGGGACGCCCCGGGCGTTTTTGAACGCACTAAAAAGCAAAAAAGAAAGGCGGCTTCTTATTTTTTTGTACTTCTTTAAGGCCCAGACCAAAATATTTGGCTCGTCGGTGTCACCCGAGGTGGCGATATTTAGTCGCGTGCGTGTTTAAGCACGTTTAGACTTGCGTGTTTAGACGTGCGTGTTTAGGCGTGCGTTTAGACGTGAGTTTAGACGTGAGTTTAGACGTGAGTTTAGACGTGAGTTTAGACGTGAGTTTAAACGTGAGTTTAAACGTGAGTTTAGACCTGAGTTTAAACGTGAGTTTATACGTGAGTTTAGACGTGAGTTTAGACGTGAGTTTAGACGTGAGTTTAGACGTGAGTTTAAACGTGAGTTTAGACGTGAGTTTAGACGTGCTTTTAGACGTGAGTTTAGAGGTGAGTTTAGACGTGTATTTAGACGTGAGTTTAGACGTGAGTTTAGACGTGTTTAGACGTGCGTGTTTAAACGTGTTTAGACGTGAGTTTAGACGTGTTTAGACGTGAGTTTAGACGTGAGTTTAAACGTGTGTTTAGACGTGAGTTTAGACGTGAGTTTAGACGTGCGTGTTTAGACGTGCGTTTAAACGTGCGTGTTTAAACGTCCGTTTAGACGTGTTTAGACGTGCGTGTTTAAACGTGTTTAGACGTGTGTGTTTAGACGCGCGTTTAGACGTGTTTAGACGTGAGTTTAGGCATGAATTTAAACGTGAGTTTAGACGTGAGTTTAGACATGTTTAGACGTGAGTTTAAACGTGTGTTTAAACGTGTTTAGATGTGCGTTTAGACGTGCGTGTTTAGACGCGCGTTTAGACGTGTTTAGACGTGAGTTTAGGCGTGAATTTAATCGTGAGTTTAGACGTGAGTTTAGACATGTTTAGACGTGAGTTTAAACGTGCGTTTAGACGTGCGTTTAGACGTGCGTTTAGACGTGCGTTTAGACGTATTTAGAGGTGAGTTTAGACGTGAGTTTAGACGTGTTTAGACGTGAGTTTAATCGTGAGTTTAGACGTGCGTTTAGACGTGTTTAGACGTGAGTTTAGACGTGTTTAGACGTGAGTTTAGACGTGTGTTTAGACGTGCGTTTAGACGTGCGTTTAGACGTGAGTTTAGACGTGCTTGTTTAGACGTGCGTGTTTAGACGTGCGTTTAGACGTGCGTTTAGACGTGAGTTTAAACGTGCGTTTAGACGTGTTTAGACGTGAGTTTAGACGTGAGTTTAGACGTGCATTTAGACGTGCGTGTTTATACGTGCGTTTAGACGTGCTTTTAGACGTGTTTAGACGTTAGTTTAAACTTGCGTTTAGACGTGAGTTTAAACGTGCGTTTAGACGTATTTAGAGGTGAGTTTAGACGTGAGTTTAGACGTGTTTAGACGTGTTTAGACGTGAGTTTAAACGTGCGTTTAGACGTGTTTAGACGTGTTTAGACGTGAGTTTAAACGTGCGTTTAGACGTGCATGTTTAAACGTACGTTTAGACGTGTTTAGACGTGCGTGTTTAAACGTGTTTAAGCACGTTTAGATGTGCGTGTTTAAACGTGCGTTTAGACGTGTTTAGACGTGAGTTTAAACGTGCGTTTAGACGTGAGTTTAGACGTGAGTTTAAACGTGCGTTTAGACGTGAGTTTAGACGTGAGTTTAAACGTGAGTTTAGACGTGAGTTTAGACGCGAGTTTAAACGTGCGTTTAGACGTGCGTTTAGACGTGTTTAGACGTGCGTTTAGACGTGTTTAGACGTGTTTAGACGTGAGTTTAAACGTGAGTTTAGACGTGAGTTTAAACGTGCGTTTAGACGTGTTTAGACGTGAGTTTAGACGTGCGTTTAGACGTGTTTAGATGTGAGTTTAGACGCGAGTTTAAACGTGCGTTTAGACGTGAGTTTAGACATGCGTTTAGACGTGTTTAGACGTGAGTTTAAACGTGAGTTTAAATGTGCGTTTAGACGTGTTTAGACGTGAGTTTAAACGTGAGTTTAGACATGAGTTTAATGTGCGTTTAGACGTGTTTAGACGTGAGTTTAAACGTGAGTTTAGACGTGAGTTTAAACGTGCGTTTAGACGTGTTTAGACGTCAGTTTAAATAGATGTCAGTTTAAACGTGCGTTTAGACGTATTTAGACGTGAGTTTAAACGTGAGTTTAGACGTGAGTTTAAACGTGCGTTTAGACGTGTTTAGACGTGAGTTTAAACGTGCGTTTAGACGTGTTTAGACGTGAGTTAAAACGTGAGTTTAGACGTGAGTTTAAACGTGCGTTTAGACGTGTTTAGACGTGAGTTTAGACGTGAGTTTAGACGTGAGTTTAGCCCTGAGTTTAGACTTGAGTTTAGACATGCGTTTAGACGTGTTTAGACGTGAGTTTAGACATGCGTTTAGACGTGAGTTTAGACGTGCGTTTAAACGCTCTCCAACGAACGCGTCCATGTGCAAGCTCCGTCCGTCTGTCCGTCTGCAACGAGGGGAGGGGATGGAGGGTGACACTACAGCACTCTCAATATCAGCGCAACTCCCGTGTCGCGATGTGTTGCTGTTACAGACTTTGCCTGGAAGAAAACCCGGCCACGCTGATCAAGCGGTTGGTCCAAATTATTGGCGATTATAAAACAACAACAAAACCCAGAGCTAAACAGACAACACGCCTTGCACCAGGTACCCATTTAAGGCTGAGTCGACCTAGCACCGGATTAGATATTCGCCACTGTTGCCAGCCGTGAAGAGGAAGAGAAGTCGGGTGGCCGGGTTCATAGCGCTCCCCACACGTCAACACAGAGACAAAGAGTCTGTGTAAGCACACACGCGTACACACACACTCACTCACACGTGCCTTGTCGTGCACGCGCAGCACACCGACACACGCACGCACGCGCAACACACCTAGAGGCTTAACAAGCGCGCAGTGTACGAGGCTGATCCGTTGCCACACACGGGCAAGTGGCTGCTGCTGCTGCGTCACATTTGGGTGGAGCACCACGTACACCCTCGGGAGGGGGAGGACTGGGCTTGGGTATCGGATGACCCTGACGCTCAAAATCACTGCCAGATGCGCTCGTGAGCCGTTCGCAAACAGCCACACGCCCACTTCCGATGGCAAGGCCACGTCAACAGAGCTCGCGCGCAACGCCTTCGAAAAAACATTTTCATTTGCGCCCGGTGCAATCTGATGGTTGATGTCACAATTGGCTCGGTGGGGGGTGAACGCCACTGTAGCAATGATAATAATAAAGTCCCCTTGTCAAAAACAACACACTGCTGGATGAAGGTCCCCGCGGGGCCGTGTCGTCTGTTAGGGCTCTTTGACCATACTTCACCACGCGGGGCAGTGTGGGTATGGTGAAGAGGAGTGGCACATGGGGACCTGTCGGGATGTCGCTCGCCCAGCTCACGTTAGCCGTTGGCCGGGGAATCGAACTCGGGTCTCCGGACTCAACGGCGCCGTGCGCCACCCAACAGCGCCACCGGCCTATTCGTTCTGCCGCCTCGTAAGCCTGGAAGTGTCACTGAGTGATCCACCAACCCCCCGAGTGATCCACTACCCCCCGAGTGATCCACCACTCCCCCCGTGTGATCCACCACCCCCGGAGTGATCCACCACCCCCCGAGTGATCCACCAACCCCGCAGTGATCCACCACCCCCCGAGTGATCCACCACCCCACCCCGAGTGATCCACCACCCCCACGAGTGATCCACTACCCCCACGAGTGATCCACCACCCCACCCCGAGTGATCCACCACCCCCACGAGTGATCCACCACCCCCGTGTGATCCACCAACCCCCGAGTGATCCACCAACCCCCCCCCCCGTGTGATCCACCCCCCACCCCCCCCGTGTGATCCACCAATCCCCGAGTGATCCACCAACCCCCCCCTCCCCGAGTGATCCCCCCCCCACCCTCCCCCCGAGTGATCCACCGACCCTGCGCCTCGAGGTCGCACTGGGCAGCTCTACCACGCGGCGCCAGCTCGCTGCCACCAACTCAGCACGACTGCAGCAAAAGACCCAGCGCCAGGGGCGGAGCCACAGGGGGGGCTGGGGGGGGGGGGGTGCTCAGCCCCCCCTGAAATTTTGGGAAAGTCGGTAATCGGGATAACCGGATATCCGGCTTCTGCAAAATGCTGCAGGCTGCCACCTCGTGCTGCCCTGCAGGCTGCCACCTCGTGTGCTGCCCTGCTGGCTGCCACCTCGTGCTGCCCTGCAGGCTGCCACCTTGTGCTGCCCTGCAGGCTGCCACCTCGTGCTGCCACCTCGTGCTGCCACATTGTGCTGCCACCTTGTGCTGCCCTGCAGGCTGCCACCTCGTGCTGCCACATTGTGCTGCCACCTTGTGCTGCCCTGCAGGCTGCCACCTCGTGTGCTGCCCTGCTGGCTGCCACCTCGTGCTGCCCTGCAGGCTGCCACCTTGTGCTGCCCTGCAGGCTGCCACCTCGTGCTGCCACCTCGTGCTGCCACATTGTGCTGCCACCTTGTGCTGCCCTGCAGGCTGCCACCTCGTGCTGCCACATTGTGCTGCCACCTTGTGCTGCCCTGCAGGCTGCCACCTCGTGTGCTGCCCTGCTGGCTGCCACCTCGTGCTGCCACCTCGTGCTGCTGCCCTGCAGGCTGCCACCTCGTGCTGCTGCCCTGCAGGCTGCCACCTTGTGTGCTGCCCTGCAGGCTGCCACCTTGTGCTGCCCTGCAGGCTGCCACCTTGTGTGCTGCCCTGCAGGCTGCTTGAGCGGCAGCCTTTCGAACTTACCGAACTTATTAGCCACGTCAGCAAGGTTCCGACCTATTCATAAACTCCGCGTTCAAATCCAATAAAATTAGTTTTATACATTTGTGGCGCCCATTGGAAAACATTACACTGGATATCTCAGAATATTGAAGTCCCCCCCCACCCACCAAAGTCAAAATCCTGGCTCCGCCCCTGCCCAGCGCAGCCTCTTGCAAAAATACAGAATCAGAATAATATGAATTTATACTTGAGCAATCCGATGAGCTATTAAGTTAATCTTTTATTTTTTAACATGTCCAGCAGACGCACAGAGACTCTTATCGCGGCAGTCACAGCTCGCGCTCTCAAACCGCTCGCACGTATCCTCGGACACAAATGTAAACTCGTGTCCCTTTCCACACATTGAAATGCTCGTGCTGTTAGAATCCCCATTACCGAACTGCGACTATGCCGGTCAGGGCAATGCCACCTTGGACCGAGCACCCAATGAATGAATTTGATTTCCTGCCGAGGTTTCGAATGGGACGCGGAGTCTTTTTTTTCCTCTCTCTTCATTCGCCGCTCTTGGCGACACATCCGCGACTTCGTCGATGTCCCCCACCACGAGCCCGCCACATTCCTCCCGTGGGACTCGAGCACACGAACGACCACACGTGCACGTGCAGTCATGTGTGTGTGTAAGTGTGTGTGTGTAAATGTGTGTGTGTAAATGTGTGTGTGTAAATGTGTGTGTGTAAGTGTGTGTGTAAGTGTGTATGTAAGTGTGTGTGTATGTGTGTGTATGTGTGTGTGTGAGTGTGTATGTGTGTGTGTATGTGGTTTCAGGAAAGGGCGGTCCTGCACAGATGCCATATTTTCTGTCCGTCTGCTACAGCAGAGGTGTAGGGAATTCCAACAAGACCTACATCTCTGCTTTATTGACCTGGTCAAGGCCTATGATACCATCAGTAGGCCTGGGCTCTGGGTCGTTCTTCGTGCTTTTGGAGTACCTGACCCTCTGCTCACGATCATTAAGGACCTTCATGATGGTGAGCGGGCCCGGGTAAAACTACGTGGCCGGGAGTCAGAGCCATTCCCTGTACACCTTGGGGTGCGACAGGGATGTCCTCTGGCTCCCACATTATTTAACATCTATTTTGACCACGTAGTTCGTGAAGCCTTCAATAGCTGTACCGGGGGAATCTCCATATGGTACAGATATAATGGGAGGCTAATCGATGCCCGGGTGCGGTCAAGGGATGGCTCCCTATTGCTCAACCACGTTATGTATGCTGATGACTTGGTAATAGCTGCTCAGTCAGAGGAGGAGTTGGAGACGCTGCTGCTGAGACTGGAGCGTGCCACTAAGAGGTGGGGCCTTACCATCAGCCCCACCAAAACTAAGCACCTGCCTGGGTATTTTGTACCATCGGACACTCCACCCCCACAACTCCCAATCGGTGATGGGGCAGTTGTGGAGAGAGTGGAGAGTTTCCCATACCTGGGCAGTGTGCTTATGACTGGCTCCAGTTTAACAGCAGAGGTCTCACTCCGAATCAGTCGAGCGGCAATATCTTTTCATCGGTTGCGTAACGCTGTGTGGAAGCTACCTGGTCTGTCGCTCCGCACTAAACTTCAGGTCTTCTCGGCCACGGTCATTCCCTCCCTTCTCTACGCTTGCGAAACGTGGACCCCCCTAATGGAACATCTTCGCCGGTTAGAAACATTTAGGCTGGCCTGCCTACGATCCATCCTGGGTTTAACCAGACTGGATTGTGTGAGGAGCTCACAAATCCTTGAAAGATCTGGGCAGGGTCCCATCGGTGAGCTCCTCCGGCGGGCAAGGCTGCGATGGCTGGGTCATGTAGCCCGCATGCCCAGCCACCGCTTGCCGAAACAGCTTTTGTTTGGCCGGATTGAGGGGGCTAAGCGGGCGCGGCACGGGCTAGAGAAGAGATGGAGTGATGTGGTACAGGAGGACGTGGAGCTGAGTGGACTTGCCGATGACTGGTACCAGCGGTGTCAAGATCGGCCTCTGTGGAGGAGGCTCGTGAAGGATGCTACTGGGCAGTTGGAGGCAGTCGCCCTCCAACAACAACGGAGGGCGGAGGAGCGACGCTCACAACAGCGAGCGGAGCGCCGGGTGGCTAAAGCACAGCAGGTTGGCACAGTAGGGGGCACAGGTGGTGCATCAGCCAGTCATCTCAGTCAGTCGACCCGTGGCACCTGGGTCTGCCCCGTGACCTCCTGCCAGCGGGCGTTCGACACTTCACGTGGCCTCAGGGTGCACATAGCCTGGCACAAGCGTCGTGGTGACGTCACCGCCACTTAGTGGCGAATGGCGGTTGTTGTTGTTGTTGTATGTGTGTGTATATATGTGTGTGTATATGTGTGTGTGTAAGTGTGTGTGTGTAAGTGTGTGTAAGTGTGTGTGTATGTGTGTGTGTATGTGTGTGTATGTGTGTAAGTGTGTATGTGTTAGTGTGTGTGTGTGTAGGTGTGTGTGTGTATAAGTGTGTGTGTATGTGTGTAAGTGTGTGTGCATGTGTACGTGGGGCCTTACCATCAGCCCCACCAAAACTAAGCACCTGCCTGGGTATTTTGTACCATCGAACACTCCACCCCCACAACTCCCAATCGGTGATGGGGCAGTTGTGGAGAGAGTGGAGAGTTTCCCATACCTGGGCAGTGTGCTTATGACCGGCTCCAGTTTAACACCAGAGGTCTCACTCCGAGTCAGTCGAGCGGCAATATATTTTCATCGGTTGCGTAACGCTGTGTGAAAGCTGTCGCTCTGTACTAAGCTTCAGGTCTTCTCGGCCACAGTCATTCCCTCCCTTCTCTACGCTTGCGAAACATGTACCCCTCTAATGGAACATCTTCGCCGGTTAGAAACATTTAGGCTAGTCTGCCTACGATCCATCCTGGGTTTAACCAGGCTGGATTGTGTGAGGAGCTCACAAATCCTTGAAAGATCTGGGCAAGGTCCCATCGGTGAGCTCCTCCGGCAGGCAAGGCTGCGTTGGCTGGGTCATGTAGCCCGCATGCCCAGCCACCGCATGCCGAAACAGCTTTTGTTCGGCCGGATCGAGGGGGCAAAACGGGCGCGGCACGGGCTAGAGAAGAGATGGAGTGATGTGGTACAGGGGGACGTGGAGCTGAGTGGACTTGTCGATGACTGGTACCAGCGGTGTCAAGATCGGCCTCTGTGGAGGAGGCTCGTGAAGGACGCTACTGGGCAGTTGGAGGCAGTCGCCCTCCAGCAACAACGGAGGGCGGAGGAGCGACGCTCACAACGAGCGGAGCGCCGGGTGGCTAAAGCACAGCAGGTTGGCACAGTAGGGGGCACAGGTGGTGCATCAGCCAGTCATCTCAGTCATCTTAGTCGACCCGTGGCACTTGGGTCTGCCCCGTGACCTCCTGCCAGCGGGCGTTCGACACTTCACGTGGCCTCAAGGTGCACATCGCCTGGCACAAGCGTCGTGGTGACGTCACCGCCACTTATTGGCGAATGGCGGTTGTTGTTGTGTATGTGTGTATGTGTATCAAAATTATGAAAACATCAGAATAGGCCAATATAACAGAAGGTGTGAAGATGTTCAACCACTAAATATATAGAGCTATTGCAAGGCATCAAGTCTGCATTAACCACACGTACTTGTGGCAAAACATGCAAAGAAAACATGCTCTGATAATATATCGGCATCGTCATTGAGACTGATTGGCCTACACCAGAGAGAGACGACCTTCTTTATGGGCCCTTGTCTCACCACCAGTGTTAGTAGACCAGAGAACAACGCACCAAGGCGAACGGGTGTCTCGTCTGGCGTGCTCACGATCGCGATTGTAACGTCGTGCATTTTGAATCCAGATCGTGGTGTTGACGAAGACCATCATCGTCTCCACCGGGTGAGTGATGAAATCGTTCACCACTCTGTGCAAAGTCAAGTCGAGCGTGGCTGTCCCGTGGATAGACTGCCCCCTCTCCCCCGTAATACAATTGTGGAATTTACTCGACTCAAAATAATTGAGGCTGGCTACCAGCGGAGATGACACCTCACCTGAATGCCTGAGCCCGGGAGACCGCTTCGGTGTCAATGTGCAGCGCACGCATTCTGTCGTTAATGAGTCAACGCCATCACGATGGCATTGAGTGGTGAAGGATGAGTGTTGGTGGACACGGGGTGGGCATTGTTTGTTCACACGTCAAGGAAATGAGCCAGCACTGCTGACATCCTCAAATTAAATCAAGCTGTCACGCAGAATTAACTAATTGTGTTTTGGCCCGGCCACAAAACGAATGCTTGGAGATGGCAAATTGTGCAACATTAGTCGTGCTTGTAAATTCGCAAAGGCAAAGCAGCGGCGTGCCAGCAAGGCAGCGCAGTTTAAGAGATCGCAGTCCGGTGGTTGCGGAAGACACGAAAGTTAAACCGATACAACGCTCAGGTTCAGCTGTGATGTTGATGTTACAGGCGCGGCGGTGGCGAGATGTCAACTCCCTCGCCTGGTCTACAGGAGGTCGTGGGTTCGATCCTGACGACTGCTGTATATTTGGAGTTTGCGTGTCTCTCTCACCGTGGTCCCGTCATTTTTTTCCACGGGTCCTCCCGTTTTTCCCTCCACATTTAGAATCAACATCACGCGTTTACAGTGTTTGGCTGCCATACATTTCCACACGATAAGCCATCTCGTTGAGCTGTTGTTTGTGGCCAAGTAGCTTCTGAAAAAAGCTGTATAGCTCAATGGGGCCTTTAACTGGTAAAATAACAATTTGTTGAGTTAATAGTTAAGTATATTTGTCGCGGTTATGACATTGGAAGATACGTATTATACCGGGGGAAAAAACTGCTTCGCTCGCTACTTGAACGCCGGTGTAGAAAGGTGACGAATGTGTGTAAAACCGATGCGAAATGACGAGTGAGGAATTAAAGTGAACTTTCTGAGTCGACCTGCGCCCCTGCGCGACATCGCGATATTCCCACCGAAGCAACGAGGCGCTGGCGCTCCTTCTCGCTGTGCGCGCGAGCGCCTGCGATGAGTTGCTACAGCTCATCGGGGCTGAGCGTGAAAGCACGCAGACGCGACACGGCGATTTTTACTTTTTGAACGGTCTCCGCGCGTGTCTCTCTCTCTCTCTCTTGCCGAGGCTTCGCTGCGTAGGTGTAAGCCCTCGCTAGGCGAGTCACAGTCTCCATTAGGGCAAGCGCCGTTTTTTACGAGACGTTACCATGGCAGGCCTCTTGTAACAGCGGGGAAACAAAGCGCTTTTGCAACAGTGGCCTGACGTCACCGTCCACACGGCGGGTCCTGGCTGGCTGCCTCACGCGTTAAAAGACGCCTGTACCCTCCGTTTTTGTTGTTGCGATTTCCGCGTTAATTTTTTTTTCATTTTACCAGGCAAGCCCCCCCCCCCCCGCCATAGCTGAGCTATCACAATGAAATAGCTCAACGAAGTTGCTTTGTCATCACGTGGATGTTTATGACAGCCAAATATTGCGATTAAACGCGTGTCGATTTAAAAATGCGGAGGGGAAAACCAAAGGACCCGGAGGAAAAATCCACGCGACCACGTGGAGAGAGAGAGACATCCAAACTCCAAATATAAAGCAGCAAGCGTCAGGGTCGGGATCGAACCCATGGCCTCCTGTGTACCAGGCGAGGAAGTTAACATCTCATAGCCACCGTGGCGCCCATCAAATTAATTGGCGATCACCTGAGCGCACTTACCAGGAAATGCCACGACCACCCCCACCTTTACCGTCTTTGCCTCCTGTGTGACGCTATCTGAAGCGTGTGAATGTCCGCAGACGAACTGAATTTGTTTCTACAGGGCAGTGAGTAGTCCACCAGATTGTTCACATCGAGGTGACATAACTTTCGCGGGTTCCAATGTCTCTGTGCAGCCAATAACAGTGAATCATGTGATGACCTACTTATCATGACATTCCCTCGTAAAAATACATCGGTGCGATTTTATCTCTTACCCATGGGCGACGTAATAAATGCAGGTCCGACCGTGTCGGTGCACCGCTCCACTGACAGCCCTGAAAAAAAACTCCACATTCGCTTGGTCGGGCGGCGGGGGGTGGGGCAGTTGATCCATGGGCTGGCTGCCGTGGACTTGTCGCGAAGTGTCACGGTGTCGTTGCGTCACCCCGAGTGAACAGCAACAGAGCGAATCTCACGAGGGGCCGCGCGCCCTCGGTGCCGCACCAGCCGGATGTGAACGAACGATCTGAAATAGTTTTTTAGTGTAAAAAAAAAAACGAAAAAATATTTCTTTAAACAAAAAAACATTTGCAGACCCATCCCTTACGTTACGACTCCTCCTCCTCCTGCAGTGTAAAGCCACCGGACGAGTGACCTAGTTTATTTTGTTCTGTGAGTAGCCTGCCCTGACTTCACAATGAGAGACGTATAATTGAGGCCAACCGATTATCGTCTAAAAATAAAAGTCTCTTTCCTGAAGCCAAATTGCGTCGTCTGAAACAAACTTTGAGACACGTGGAACTTTAATGCTGTACTGTATACAGTATATATTTAGATTTTCCTACTCTGTTTCAGGTGTGTGGCACTGACCACGCATCCCAGGCGTGTGTCAGCTCAGCCCATCATCTCCGTGGGGTAGGTAAAATAAGGCACCACTCTGTGCGAAGTGGACATTTGGTTGTCCTTATGGGGGGGGGGGGGGACTGGCGCCTGTAATGGAGATGCAGAAGTTTCACCACTGCATCGGTGCCCAGCGCTACTGATGAATGGCGAGGCACTGTGGCATTTTGGGGGTTATTTTTCCGGACCTCACCACGCCGATTGACGCCGTTTGGTGAAAGCGGGGAGCATAGAAGTACAGCACAACAAAATATTTCGCTGCACCGGCTTCTCATCACCATTCCAAGCGCTGTCCACGATCAGCCGTGCTCATCGTTTGAGATCTGACCAGATCGGGCACATTCGAGGCGATCTGATCATCCGTCGGCTTCAACAGGCAGAAGGAAATAAATAATGCAATTTATATTTAAGAACGAAACAGGAGGCGGATTTCTCCACAACTCTGGCTGTCGCCTGATGATGCTGGTCGTTGTGATCCACCAGCGTAACGTCGTACTCGAAGTGAAATTGTCGTGGGTTTACCCTTCCAACACACCGGTGTGCTGAACTAGTAACGAATTTGACAATAGGGGAAAACCCATTCTCATATTTTGATACTGACAATGGAGGTCCAATGATAGTAACGAATTGCCACGTTTTGTTTACGTGACAGACCTCACTAATTGGCTGTGTCGGGTGGTGGCGGGTTTCACGACGCATTTATATTTGCGCCATGTAACCTCCAAAAGAAAAGAAAAAAACTCTTTGATGAATTTCTCTTCCGTTTGGCAAAACGCCCCTGGGGTGAACTCCCGCGTCGAGCGGCCGTCTCTGTCAAGACAACATCGGCGGGCGCCGCTCGCGTCAAACTTCGGAATCGGAATATTTATTTGTAACTGGAGGAATGCGATGGGCTATACATTTCTTTCTTTCCCCCCACAGATGTCCAGTTAAAAGGGGCACCGGCTTAGAACGTTACAACCGACCAAACAGTACAAAAACACGATAGGGGTGCAAAGCATAGTACAGTTAAACAAATCGCTTAAAAATATATACAAATTCCCGCCCCCTCCCCCCCTTATCAGACTGAACGCGTCCGGCACATCGGCCTGGTGGATGGTCGCGTGCGGTTGTTTTTGTTGTTGTTCGTCACCCTGCGCTCTGCTCACGGGCCCTCCGTTCTTGTGCACAACAAAAACAACCGATGAAAAACATTATTTAAAAAAACACACAAATATGCAGAGATAAACTTGTGACTGTCTGTAACTTGCGTCGGGTGCTCGGCGCAGGTGACGGTGGGGAGTTCCAGCGGTGCCCTTTTGAATGGGATGTCACCACCGTGCTCGCAAGCTTGCTGTAGACCATTGCGCTCACGTGACAAATGCAACTCGCGTCGCTTCTTTAGAGCCGCGCTTGGAAGCATAATGCGCGGATACCCCGGATTCGACAACAAGGGAAAGTGCGCACGCGCTTTGAGAACCTTCTGTAAATCTGAGCGCCTTCCTTCCCGAGTTAGTTTTACCATACTCTTTGGTTCTTTCGGTAAAGTCACGTAGGTATAAAATAAAATAAATCACTACGTTTCGGGCGCAACACAAACGTCCACCATCAGGTGCATTCTGATGTTCTAGTATTACCCGTGAAGTCAGCGCCGTGACGTTGGGGTACACAACTCACGACGGGTCACATCAGGGGCAGCGCTGTAATAAGAGCAGCGATACAATCGCACACCCAACCACATCACCGATCACAGGTTCCCCCCCCCATATTATGGTCTTGTGGTTCGTGAATCGAAGCTGATTTATTTTAGATTCTGCCTAGTCGATCCGGCACCACCCAGCTCGAAGCCGATTGGTCCAAGCTATCTTGAGAATGTGCGAGTTTAGCTCAAATTAAATTCCACGGTTCACAGTTAATACAAAACAACGATCTTGATGTCCGATTTGTGCGTCACTTTTTACAGTAGTTTGTTCATATAGTCGATCAGTGCTGTGTTAAATCTCTGTAGAAAATCTTGATTTTTTATGCTTATAATTTAATGTTATGTTAATGTACGATTTCATCAGAGCCGCGATTCAATGTATTCCGATGTTCTACTTAATCTTAAACTTAAGTTTGTGAGTGTCCGATCTTTTATTAAACGTCATTTAGTGAGTGAATACAAGACCATTGCATTATGATGTTCTACTTCATCCTAAACTTGATTCTGTGGGTGTCAGATTTTGTGTTCAACTTCATCCAGTGGGTACAAACAATGACAAGCACACACAAGGGGATATGTGAGTCGCACCTCAAATGGTGCCACACACCCCAGAGCAATATAACCACAAAGCCACATTCATAAGGCGTAAATCCAGAACTTCACTCACGCCTATGGCCCTACGCAATCGTGACAACAACCGCCATGCGCCACTAAGTGGCGGCGACGTCACCACGACGCTGGTGCCAGGCTAAGTGCACTTTTAAGGCCACGTGAAGTGTCGAACGTCCGCTGGCCAGAGGCAACGGGACAGACCCAGGTGCCATGGGTTGACTGACACACACACACAGTCCACCTATCCCATGTCTGCACAGCACATCTGCTCCACTGAACTCCAGCTGGCAAGCCACAGCACTCAAGCTTCAGCTGCCAGCAGTCTTGGTTGAGGGTAGAGACCTGAGCTGGGTCCCCGCTCCCGCCTGCTGCCTCCATACTCCACAAGATGCCGCGATATGCGTTGCCCCTCTCTGTTAAGTTACAGATGAGGTGGTAATAGCACCAGGATCGGTACACCCCAGCTAAGTAATGCACTTTGGAATATAATTCTGTGCAAAATTATGTTTTCTGACGTGTAAAGATACATGCCTACAAGTAATCTTTAAGCTGCAGGTGACAAGTGGAGACCTATGAAGCGAAAAATATGGCACTGTAGAATATTGTAGAGTGGATGAAAAGAATTAACAACATCAGAGGTGGCACTGTTCCATGAATGCTTTTTGTGTTTGGTTCCGCGTGGTTCTGTGAACTTGCCGATCTCGCGACGGGGAGAGCAACAGCCCCGCGTGCTTTTGTCAAAGGCCACTGATGTCAATGGTGGCCGTGAGTGGAGCCAAGTGCATTGACCAGCGCGGTTAAGTATGGATAATCAGCCAGCAGTGGATCGATCATGGCTGCTGCACGTGTATTAGTCTTCACGAACACAGTGACGCATGGCCAAACAACTCTCACGACCAAAACGGCTCAGAACGATCGTTCATCGACAAGTGAATTGACGAAGGGCTTTGAAGAAATCGAATGGCGCGTCATAGTCATCATCAGCATCATCATCGTCGTCATCATCATCACCAGTAGCCATGATCAATCCACCGCTGGCATTGAGGCATCAACTCAAGGCCGCTGCCACCCGCCCCACGAATCTGCGATGTGACAATCCACCCAGCGCCCGGGCAACCGAACCGATTCCGTCGCTTCGCCTCCCCGCCGGACGGGGCTCCCGGTACGCACTTCCCATTCCCCGGCTAGCCACTCCATATCGTTAACACTAAACCTCGTCGCTCCTCGTCCCTTCTAGCGACGGCGACGGCTCTCCCATGCGCAAGCGCGCTGATCTGTACTTTACAGTTTAACACGTAGTAAGTAGGGCTTTCGCGACCAATATTATCCATAGTCGAGTTTTTTGGGTAAGATCGCGTAAATATAAATGTGTCGATAAACCCGCCACCACACGGCACAGGCAATTTGTAAGGTTTGACAGGTAAACAAAACGTGCCAATTCGTTACTAGTTCAGCACACCGGTGTGTTGGAGAGTAAAAGCCACCACATTTACAATTCAAGTTCGACGGTTCACCAGTAATTGCAACCAGCATCATCAGGCGGAGAGGCAGAGTTTCAACCGCCATCTTTTTTATGTATGTTGTTTTTTGAGGCAATGTGCGGCCACCAACACATTACGCTGTGACGCATGTGCACACACACCGTCAACAGAAGCCGCTTATGAAAAGCAGAGGTTATAGAAAGTTGGGGAATGGGCTCGCTGCTCCAAACCATACAAAGGGGTCCCACCCAATTGAGGAAAGGGTGACTTTTTTAAGTAAGGGGGAAGAAATGACAAGGGGAGACAGGGGTAGAACCGAAACACAGCTGACATAAAGAAAATAAACGCATAAGAGGCGGCACTTAACGACCATTTTTTATTTCCACCCCTCCGAATCCGGCTCCCAGTGGTTATGCCCCTTATCCTCGGTCGCTGTCTCCCGACCCTCCACCCTGCCAACTTGTTTCAGTTTCTGTATATAGTTTGAACCGCATCCTTCACCTGCGTGTGTTCTCCAATAGAAGGTGGCTCCTCTGTCCCGCGGCGCGTGCGTCCATCTCTCTCCACGCTTCTTTGTGCGCCGCCCTTCCGCTCTCTTGAGCGGCTCGCGTCGTCGTGAACTGCGGTGTGACGCATCGCCCCTCAATTAACAACGCGAGCAATGCCACTGATGGCTTCGCGCGACATTGTCACTCGCCTTGCGTGCGTTCGCATAATGGAGAGCGGTAGTGCAGCGGTTGACTTGCTGCCCTACGAACCCGGGGGTGACTCGAGTTCGATTCACGCTCACGGCCGACACCATTGACGAGGACCTGAACCGGTCCTGGGGCTCCCCTAGGTCCACTCAGCCACAAATTAGTACCTAGTACGGTGTGTGAACATCGTTACAAGGGAGACAAAGGCGACCGAGCATGGTGCTGGCCACCCACCCCCTCGTGTGCCATGCCGGCCTTCATCGGTGCTGCTCGCTAACGGCACTTGAAGTCTGTTCCGGCTATACGGGGGATCTTTGTGTGTATGATATAATTTTATACCGCACAGCGGAATCTTTACTCAATGTGCTCGCTTGTCAGCTTGTGCCCCAATCGTTCTCTCTTTCTCAGTATTTACGGCCGGGTCCTTGCTAGCAAGAGAGACGAGTGATTGTAACTCAGCAGGGCTCGCGAACGAGTTATAAATCTAGAAATTGGAGGAGTCGTTTCTTTATTTCGCAAAAGGCCCCTCTAACAACTGGCCGGGCAGCGGCAGGTGATTTGTTACTGCAGAGATTGGGTAAGTGAGGGGGTAAGAGATTGGGTAAGAGAGGGGGTAAGAGAGGGGGTAAGAGATTGGGTAAGAAAGGGGGTAAAAGAGGGGGTAAGAGATTGGGTAAGAGAGGGGGTAGGAGATTAATGAGAGAGGGGGTAAGAGATTGGGTAAGATAGGGGATAAGAGATTAGGTAAGAGAGGGGGTAAGAGAGGGGGTAAGAGATTGGGTAAGAGAGTGGATAAGAGATTGGGTAAGCGAGGGGGTAAGAGATTGGGTAAGTGAGGGGGTAAGAGATTGGGTAAGAGAGGGGGTAAGAGAGGGGGTAAGAGATTGGGTAAGAAAGGGGGTAAGAAAGGGGGTAAGAGAGGGGGTAAGAGATTGGGTAAGCGAGGGGGTAAGAGATTGGGTAAGCGAGGGGGTGAGAGATTGGGTAAGAGAGGGGTAAGAGATTGGGTAAGATAGGGGGTAAGAGATTGGGTAAGCGAGGGGGTAAGAGATTGGGTAAACGAGGGGGTAAAAGAGGGGTAAGAGAGGGGGTAAGAGATTAGGTAAGCGAGGGGGTAAGAGATTGGGTAAGCGAGGGGGTAAGAGATTGGGTAAGCGAGGGGGTAAAATATTAGGTAAGCGAGGGGGTAAGAGATTGGGTAAGCGAGGGGTAAGAGATTGGGTAAGCGAGGGGGTAAAAGATTAGGTAAGCGAGGGGGTAAGAGATTGGGTAAGCGAGGGGGTAAGAGATTGGGTAAGCGAGGGATGTATGTCGCGTGCTGCGGTAGGGAAGAGCCCCGGGGCTGTGTCGTCGTCATGCGGACGCGCCCCCCTTCACCTGGCTGAACCCAACCCGGTGGGCGAGGGACGTGAGATTAATTCTAGCGCCGTGGTCCCCTTCACACACGCGCGCGGCTGCGTCACCGCCAACTTGGTGGGCTTCAGTGGCGGGGCGGCGCTCGGACGACGCCCCCCGGCACTGCGACGGAGGCATGGGAATTCCGCGCCGTCGCTCGAGCTGTGAACAGCGCCACGACGACGGCGACGGGTCGTCGTGGCGCTCGTGCTGGCGTTGACCATCGCTCCTCATCTCCTGCGGCGATTGTGAGTCATCGTCGTAGTCGTCGGCCTTGCTCAATCCCCTGCTGCACGCTTGAAGGCCTTCCGCCAAGCCATCGCCGTGTTGTTATCAGCCTGTGATGTACTGATGCGCCCAGCGTCAGCACGTGAGCTGATTTTGCCGCTCCGTCTCTCTCAGTGGACGGACTCTAGGACGTGTTTCACTCCTTGGTAGCCCCTACTGTTATTATCAACAGATAATAATAACAACAACAATATGTATAAACACTCATCATTAATTGGCTGAAAACCATCCCAAATTACAAAACCGAGTAAATTCTTATTTTGTAAATATTTCGTCTAATTATTAACCAGCAGTTCTGAGTCCGTGGTGAAAATTCAATACTCCTATGACAGATACTAGTCTGGGGGGGTGGGGGGAGGTTAACCAGCCATTGAGAAGTACATCCTTGTCTGGTTTGGAGCCCTGTGGGATGATGACGGTGATTTGGACTCACATGATTGCAACTTAAGGTTCCTCTTGCTCAATCAGCTGAGCTATGACACAGCCAAAGGACACGTGTTATTATCAACCAGACACCACCATCAGGAAGTTGTGAGTGCAAATGCCAGCGCGAGGGATGGCAGTCATTGTTGCCTCTATTGTGAAGAAGAGAGGGGGGGCGGGTGCAGGAAGGCCACTTTGTAGGGGAGTCAATAATGGAGACCTTTCAGCAGCTGTCGATACGTTCCCCGTGACTTGATCTCTATCCTGGGGCCCGCCGTGCCATAAATCTTGAAACCTCAAAACACACTCGCGCCTTTGTCGACTGTGAAATGGCGCGTCACTCAGCGGGCATTGATGTCGAGTTACCGAAGCGCTCGCAAACCGAGGTCTGAATAAATAAACAAATAAATAACTATTTGCTGATACAGTAGGCTCGAGATTATCCGCATGCAGTTTATCCAATTTGCGGACTAACGCCGCACCTGAGATTTTGACGTAAATTAATAGTCATGGATTTGAATACGGTTATCCATTGTTATTCTTGTAAATGTTTATTACAAGTCACATGTTTAAACCAACAAATGTCCTCCGGTGAATCCGAAATCCACGTGATCGCCTCTACAGTACAGTAGTTGCATATTTTTACAACTGTGGGCGGAGTTTGATGTTGATTGGCGTGGCTCTGCTATATCCACTTAGTGGGCTGAGTCTCCTGCGTGGAAGCAGGAAAGTGTTATCACTGAGCACACGCATCAATCGGTAATATATACCTACTTTATTAATGTTTTTTGGCATAGAGATCCGTGGAAACGGATATATTTTTAGATTATCCGCGATTTTGAATTATCCATGGCCATCCTCCCTATCATTAGCACAGATAATCGAGAGACTACTGAAATAAAAAAAACACATTTAAAGGAATGAAGCGGCCACACTGAGATTGCGTGGACGCGAGTGTGCCGAAGCCAGACACAGGAAGAGTTAGACAAGGTGCCACGCTTTTGCCAAAGTGATTCGTGGCGATATTAAAAGCTTGTTTTTTTTCCTGAAAACTGGAAAGGGGGCAGCAAAAACGTGTATATAAACGGGAAAAAATGTTACCCATCTCGCCGTACGAACGACATCGTCATTGTAACATTCGGTTAGAAACGGACTGCAGGAAGTAGCATGCGGCCACGACATTCAAGGAGGTGACATTAACATTTAAACAAAAGGCAGATCTGACGCCATTGACCTGAAAGTGCAGCTCGAGTGTTTAATAACAACGTGTAAAGCAAAGAGAAGAAAGGTTCATCATGCCTGTGGAAATAAAAAGACATTGGCATCGGTGTGAGATGAAGCGCACACACGTCGGACAAGTGTGAGTCACAATCAGATGCATTAGCAAATATCAGAAGCGACCTGGCCACAAATGCCACCGAGCATTTGGCTCGTGTGCGGTATTCGCTGTTAAACCTTCATGCACAAGTTACTCGTCTCTCGTCTGAAACGTAACGGTAACCAGCGCAGCCCCGCAATTGCTTGCTCACACCACTACCTTTGGAACAGCCTCAAACTAGAATCAGCTCTAAGAGAGAGCCACCTCTCACAGGGTCACAGTACTTGGCCTACTTTACCATGCTGGGACAGACGTCTTAAATGAGGGCGGGAGTAGCGGTGCATGCTTCACCGCACCGTGAGCTGCCATCGACAGACGGCGAACTCTGCCGGGTGCGACAGGCGCAGCTCGGCAGGCGGATTTTATCAAACTTGCACCGGTTTTCGCGAGGAATATGAAATGCTCGCAAGCACAACTGTCGGCAGTTGCAGAACATGCTTGCTAACAAGGACAGTCAATTGATTTTGATGACGTTGAAGTGTTGTGTAAAACTAGTTATTACTGGCCCTGACTAATTCGAGAATCTACTGAAATTTAGAGAAATGCAAGTAACTTTCACCGTTCTACAGGCTTAGTGCTGCTTGGAAGCGTATTATCAAGTAAGAAACTTTACAATTGTGTGCATTGTAAAGGCATCACATACTACACTCTGATAGCGCGCTGATTTTGAGTTGTACGCCTTTTGGCGTCTTCTGGTCCAACACCAATGGAGACTAGGCTCTAAGAAAAGCTGTCTCGGGTGTGGACCAATCAATTTCAAGGACAGTGCATATCATTATCAGAGTTGTCTTTTTTTGTTTGCATTTTGACTGCTTGTGTTGTGGTTATTGCAAACATGATCCCTTGTATAAAGGTGTCAGTTTTTTGTGCCAGATAAAAGGGTAAAAACCTATTACTACAACATCACATACTAATTAACTGTGATTAACAATCTATTGTTATGTAATTACAATAACCCCCTTTGCTCTCCCCACTTTATTGGCGTACAGCGATGACGTCATCTTCCGCTATTCAAGACCGGAAGTTGGTAGACCTCTTCACAATTATGTCAAAATCGCCCCATGATGATGGATGCCATCACCAGCGAAACGTTACGGTACTCAAATTGTAAATGTTGTGGATTTACTCTCCAAACACACCATGGGTGGGCTGAGGTAGTTACTCATTGGCACGTTTTGTTCACGTGACAAACCTTGCTCGTTGGCTGTGTATGGTGGTGGCGGGTTTAAGGCCACATTTAAACTTGCATCGGTTGTTTGTTGTTCTACTGCCGCACCGGGAGATGGACTCAAACCTGCGCCCTCTGGATTGCAAGTCCAGTGCGCTGACCATTAACCCCGCGGCGGCTTCCTCCATACTATCGAAAATAATGGGTGCATAAATAACTCGTCGTGAGCACTTGAACTTCTCTTCTATTTTGCGTAATAAAGCCGGTGCTGTATGGTTTTAGTGTGCCGTTAAAAAAAGCTGGGTAAATAAATAAAGTGTAATGATTTTTTTACCACCCATGCTCCACGTAGCACTAACTACGTTGAGAGCACGTGAATGGTTTGTCTCTCAGAAGGTATCCACCCAACTCAAGGACTCTTGCTCCTGCCAGAATGACCGTGTCATCCTCTCAACCCCGCGTGCCTCCTCCTCATCCCTGTACCCTCACCTCACCTCACCCCAATAGCCATGGGGTCATGGGGCCACTCGCTACCCTCACCCCAATAGCCACAGGTCATGGGGCCACTCGCTATCCTCACCCCAATAGCCATGGGGTCATGGGGTCACTCGCTACCCTCACCCCAATAGCCAGGGATCATGGGGCCACTCTGCATCCTCACCCCAATAGCCATGGGGTCATGGGGCTACTCCATACCCTCACCCCAATAGCCATGGGGTCATTGGGCCACTCGCTACCCTCACCCCAATAGCCAGGGATCATGGGGCCACTCTGTATCCTCACCCCAATAGCCATGGGGTCATGGGGCTACTCCATACCCTCACCCCAATAGCCATGGGGTCATTGGGCCACTCGCTACCCTCACCCCAATAGCCATGGGGCCACTGCGTACCCTCACCCCTATATCCACAAGGTCATGGGGCCAGACCGTCTTCTCACCCCAATTGCCACAGGGTCATGGGACCACTCCGTACCCTCACCCCATAGCCACGGGGTCATGGGGCCACTCCATGCCCTCACCCCAATAGCCACGGGTCATGAGGCCACTCCGTACCCTCACCCCATAGCCACGGGGTCATGGGGCCACTCCATACCCTCACCCCAATAGCCACGGGTCATGGGACCACTCCGTACCCTCACCCCATAGCCACGGGGTCATGGGGCCACTCCATGCCCTCACCCCAATAGCCACGGGTCATGGGGTCACTCCGTACCCTCACCCCATAGCCACGGGGTCATGGGGCCACCCCGTACCCTCACCCCAATAGCCACAGGGTCATGGGGCCACCCCGTACCCTCACCCCAATAGCCACAGGGTCATGGGGCCACCCCGTACCCTCACCCCAATAGTTTCGGGATCATGGAGCCACTCTGTTCTCTCGCCACAGCAAATTTCGAAACATCACATCACGTTGTTTGCTCACTCCAGCATCTCGCATTTTGCAGGAGGGTCTCGCATTGCATTGCACACTTGCTGATTTCATCGTTCAATATCTGTGCTCAGGACAGGAAACTGGAATCTGAATTAAGACCGCCCACTCCGTGATAGTCTTTGACCATACTTCACCACGCTGGTCGGTGTGGCTCGGTTGAAAGGGAGGATTGGGGGGCTTGCGAGGACAAGATCAGAGCTCTCTCGCCACCGACAATAGCCGTAGCCAGGAATCGATATTGGGTCGCCGTATTCTTAGAGCAGTGCGGTAGCCACGGCTACGTGGTATAGAGATGGAGCCACGCACGCACGCGCACGTGTGTGTGTGTGCACAACAATTCCTTGGCTAATCGGACTCATAACTCTGCTCTGGCTCCCAGCTGAACGAATCAAAACCTGTGTGGCAGATCACCAGCAGCACTCTGGCATCGCAGTGAACGTCACGAATACATCTGAAATTAATTAAAACGAATGCTATGGTACATGCATGTGTGTATGCATTCTAAGCTAATGACTACACAATATAATACAGTAAACTAGAGACCATAACTCTTTTGTATTTTACCAGGTTAAGGCACAACAGCCTTGTGTCGGCTATGTAGAGTCGGCCAATCACTATTGACGTTTGTGTTGAGCCAGAATCAGAAGTTCAGAATCAAAAATGTATTTCCCACCAACTAAAAGCCCATTGGGCGAAGAAGCTTTTTTTTTTAGAGCGATTCGGGCAGGAGACAACACCACGGAATTCCACAATTACAAATCCACAGCAGTTGCGTTGTAAAATGACATTAACTCTTCAACTTTAGTGATTTTTTTTTAATAGAGTCAGTTTAAATGAGGTCAGAGATGGCAGAATGAAGATGCCAAGAGAGACCGAACTTCGGTGGTTCCAAAAAATATTGAGGCACCGGAATCAAAACATAGTTTTGATCCAAACTGTGCGCCAAATTCTGGCGACTGTTAAAGCGACAATAGGAGGTGCACCAGCATGAAGCACGCGGCGGCGTCCTCACGAAAACAATAAACACCTACCCACGGGTTCAATACAAAGACCCCACATGGACGTTAATTCTCACGCCGTCACTCACGCTGGACAGAAAAGTACCGAGACACGTGGCAACGGTGGGGTCCACGTGCACTGCGGGGGGGGGGGGGGCTGCGGAGTCCGTGTGGTGAGGGGCCGTGGTGTCAAATTATTTTATTATTTAATCGATTTGCTGCAGTTCATTGTCAAATCCGGCTAGTCGGGGTTATAGGTCAACTGGCAACTTGCCGTGCTGCCATGTGGCGTTTAGGAATGCATCATAGCACGACCCCCGCGGCTCTGAGCCGGCGCCGGATGCGGCAGTGGCACACCCCTGCGATACGGCGGGCCGAATACAGGGTTTGGGGTGATGCCTGCCCCTTAACACACGTGACGGCTACACGAAGTCAGTGGTCAATTTTGGTGGCAGTAGATCGGTTTGAGCTCGGTCCCCCGGCGTGCACCGGGCTTTCTCCGTGCGCAACTCTCACCTCGCACAATTTTGACAGTGGCCCTGCAGCGAGTAGGGGTGGGAGGTGGATGGTTTCTAGCAGTGGCTTTAAACCTTTGACCGCCGCCGAGCGCACCGAGGCCACCCTGCCACGTGCGCCGCCGGGGTTAGATACGCGGACAAGGCGATGCTCGCTTTACGGGGTTCTTGCCTCTTGCTCGCTCGCTCGCTCGTAAATGCAAGGTTTTTACGAAGCGGGCCCCCTCGCGTGACATTCACCCGTTCGGCCGGGGCCACCGCCCCTCCTCCACCCGTTCGTCTGGTTTGGGTTTTTTTTATATAGAGAGAGATACACACGCACAGAGAGGCGTAGAGTGCTCTGCATGGCGCCTGGGTGTAAGGAATTAATGTTGTCCTACCCCACCCCGCGCCATGCCTTCTACGCCCCACTCCCCTGCCCTTACCACCCCCTCGTAGCCCGTGGGCTACAGGCGTACTCTCTATTGAGAGTACGCCTGTACTCTCAATAGGGCCCGCGACACCTCGTCGACAGGTCAACAGCAGGTCAGGCCGTGACGCTGACGAAATTACGCCGAGAGGCGATCGTTTGATGAATGATCGCGATTACGTAAGCACGCTCCGCCTTTGCTGGACGCGAACACACCTTCGGAAGAGTGGAGGACGTCAAATGCTCGAGGCAGGAGAAAACGTCCGCTGTCATTGTGCAGGTCAGAGAGCCAGGGAACAGTGGCGCAAGTGGTCAGCGCTCTGTCCTATGAACCGAGCAAACGCAAGTTTGATTCCCGCTCATCAATCAACAGTGACGAATATCTGAACCAGTCCTGGGCTCACCTTTAGTCGACTCGATCTTAAATGAATACCTGGCGAGGTTCGTAAACATCAGCGCTGCGGAAACAAAGGCCGACTGGCGTGGTTCTGGGCAAACGATCGCCTTGTGCATCGCGCCGACCTTCATAGGTGCTCGCTAACAGCAATTGCCCCAACAGTCTGATAAGGCTATTCTAGGGAGAATCCTGTGTCTTTGTCAGAGAGCCCGGGATTTCTCAGGACAGGACGAGGTGTGCATTGCAACACAGACACACAAACATGTTTAGCTTGGGTCGCACAAACCCTGCATTGGATACGGGTCTGAGACATGCTTTCACGCGTTTCCTTCTCAAGCCAGGCAGCCACCGAAAAATATTAAAGTGCTGTGTTCAAAACGCTTCAGAAATCTAGCACCTCATTTATGTAATACGAAACATGAAGGAAAAAAACACATAATTGCTGTTTAAAGCCCTACCATTGGTGACTGCCATGAAACTTGTTAAGCACTGCAGAGAAAGTGACGGCAATTATTTGCTTTTGGGGCGTCGCGCGGTGGCTAGGAGATGTTAACTCCCTCGCCTGGTCTACAGGAGGTCGTGGGTTCGATCCCAACCCTGTTATATATTTGGAGTATGTTTTCACCGTGGTCGCGTGGATTTTTCTCCAGGTCCTCCGGTTTTTCCCTCCACATTTAGAATAAACGTGCTTTTAGAGTATTTGGCTGCTTTAAATTTCCACATGATGATAAGCCACTTCGTTGAGGTATCATTTGTGGCCAGGTCGCTTCTGCAAAAAGCGCTATATAGCTGAGTGGGCCTTACCTGGTAAAATAAAACATTGAGTTTTGTTAAGGCAGTTTTGTCCTTTAAAGCTAACATTAATAATTTTATTGTTTTACAAAAACATTTGCCAGAAAGCAATGCCTTATTTAAGGCAGTATGGTCCATGTGGAGGCATGGAGGTCACATGTCATCCCGGAGATTCTGACCAGAGCATTTACGATAACGTATACAACAATCGCATGGGCACTTTGTCTGTCATGTACGGGGGTCCCTCCAGAGATGTCCCCGCATTGTGCTCGTGTGTACGGACGTCCACGGTTGTGTTTAGCGGGGGTAGAAGGGGCTGCACGAGCGTGGCACGGACTAGAGAGGGGATGGGACCGATGTGGAGCTGAGTGGACTTGCCATTGACTAGAAACCGTACTCTACCAGCGGTGTCACGATTGCAGTTGTGTGAGTGACTTAGATATTCTGGAGCTCTTACTACCGTCAGTGACTGGCAATGCCTGATGATGAATCTCAGTACACCGTCAGTGACTGGCAATGCCTGATGATAAATCTCAGTACACCATTAGTGACTGGCAATCCTTGATGATCAATCTAAGTACACCGTCAGTGACTGGCAATGCCTGATGATCAATCTCAGTACAGAGTCAGTGACTGGCAATGCCTGATGATGAATCTCAGTACACCGTCAGTGACTGGCAATGCCTGATGATAAATCTCGGTACACCATCAGTGACTGGCAATCCATGATGATGAATCTCAGTACACCGTCAGTGACTGGCAATGCCTGATGATCAATCTCAGTACACCATCAGTGACTGGCAATCCCTGATGATGAATCTCAGTACACCGTCAGTGACTGGCAATCCCTGATGATCAATCTAAGTACACCGTCAGTGACTGGCAATGCCTGATGATGAATCTCAGTACACCTTCAGTGACTGGCAATCCCTGATTATCAATATCAGTACACTGTCAGTGACTGGCAATGCCTGATGATGAATCTCAGTACACCATCAGTGACTAGTAATGCCTGATGCTGAATCTCAGTACACCCTCAGTGACTGGCAATGCCTGATGATAAATCTCAGTACACCATCAGTGACTAGCAATCCCTGATGATAAATCTCAGTACACTATCAGTGACTGGCAATCCCTGATGATGAATCTCAGTACACCATCAGTGACTGGCAATGCCTGATGATAAATCTCAGTACACCATCAGTGACTGGCAATGCCTGATGATGAATCTCAGCACACAGTCAGTGACTGGCAATGCCTGATAATCGAATCTAAGTATCGCGTTATAGTGAAAGGAGAAAGCTGCGAGCTTATATCCCCGAGCACAACTTAGTTTTGCAAACTTGCCGTATCTCGAACTCTGCTCGCTTCATAAGCGAGCCCGAAGAACCTTCAACCCTACTCGTTCGGTGCGCGAGACCTTCAATCCCCGTGAGCTGTGTAACTCTGTCCGGTCAGTGCCCGGAGACCTTCGAGCCCTGCGAGCTTGCGACCTCTGCGCCCTCTGCTTCGTTTGTGCTGAGAACCGGGAGTCTGTGACCTGTACAGCCCCGTTCGATCGGTGCCTGCGACCTGTGGCGTGCATGGGGGATTGGTTGTGTAGCGGTTAGCGCGCTGAGCTACGAACCCTGGCGACCCGAGTTCGATTCCCGCTCATGGCTACCGCCGGTGACGACTATCTGAACCGGTCCTGGGCCTTCCCTAGGTCGACCCGGCCTCAAATGAGTATCTGGTGCGGTGTGTAAACATCGCCATTGGGGAGACAATGGCGGCCGGGCGTGGTGCTGGCCACCCCCTCGTGTGCCGTTCCGGACTTCATAGGTGCTCGCTAAAAGCACTTGCCCCAACCATCTGTTGATGCTATACAGGATATATTTATCTTTGTGATGTATGTTGATCTTATTTCGCACCGTACGTAGCCAATTGTGCTAATTGGAAGGTGCGGGGGAAGGACATAAAACTAAACACAAAAAGCATTTATGAACAAACAAGTTTTCAAACTAGTTTTAAAGTGCATAGCTCCAATGAATTCCTAATATCGGACGGAAGAATGTTCCAGACGGCCGCAAAAGGGAATCTGAAAGCGCGCAATGCGGTGACGGTTTTTGTTCGATGGTTATCCAAAAGCCGCTGCGAGGATGACCGGAGTTTGCGTGATGGTGTATGCTCCTTGACGAGATCAGCGAGGTATTGTGGTTCATTTGGAGCAAAACATGGCATTGCTACCCCTGCACCTTGCTCGGCTTGTGCCAGGCCCTGCGAGTCCGAGACCTGTGGCAGCTGCGAGCATGCGATTGCAGCGGCCCCGTGTGAGCCAGTGTGGACCAGTGTGGGCCAGTGTAGGCCTGTATTGGCCAGTGTGGGCCAGTGTGGGCCAGTGTGGGCCAGTGTGGGTCTCTGTGGGTTTGTGTGGCCCTGTGTGGGACGGTGTGGGACGGTGTGGGTCTGTGTGGGTCTGTGTGGGTCTGTGTGGGACGGTGTGGGACGGTGTGGACCAGTGTGGGTCTGTGTGGGTCTGTGTGGGCCAGTGTGGGTCTGTGTGGGTCTGTGTGGGTCTGTGTGGGTCTGTGTAGGTCTGTGTGGGCCAGTGTGGGTCTGTGTGGGTCTGTGTGGGTCTGTGTAGGTCTGTGTGGGCCAGTGTGGGTCTGTGTGGGTTTGTGTGGCCCTGTGTGGGACGGTGTGGGACGGTGTGGGCCTGTGTGGGTCTGTGTGGGTCTGTGTGCGCCTGTGTAGCCCTATGTGGGTCTGTGTGGGCCAGTGTGGGCCTGTATGTAAAGGCGTCCTTAGATGACCTTACATACTGCCGTCTCTCCCGGCAGGACATATATCCCATATACACTGCCCAATGGCAAATAAAAAAAATCCCCCGTATCGACATAACATTATTTTGGGGCAGGTGCTGTTAGCGAGTAGCTATGAAGGCCAGCACGGCACACGAGAAGATGGGTGGCCAGCACCAGGTACACATTTGAGATTGAGTCGACCTAGGGGAGGGCCCAGGACCGGTACAGATAAGTGTTTTGGCCGGGAAGGAAGTGAACTCGGGTCGCCGGGTTCGTATCGAAGTGCAGCGTTTACCACAGCGCCACCGCTCCCCGCCACATGAATGTGCAACCCATTCTTAGTCTCCATCGTGTTGGTTCTGAGTTGGATGACGTTTGGAGTTCGTGGCTCAGCCATCACCACGACCACCACCACCTGCATTCATAGCGCAGCTCAGTTTGATCACCATGCAAATGTTCACAACGCAAAGTCCCGTATCACTTCCTGAAGTTTCATCGCCTGCAAACAATGACTCCCTCCCCACCCCCTGGAATATGTAACACGGCAATTAATCATTTCCCCTCGGAAGAATTGTTCTACAGAATTTGCTTGTGGTCAAATTTAGTCCCAAGGCATTCATTGCTCGATCTGGCAATGTACAATATATACAATCAAAGCGTCCGAAGCTCGTTAAATACGTGACTCAATTTACAGCTTGTGATGGCAGTGAATGGAAATGTTCTTTTGTAAGAGAGAGAGAGACGGGTGGGGTGGGGGGGGGTCATTCGTCATCTTGGTGTAGGTGGGTGATGGTCGGGTGGAGACCGCCAAGATCCTGGGTGAGAATCCAGGTGGCAGCCGCCTGTCATTGAACCGGGTTCTCTAGGGTCGCGAGTTGATGATCGAAGCCCTTTGGTTTGGCTACATTCCAGCGCCGAGAATGAAGCACGTCCGTTTGACAGACACGCGATGGACGCTGCTCCTTTGCGCCACACGCACGGCGCGGGCCACAGCACCCAACCACCAGGCGTGCGCCCTGCCTGCCTGACAAGAGATGCTCGCTCGCAACACCTTTGCCACAGCGCTGTTAAACGATGTATCACGGTGGGCTTCGTTGTCTTTGTACCACTCTCACCACCCCCCAGAGACAAAGCCCCCACCCCCGCAAAGGCTTAATTAGACTGTTGGGGGCAAGTGCTTGTAGCGAGCACCGATGAAGGCCGGCACGGTATACAAAGGGGGTGGGTGGCCAGCACCACGCCTGGCCGCCTTTGTCTCACCATTGCCGATATTTTTTTTACACCGCAGCAGGTAATCGTTTAAGGCTGAGTCCACCTAGGGGAGGCGCGACATCGGTTCACATATTCGTCGCTGTAATTGGCCGTGAGCGGGAATCGATCTCGGGTCGCTGGATTCCGCCGCCCTACCGCTCACACAAAGACAAAGATCCCCGTATAGCCTCGACAGACTTTTGGGGCACGTTGTTGTTAGCGAGGCCATTGCGCAACGGGGCTGCAAAGAGAGGGGTGGGGGCACAGCAGTTCAGTGAACTTGACCTCGGGGTTAATATGCGGGCGGCCCTTGTTGCTGAGCGCTGCCAATGCCCTCCTCTGTGTGTGTTTATGTGCATCCATCTCGCTCCATCTCCCCCACCACCCCTCTCCCTCTCTCTCTGTCTCACTGCTCTCTTGCTCCCGATGAACGTCGCCGCAATGCGAGTCGCCGTTCAGGATTTATTCTGCGCAACAATAACAACAATAACAACAACAAAACGTCCCCCCCCCCCCCCGTGGGAGGAGTATCGGCAGCTCCCCCTGGGGGTGGTGGCGGTGGGCGCTGGGACCGCTCCCGGCCGAGTGTGGCGGGCGCGCCCCTGGCTATGTCACGACCCGCGAGGTGGCAGGATTTGGTTGTTGTTGTTGTTGCTCAGAAAAGCCGTGCCCAAGTGACTGCGTCAGATCCCCTCGCTCCCTCCCCGAGACATCCCCAAGGGGGTCGACTCGTTGTTTCGCAGGAGGAACGTTCGTGAATGTCGTCGCGAGTGTCGTGGGTGCTTGCAGTGCCGAGTGGGGTTTGAATGTCAGTGGAGACGATCGCCCGGTATACAGGAGCGCGTGGGTTCGATCCCTGACGGCTGCTGTATATTTGGAGTTTGCACGTTCTCCCCGTGGTCGCGTGGATTTTTCTCCGGGTCCTCCAGGTTTTCCCTCCACACTTAGAATCAACATCACGCGTTTAGAGTGTTTGTCTGCTGCTATACATTTCCACGTGATAAGCCACTTCGTTGAGCAATCATTTGTGGCCAGGTCGCGTCTGAAAAAGAGTTACATAGCTCAGTGGGCCTTACCTGGTAAAATAAAAATTTTAGTTAATGTGGGATTGGGCACTGTAAGTCTGCCTGGATCTCCTCTTGATTGACTCAGCCTTAAAGGGATAACTTCCTGTGCAGTGTCAGAAAGGTGCATGTGCCAAGCTGACCTTAATAGGTGCTCGCAAACAGCCCGCATCCGGCTGGGTGGTTCTGTGGAAGCTCGAGACTCACATTCACAACGCTGGCAGTTTATACCCCGGTCAAGTCTTGCCCATCAAATCTTTGGTATTTGTAAAACAGGTCGAACACCGTGGAACATTGGCAGTCACGCACTGCGCATAATGAAATATGGAAGTGTCGCTTTTGTAATTCGTGTTTTATATAAATATACCGGGACATTCCAAGAGCAACTTGAGAGAAACCGTCGTGCCCACGACTCTGGCCACTGCAGGCCCCGCGACCCCTGAGTTCACAGTGGCCGGGCTCAATCCCTCAATGCGGCCTCTATATCCCTGATCCGCTCGTGTATCGACACATCATTGCAGCCATGAGTCAGTCGAGTTGGTTGAAGGCCTCCCTGCCCACACCATGTCGGCCACGGGAGGTTACTGTTTGAACATACTTCACCATGCCGGTCAGTGAGGGTTTGTGAGAAGGTTCCACACCTCCAATTAGCACGGTTGGCTAGGTACGGTGCGAAAGAAGTTCAACATGTATACGTACATACACGCAGACGTGCGAGGGAGAAAGGAAATGTTGGGTAACAAGACCGGCTCAGATATCACTCACCACTGATGTTGGTCGTGAACGAGATTCGAACTCGGGTTGCCGCGGGATGATAGTGCAGGGCACTAACCACTGCGCCTCCACTCCCTCCCACGCACGTCATAGAGGCACTGCCAACATTCACCAATGCGCTCGTTTGGTGAATTTGGGTGAGTAAATGAACGAGGAGACGGACAATTGTCATTTTCAGCACCAAATATAAATTGAAATGTAGGAAGCCGTGGGTTCGATCCCGGGCCCTGGCGATGCCTGTTGTTTTATATTTGGAGCCCGCGTTCATAATAAAGGTTTTTGGGTTAGATCGCGTTATTTATAAATGTGTTGTAACCCTCCACCACCCGACACGGCCAAACAGTAATAAATGTGTCACGTTTACAAAAGACAAATAGTTCACTACTTGAGCCCACCAGTGTGCTAAAGAGTGAATCAACATCATTTACAATTTTGAGGATGACGTTTCGCTGGTAATTACATCCAGCATCATCGGGCAATTCGCCAGTATAGTGAGGCCCTCCACTTGCTCCCGGTCTTAAATAGAGCAGCAGCAGGGTGACGTCATCATTTAACCCATTCTGGTGCAGTGATTTGAGGGGGAGGGTATTGTAATTAAATAATAGATTCATAATCATTCAATTGTTATTCATTAGGATTTGTTTCCCCTACAAGGAATTGTAATTGTAATATATATTTCATTTAATAATACGCTTCCAGGCCGCACTAAGCCTGTAGCTGTGTTCTCTCTCTGCCCGTGGTCGTCGCGGGGATTTTTAATCCGCGTTCCTCCGGGGTTTGCCCCCATTCATAGTTATAATCAAACATGGGTTGAGATTATTTGGCTGCTACGTACGATGCATTCCCCACGTGTAATGATGATGAAAGCCACCTCGATGAACTGTCACGTGTGGCCAGGTCGCCTCTGAAAAATAGCTCGTAGCTCAGTGGGCTTTACCTGGTAAATACAAAAAAAAAGTTTAGCCTTTAGTTTAAATTACGTCCGTTTCGAGCATTCCTCCACAAGTCGCGCGTTCATCCTGGCGCGCAAACTCAGCTCGTCTTCACGGCCGTCTCAAAGCGTCACGGTTCTCCAGACACGTGCTGTTTTTGCCGCAGCCTCTCCACGCCACGCGCGTTCATCAGCTCGTTTACGTATCGCAGTGCAATGTTAGCAAAGCGCCTGCGTGCGATTGACTCGCACCTGTGCCGGAGGTGGGGGGGGTGTGGGGGGGCCTCTGATCAGCAGGGCTGTCCATACGGGCGGGGGGGGGGGGTTGGAGAGGGGGGGGTGGAGAGGGGGGGTGGAGAGGGGGGGGTGGAGAGGGGGGGGGCAAATCACACTGTGTGGGCGCGCCTGTGACGTCGAAGCGCGCCGCCCCCGCCTAAAAGTGCGGGGCAGTCGCTCCGGGGCGGTCGCTCCGGGGCGGTCGCTCCGGGGCGGTCGCTCCGGGGCGGTCGCTCCGGGGCGGTCGCTCCGGGGCGGTCGCTCCGGGGCGGTCGCTCCGGGGCGGTCGCTCCGGGGCGGTCGCTCCGGGGCGGTCGCTCCGGGGCGGTCGCTCCGGGGCGGTCGCTCCGGGGCGGTCGCTCCGGGGCGGTCGCTCCGGGGCGGTCGCTCCGGGGCGGTCGCTCCGGGGCGGTCGCTCCGGGGCGGTCGCTCCGGGGCGGTCGCTCCGGGGCGGTCGCTCCGGGGCGGTCGCTCCGGGGCGGTCGCTCCGGGGCGGTCGCTCCGGGGCGGTCGCTCCGGGGCGGTCGCTCCGGGGCGGTCGCTCCGGGGCGGTCGCTCCGGGGCGGTCGCTCCGGGGCGGTCGCTCCGGGGCGGTCGCTCCGGGGCGGTCGCTCCGGGGCGGTCGCTCCGGGGCGGTCGCTCCGGGGCGGTCGCTCCGGGGCGGTCGCTCCGGGGCGGTCGCTCCGGGGCGGTCGCTCCGGGGCGGTCGCTCCGGGGCGGTCGCTCCGGGGCGGTCGCTCCGGGGCGGTCGCTCCGGGGCGGTCGCTCCGGGGCGGTCGCTCCGGGGCGGTCGCTCCGGGGCGGTCGCTCCGGGGCGGTCGCTCCGGGGCGGTCGCTCCGGGGCGGTCGCTCCGGGGCGGTCGCTCCGGGGCGGTCGCTCCGGGGCGGTCGCTCCGGGGCGGTCGCTCCGGGGCGGTCGCTCCGGGGCGGTCGCTCCGGGGCGGTCGCTCCGGGGCGGTCGCTCCGGGGCGGTCGCTCCGGGGCGGTCGCTCCGGGGCGGTCGCTCCGGGGCGGTCGCTCCGGGGCGGTCGCTCCGGGGCGGTCGCTCCGGGGCGGTCGCTCCGGGGCGGTCGCTCCGGGGCGGTCGCTCCGGGGCGGTCGCTCCGGGGCGGTCGCTCCGGGGCGGTCGCTCCGGGGCGGTCGCTCCGGGGCGGTCGCTCCGGGGCGGTCGCTCCGGGGCGGTCGCTCCGGGGCGGTCGCTCCGGGGCGGTCGCTCCGGGGCGGTCGCTCCGGGGCGGTCGCTCCGGGGCGGTCGCTCCGGGGCGGTCGCTCCGGGGCGGTCGCTCCGGGGCGGTCGCTCCGGGGCGGTCGCTCCGGGGCGGTCGCTCCGGGGCGGTCGCTCCGGGGCGGTCGCTCCGGGGCAGTCGCTCCGGGGCAGTCGCTCCGGGGCAGTCGCTCCGGGGCAGTCGCTCCGGGGCAGTCGCTCCGGGGCGGTGGCTCCGATTTGCAGCACCTTAGGGCAGGCTCTGACTCACTGACGCCCATGCCCAACCAGCCGGAGGCCATGGCTTCGTCATCATCATAATCACCATCATCATCCTCCTCCTCTCCCCGGCAGTGGCTGATTACAGCAGCAGCCTACGCCTCCCTCATGCTGCCTCTCCCCCCTCCACGGCTCGACGAGACCTCCCCCGCCACCACCTCTGCCACCACGCACACTGTGCGGGTCATGGGGAGGTGTTAACTCCCTCGCCTGGTATGCAGGAGGTTGTGGATTCGATACCGACCCTGACACCTGCTGTATATTTGGAGTTTGCGTGTCTCTCTCCCTCTCCCCGTGGTCGTGTGGATTTTTCTCTGGGTCCTCCACATTTACAATCAACATCACGCGTTGAGATTAGTTGGCTCCTGCGAGACATTTCCTTGAGCGATCATTTGTGGCCAGGTCGCTTCTAAAAAAGAGCTATGCAGGTGAGTGGCCTTACCACTCACCTGCATAGCCCTTGTGTGACGCGGTGCGCGTCACACAAGGGCACCGCTTTGTGGCTAGTCCGTAGTCATCGCCACTCGGATAGCATGGACCTCCGCCATAGTAACGTGGAGTTTGGCACCACTGACGCAGCACCACCGCTCGATGGCAATGATTACAAGCTCTGTGGCCGACAGTGAGTGGCCCACAAGTTGGCTGCGACTGCACGCAGAGATTATTATTATCCTGGCGGAATCTCCATCGCGTCTGCTTGCATGCGGCGTCACTGCCACCGGTATCGGAATCAGAATACATATTTATACTGGAGGAATCCGATGAACGATGAATCTCTTGTTTTCCACAGATGTCCAGTAGGGGCGGGTAAGAACGTTATGACAACAAGCAATACAGAAACACGATAGCAGTTCAAATAGTACAGGAAATGCAAATAAGTCACCCCAAAACATACAAATACAACACGAAACCATCCCCATCCTACCAGGCAAAGCCCACTAAAGTATTAACTTATTTTTAAGAAGCGACCTGGCCACAAATGACAGCTCAACAAAGTAACAAAACAACAACAAACTATACTCTTGAACGTGTTTTTTTTTACACCAGGTAAGGGCCACCGAACTATAAGCGACCTGGCCACAAATGATAGCTCAACGAAGTGGCTTTTCACGTGGAAATGTATAGCAGCCAAATACTCTGAAAACGTGATGTTTATTGGAGATGTGGAGGGAAACCCCGGAGAACAATCCACTCGATCACGGGGAGAGAGAGAGACGCAAACTCCAAATATGCAGCAGTAGGCGTCACGGTCAGGATCGAGTCCACGACCTCCTGTATACCAGGCGAGGTAGTTAACATCTCGCCCAATTGACGGGAGAAAGGGCTGTGACGTTGGCCTGAGTGCAGCCCCCCCCCCCCTATTGAAGGAGGAAGGAACACACGAAGAGGCAGCAGCAGCAGCAGCGTGGCCATGAGTGATTGCAGGCACGAGGCGCGGGGCATCGCAATGCTGACGAGGGGCATTCCTAGCGCGTTAGCCCGAGCGAGCGAGCGAGAGATCCACGCCGCCGTGCCCCTGGGTGGTGTGGAAGCCTCCCCCGCCCCCTCCCCTCGCCGCCCCCGCCCGCCCCTGCCCCGCGATGCCCTCCGTCAATTCCCAGGAGCCAGCAGAACCAGCCACCCCCCCCCCCCCCCCAGTGGAGCCAGCAGAACCAGCCACCCCCCCCCCCCCCAGTGGCCCTCAGCCTGCGCGTGGTCGAGGGTTGGGGAAGCCGAGAGAGAGGAGGCACAGCTGTGTGTGTGTGCTGCCAGCCTTGAGAGAGAGAGAGGCACAGCTGTGTGTGTGTGTGCTGCCAGCCTTGAGAGAGAGAGAGGAAAGCTGTGTGTGTGTGCTGCCAGCCTTGAGAGAGAGAGAGAGGCACAGCTGTGTGTGTGTGTGCTGCCAGCCTTGAGAGAGAGGAGGCACAGCTGTGTGTGTGTGTGCTGCCAGCCTTGAGAGAGAGAGAGGCACAGCTGTGTGTGTGTGTGCTGCCAGCCTTGAGAGAGAGAGAGGCATAGCTGTGTGTGTGTGTGTGCTGCCAGCCTTGAGAGAGAGAGAGAGAGGCACAGCTGTGTGTGTGTGTGTGCTGCCAGTCTTGAGAGAGAGAGAGGCACAGCTGTGTGTGTGTGCTGCCAGCCTTGAGAGAGAGAGAGAGGCACAGCTGTGTGTGTGCTGCCAGCCTTGAGAGAGAGAGAGGCACAGCTGTGTGTGTGTGTGTGCTGCCAGTCTTGAGAGAGAGAGAGGCACAGCTGTGTGTGTGTGTGCTGCCAGCCTTGAGAGAGATGCTGCCAGTCTTGAGAGAGAGAGAGGCACAGCTGTGTGTGTGTGTGCTGCCAGCCTTGAGAGAGAGAGAGGCACAGCTGTGTGTGTGTGTGCTGCCAGTCTTGAGAGAGAGAGAGAGGCAGCTGTGTGTGTGTGTGCTGCCAGCCTTGAGAGAGAGAGAGGCAGCTGTGTGTGTGTGTGCTGCCAGCCTTGAGAGAGAGAGAGGCACAGCTGTGTGTGTGTGTGCTGCCAGCCTTGAGAGAGAGAGAGGCATAGCTGTGTGTGTGTGTGTGTGCTGCCAGCCTTGAGAGAGAGAGAGGCACAGCTGTGTGTGTGTGTGCTGCCAGCCTTGAGAGGGAGAGAAAGGCACAGTTGTGTGTGTGTGTGTGCTGCCAGTCTTGAGAGAGAGAGAGGCACAGCTGTGTGTGTGTGTGCTGCCAGTCATGAGAGAGAGAGAGAGAGGCACAGCTGTGTGTGTGTGTGCTGCCAGCCTTGAGAGAGAGAGGAGGCACAGCTGTGTGTGTGTGCTGCCAGCCTTGAGAGAGAGAGGCACAGCTGTGTGTGTGTGTGCTGCCAGCCTTGAGAGAGAGAGAGGAAAGCTGTGTGTGTGTGTGTGCTGCCAGCCTTGAGAGAGAGAGAGAGGCACAGCTGTGTGTGTGTGTGCTGCCAGCCTTGAGAGAGAGGAGGCACAGCTGTGTGTGTGTGTGCTGCCAGCCTTGAGAGAGAGAGAGGCACAGCTGTGTGTGTGTGTGCTGCCAGCCTTGAGAGAGAGAGAGGCATAGCTGTGTGTGTGTGTGTGCTGCCAGCCTTGAGAGAGAGAGAGAGGCACAGCTGTGTGTGTGTGTGCTGCCAGTCTTGAGAGAGAGAGAGAGGCACAGCTGTGTGTGTGTGCTGCCAGCCTTGAGAGAGAGAGAGGCACAGCTGTGTGTGTGCTGCCAGCCTTGAGAGAGAGAGAGGCACAGCTGTGTGTGTGTGTGTGTGCTGCCAGTCTTGAGAGAGAGAGAGGCACAGCTGTGTGTGTGTGTGCTGCCAGCCTTGAGAGAGATGCTGCCAGTCTTGAGAGAGAGAGAGGCACAGCTGTGTGTGTGTGTGCTGCCAGCCTTGAGAGAGAGAGAGGCACAGCTGTGTGTGTGTGTGCTGCCAGTCTTGAGAGAGAGAGAGGCAGCTGTGTGTGTGTGTGCTGCCAGCCTTGAGAGAGAGAGAGGCAGCTGTGTGTGTGTGTGCTGCCAGCCTTGAGAGAGAGAGAGGCACAGCTGTGTGTGTGTGTGCTGCCAGCCTTGAGAGAGAGAGAGGCATAGCTGTGTGTGTGTGTGTGCTGCCAGCCTTGAGAGAGAGAGAGGCACAGCTGTGTGTGTGTGTGCTGCCAGCCTTGAGAGGGAGAGAGAGGCACAGTTGTGTGTGTGTGTGTGCTGCCAGTCTTGAGAGAGAGAGAGGCACAGCTGTGTGTGTGTGTGCTGCCAGTCATGAGAGAGAGAGAGAGGCACAGCTGTGTGTGTGCTGCCAGCCTTGAGAGAGAGAGAGGCACAGCTGTGTGTGTGTGTGCTGCCAGCCTTGAGAGAGAGAGAGGCAGCTGTGTGTGTGTGTGCTGCCAGCCTTGAGAGAGAGAGAGGCACAGCTGTGTGTGTGTGTGTGCTGCCAGCCTTGAGAGAGAGAGAGGCACAGCTGTGTGTGTGTGTGTGCTGCCAGCCTTGAGAGAGAGAGAGAGGCACAGCTGTGTGTGTGTGTGCTGCCAGTCTTGAGAGAGAGAGAGGCACAGCTGTGTGTGTGTGTGCTGCCAGCCTTGAGAGAGAGAGAGGCACAGCTGTGTGTGTGTGTGTGCTGCCAGCCTTGAGAGAGAGAGGCACAGCTGTGTGTGTGTGTGTGTGCTGCCAGCCTTGAGAGAGAGAGAGGCACAGCTGTGTGTGTGTGTGTGCTGCCAGCGGAGAGTCGAGAGTGAGGCGGCATGTGGCTCAGTCTCTGTCGAGGAGGCATGATAACACCCCTCCACCGCCCTCCTGCTCTGATGAGTCCGGCATGCCTGGGACCGTCGATGTACCTGGCACTACCGTCCAGGACGTCAGGGTGCTGCGATGTGTGACTCGAGGGAGGATGTGGAATTAAAAATATTTTATTTACAAAATGTTTAAAAGAACTACCATCGATATAGCCAGCACTCGATTGTTTTGAATGAGAACGCGCACGTGTGACTTGATGCTGAACTTTCCGTCTCGCCGTATCGTAGCCAACCGTGCTGATCGGGGGTGTTGTTGTTGATGTTGTCTTGACACACCTATCAAGCCCTTGTCAGAGCCCTACCTTATTACAGACCAATTCAGACCTTATTGGTCACCCCGTGTGCCCTTATAAATCTCAACGTTCATCCTGTCCCATCACAAGGGAGAAACTCTAACAAATAGACAAACTATATATTTTTGTTGCCCGTATTGAAACGGCTGTACGCCATATGGACCTGAAATCTCAATGTCCCTGTACAAGACTACGGGGCAAACCGTGTGGGGGGCGACTTTAAGGGCAGTGTTGTTCTCACCACGAGGAAATGGCGCTGCAAGGACGAACGCTAAAAGTACACCAAGAAAATCCAGAATAAAATAAACTGTTTCTTCACTTATTAATATTTATTTCATTCACCACTTACCATTGTTGTGCAATCATCTGCGAATCGGTTGTACTTCATTTTGCAGTTGCAATTTACTTTCATAGCTGTCAAACCACATGGTACGTAGCCAATTGTGCTAATAATCGGATGTTGTTTATATATATACACAACGTAAAAAAAACATTTGCAGGAAAGAGCAATGCGATGTTTATCATCGAAAATAATCATGGATAATGAAGCACAGAATAGCAAAGAGTCGAATAATAGTCAGGGCACAATGCACCCGGCTCCTGCTGCTGATGTTGTCGTTACAGGATGAACATGCAGCGACAGACCCAGGATGCATCGCAACACCGAATGCTTGTTCACTTACATGATTGTTCACTTACAGGATCGTTGACTTACACGAAAACATACAAACACAGTGGCACGAGGCTGCTGCTGCTGCTGCTGAAAGGTCAACACTCAAACCGCAATCTTGAGTCTACTTTCCAAGATATGTCGCAATTTGGAATGATGTATAACCTTACACAAACATATACAGAGGAACAAGGCTGCTGCTGTTCCTGTTGTTTGTAGGGTCAACAGAAAACTTCCATCGACTTTCTAGAACATGACTTCTGCCGACATCTCTCCAGTATACAGCACACACACGACTTATTAAATATATCTACAGTGAGGGAAAAAGTATTTGATCCCCTGCTGATTTTGTACGTTTGCCCACTGACAAAGAAATAATCAGTCTATAATTTTAATGGTAGGTTTATTTGAAAAGTGAGAGACAGAATAACAAAAAAACAGAAAAACGCATGTCAAAAATGTTATAAATTGATTTGCATTTTAATGAGGGAAATAAGTATTTGACCCGTCTGCAAAACATGACTTAGTACTTGGTGGCAAAACCCTTGTTGGCAATCACAGATGTCAGACGTTTCTTGTAGTTGGCCACCAGGTTTGCACACATCTCAGGAGGGATTTTGTCCCACTCCTCTTTGCAGATGTTCTCCAAGTTATTAAGGTTTCGAGGCTGACGTTTGGCAACTCGAACCTTCAGCTCCCTCCACAGATTTTCCATGGGATTAAGGTCTGGAGACTGGTTAGGCCACTCCAGGACCTTAATGTGCTTCTTCTTGAGCCACTCCTTTGTTGCCTTGGCCGTGTGTTTTGGGGCATTGTCATGCTAGAATACCCATCCACGACCCATTTTCAATGTCCTGGCTGAGGGAAGGAGGTTCTCACCCAAGATTTGACGGTACATGGCCCCGTCCATCGTCCCTTTGATGCGGTGAAGTTGTCCTGTCCCTTTAGCAGAAAAACACCCCCAAAGCATAATGTTTCCACCTCCATGTTTGACGGTGGGGATGGTGTTCTTGGGGTCATAGGCAGCATTCCTCCTCCTCCAAACACGGCGAGTTGAGTTGATGCCAAAGAGCTCCATTTTGGTCTCATCTGACCACAACACTTTCACCCAGTTGTCCTCTGAATCATTCAGATGTTCATTGGCAAACTTCAGACGGGCATGTATATGTGCTTTCTTGAGCAGGGGGACCTTGCGGGCGCTGCAGGATTTCAGTCCTTCATGGCGTAGTATGTTACCAATTGTTTTCTTGGTTACTATGGTTCCAGCTGCATTGAGATCATTGACAAGATCCTCCCGTGAAGTTCTGGGCTGATTCCTCACCGTTCTCATGATCATTGCAACTCCACGAGGTGAGATCTTGCATGGAGCCCCAGGCCGAGGGAGATTGACAGTTCTTTTGTGTTTCTTCCATTTGCGAATAATCGCACCAACTTTTATCACCTCACCAAGCTGCTTGGCAATGGTCTTGTAGCCCATTCCAGCCTTGTGTAGGTCTACAATCTTGTCCCTGACATCCTTGGAGAGCTCTTTGGTCATGGCCATGGAGGAGAGTTTGGAATCTGATTGATTGATTGCTTCTGTGGACGAGCTGAGATTAGGAGCACACTCTTAAAGGGAGTGCTCCTAATCTCAGCTTGTTACCTGAATAAAAGACACCTGGGAGCCAGAAATATTTCTAATTGAGAGAGGGTCAAATACTTATTTCCCTCATTAAAATGCAAATCAATTTATGAAATTTTTGACATGCGTTTTTCTGGATTTTGTTGTTGTTATTCTGTCTCTCACTGTTCAAATAAACCTGCCATTAAAGTAATAGACTGATCATTTCTTTGTCAGTGGGCAAACGTACAAAATCAGCAGGGGATCAAATACTTTTTTCCCTCACTGTATTCCTGTAACTAAATAATATTAGGATTACTTCGTCTATCCAGCTGGTATTAATGCGAGGATAGCAGCATCAGCAGCAGATATGTACAGATAACACATCGCCTACAACAGCAGAGTACTCCTGTGTGTGTACGCATGATTGAGTTTAAGTACAAATAATGGCAGGATTAGCATGAGGGTTATCTCAACAGTGAAATCCAATAGTTCGTGGGCAGTTTGTTGACACACCAATTCATCTTCCAACATGAATTACGCACTGCTGTTAAACCGTTCGAGAGTTTAATCATCATCAGCAACATCATCATGCTCGGAAACCGTTGCACTACACTATCAGTACACTATTACACTACACTATTGCAGTACACTATTACACTACACTATTGGAGTACACCATAGCACTACACTATTGTAGTACACCATTACACTACCCTATTGTAGTACACCATTACACTACACTATCAGTACACCATTACACTACACTATTGCAGTACACTATTACACTACACTATTGCAGTACACCATTACACTACACTATTGTAGTACACCATTACACTACACTATCAGTACACCATTACACTACACTATTGCAGTACACTATTACACTACACTATTGGAGTACACCATTACACTACACTATTGTAGTACACCATTACACTACACTATCAGTACACTATTACACTACACTATTGCAGTACACCATTACACTACACTATTGCAGTACACCATTACACTACACTATTGTAGTACACCATAACACTACACTATTGTAGTACACCATTACACTACACTATTGTAGTACACCATTACACTACACTATTGTAGTACACCATAACACTACACTATTGCAGTACACCATAACACTACACTATTGTAGTACACCATTACACTACACTATTGTAGTACACCATTACACTACACTAGTGTAGTACACCATTACACTACACTATTGCAGTACACCATTACACTACACTATTGCAGTACACCATTACACTACACTATTGTAGTACACCATTACACTACACTATTGCAGTACACTATTACACTACACTATTGGAGTACACCATAACACTACACTATCGTAGTACACCATTACACTACACTATCAGTACACCATTACACTACACTATTGCAGTACACCATTACACTACACTATTGTAGTACACCATTACACTACACTATCAGTACACCATTACACTACACTATTGGAGTACACCATAACACTACACTATTGTAGTACACCATTACACTACACTATCAGTACACCATTACACTACACTATTGCAGTACACCATTACACTACACTATTGTAGTACACCATTACACTACACTATCAGTACACCATTACACTACACTATTGGAGTACACCATAACACTACACTATTGTAGTACACCATTACACTACACTATCAGTACACCATTACACTACACTATTGCAGTACACCATTACACTACACTATTGTAGTACACCATTACACTACACTATCAGTACACCATTACACTACACTATTGCAGTACACCATTACACTACACTATTGCAGTACACCATAACACTACACTATTGTAGTACACCATTACACTACACTATTGGAGTACACCATTACACTACACTATTGCAGTACACTATTACACTACACTATTGGAGTACACTATTTCAGAATACCAATACACTACACTATTGCAGCACACCATTTCAGTACACAATTACAGTACACAATTACATTACACCATTGAATTACACTATTACAGTACACTATTGAATAACACTATTACAGTACACCATTGCAGTGTACCATTTCAGTACACCATTGAAATACACGATTGTAGTACACTATTGCAGTACACCATTGCAGTTTACCATTACACTACACTATTGCAGTACACCGTTTCAGTTTACCCTTACACTACACTATTGCAGTACACCATTACACTACACTATTGCAGTACACGCACTTAGCACAACCGGGGAGAATACGATATCCCGCACCAATTTGCATGACAAAGGCACAAGGCAAAAATAAGCTTGGGCCATCACAACCGAGGGCTTTAATCCGAACGTGGAAAACCGCATGGCTCGGCGCTTTTGTGTTGGTCGCTCACCAAGGCACGCATGGACTGTGCCTGCAAATGCGTGCGACGGACCCAGCAGCGGTGATAAATGACTGCCGGGGTCACTCGGCTGCCGTGTTTGTGGAGGGGTGGGGGCTGGAGGATGTCCGATGAGTCGTGTGCTGGTCACACGAGTCACGCAGGAGCATTCGACAATCGCCAGCGCTGTCGGAGGAACATCGCGGCCACGCTACCGCCTTGCAGACGGAAGTGAGAGTCCCTGCTGCGAGCCCCTACAAATCTCTCCTCTTTGGCGAGTCAGAGCCGTCTTAGATCTAAGGGTACAGCGAATAGGGATGACCGCCCCGGGCCCCGCGATTTGGGGGGGGGCCGCGAGTCGATATGTCCGGGGGTCCCACACAATGGGGTTTGCTGCACCTCCACCCCGATAGACGGCCCTGCTTGCTGTTGATTTGCAAGGGGCTTTGTAAATGTATTCAATGATATTTTAAGTTATCTGTTATTGAAAGGGATGCGGCGGTGGTGTAATGGTTAATAACACTGTACTTGCAAGAGAGCACGAGTTCCATCTCCCGGCACGGCAGTTACTATTTTTACTATTTAACTATTTTTATTTTATCAGGTAAGGCCCACTGAGCTATGTAGCTCTTTTTCAGAAGCGACCTGGCCACAAATGATAGCCCAACGAACTGGCTTATCATGTGCACATTTATAGTAGCCAAATACTCTAAACGCGTGTTTCTATATGTGGATAGAAAAACGCGACCACGGGGAGAACACGCAAACTCCAAATATACAGAAGGCGTCAGGGTTAGGATTGAACCCACGACCTCCTGTATACGAGGCGAGCTAGTTAACATCTCGCCACCGTGGCACCCAGTTGGAACTCTGGTGCAGGATTCTCCAATCCCCGACCCACCCCACCGCCACCTCCTCTGTTGACCCAGTGGTATAAACGGGGGTCGCTGCAGTCGATCAGCAGGTCGCGCGTCGTCGTGGGGTGAAGCAGTGGTGTGAGCAAATCATTTGCAGGGCTGCGCCTGAGCCTAGAGTATTTGGCGACTGCTATACATGTCCACGCGATAAGCCACTTCGTTGAGCTATCATTTGTGGCCAGGTCGCTTCTGAAAAATCGCTACATAGCTCAGTGGGGCCTTACCTGGTAAAATAAATTAAAAAAAAAAACTAGTTCAGTTTTGCTGAGAATCCAAGTTGGATTTGCCAATGGGCGGCAGCGGTGACTCGTGCATATGGCCGAGTGACAACTATGGCCAGAAGGTTACAAAGTCAGTCAGACAGAGTTCGTTGGGCAGCCAATGCAGGGACTGTGCCCGATAGCACGACCACTGCGGAGATGGAGCGATGCAACCAGCGCGGCGGATGTTCACAATCCGCCGAGCCGGATTGTGAACATCGCAGGGCCGTGAGAGATGGGTGACAGGCTGGCGAGGCCTTCATCCAGCAGCGGATTCGAACGCGGCTGATGGTGGCGACACTGGCAGAGCAATGGAACTCCCGCTCATAAAACGTCAACGCAAATTTGTTAGAACTCGTGCTTGCCTTGTGGTGGTGGTTAACGTGATCACCAACTTCTCGTCTGTCTCTATCAGGGGGGCATCAGGTACACAACACTCGATACGCGCATGAACTCTACGCCGGTCTGTTCGAAGCCTCGCTGTGAAATGTAAATTCTCGAATATCGAGGCCAATCGTACACCGTGTTGATGGGTAGGGCTAAGGGAGTACAACTGCCATCTCTGGGAGTCTTCGTCGTCATCACCATCACGATCCATGGGGGCAGATAGCCTGTCCACTGTACATTTCGTAATTTATTGACTTAAAGCTTTCGTGACTGCAGGAATACATATTCTATGGGTCTTTCGGTAAAGCTACGTAGATGGAAAAATAATAAAAAAAATCACGACGTTTCGATCGCAACACAAGCAACCTGAAGACGATTTCTTGTGTTGCGATGGAAACGTCGTGATATTTTTATTTATTATTTTTCTATCTACGTGGCTTTAGCGAAATAATGTCGTAATTTGTTGCCACTTTCCTCTGTCTCGTGGCGATGCGCCCAAGTGGTAGTGGCCACATCTCTCTGGCACCAAGCTCTTACTATGTCATCGTCACGCCATCCTCTGATAGCTCTTCCACTCTTTCCGGTTCCTTACATGTTTTCGAGCAATGCACTTTTAGTGATCCTCTTGTTGTCCATCCTGTATGTGCGTCCACAAAGTGTCAGTTTCCTTCTCATCGCTGCCTGCATCATCATCATCAGGGTCTTCTCATATGTGCAACCTTTTTCTGACTTCTACGTCGGTTGAGGAGTCGGAGGGTTCATTGTGAACGCACGGTTGGACGGAAGCGGTAGACAGCGTCGAGCGCTGCGTCTGCCGAGATGGGTCGTGAAGTTGCCCGGTGACGCGTGGGGGTTGAGGAAGATGCGACGGCGGCGATTGAACGCCTCTTCAGCAGCAGGTGACCTTGCCGTGACCTTGCCGTGACCGTGCCACCAGGGCGGCAGGGCAGCGGTAACACTCGTGCCCCGCACCAGCAACAAGAGCCCTGGGTTCGATCCCTGACTCGGGCGCCTTTCTACGTGCAGTTTGTATGTTTTCCATAATATATGGGCGGTTTTTTTGGGAGGGGGGGGGGTTAGATCGCGTAAATATGAATGTGTCGTTAAACCCGCCACCACCCGACAGCCAAAAAACCTATATTATGGATGATATTGCTCGTGAAATTCTACGTGTTTGTATGCTCTCTCTCTCCCTGTTCTGTGTGGGTTCCCTCCAGTAAGCTAAATTAAAATGTACAATGTCACCGGGGTTGGCCAAACATCTCAACGCTGAAAAGTTACCTGCACATCACTCAATTGCGATTACACGCAACAGCATTAGCAGCAGCAGCGGCATCACCACCCCTCCCCCCTCTACTGCGAAAACTGAGCAGGATCCTCTTTTCAAAAAAGTATTGGGATGAAAGTGATGTTTTCATGATAATAAAAAAACACAGTTCTTAGTGCCATGTGAAAAGATGACCAGCAATTCTTGGAACGCACTGGACTATTCCTTAGCATAGCGTATCAATCACACACACGTTGCAAAAGCATTTGCAGAAATGCCTCATTAGCTATTTAGCTCTAGTTTCAAGAAATCATTGCACTTTTTTGTTGTTGTTACACTCTGAACATCGCTCAGAACTGACAGATGTGCTGGAAAGAATCTGAGTAAATCGCCTGTCTGTCTGTCGGTCGGTGAAGCGCTGTGTTGACTTGTGTACCTTCCTCGAGATCCGCGTTCGTGTGCACACGCGCGTGCGTGCCCTACGCCGCCGGTGACCTGAGTTTCAACTCCCGCTCACGGCCGACACCCGTGACGATTATCTGGACCGGTCATGGGCCTCCCCTAGGTCGACTCAGCCTCAAATGGGTACCTGGTGTGGTGCGTAAACATCACCACCGGGGAGACAAAGGCGGCCGGGCTTTGTGTTGGCTACCCACCCCCTCGTGTGCCGTGTCGGCCTCTATAGGTGCTCGCAAACAGCCCTTGCCCCAACAGTCGGTTACAGGCTATTTAGGGGATCTTTGTCTTTGCTGTGCCACGAAGCAGGCGACCCGAGTTGAACTCCTCCTCACGACCAATAACAGCGGCGAATATCTGAACCGGTCCTGAGCTTCCCCTAGGTCGACTCAGCCTCAAATGAAACATCATGACTCAGGATACAAAGGCGGCCGGCTGTGGTTTTGGCCGCTAGCGACCTCGTTCTTGCGTTGGCTTCCATGAACAGCACTTGCCCCAACAAACAGTTGCAGGCTACACGGGGGAACTTTGTGTTTGTGTACCCGCACCCGCGTGCCCCTGCGGTTGGGGCGCCGAGTGGGTGGCAGCCCGCACTCACCTGCCGGACAGGTGTGGTGGAGCTTACAGCGGATCAGCCCCGTGTCAGCCACGCGTCACGGTATAGCACACACACACCTGTCCTGAACCGCACACGCATGCTGAGACAAGTATCCCACATTTAGCCCTACACGCTGCTGCTGCTGCTGCTGCCGTTGTTGTTGTAGTGGTAAGTGCTGTTAGCGAGCGCATATTTAGGTCATCACAGCACACTGGGGACTCGTGGTGCTGTGTCGGTGGCGTGGCTTGGTCGGCACGAGCCTTGGTGAAACGAGTGAAATTGTAGTGGGGGGCTCTGTCCATCTCCCCCCCTGCCCCCCCCCCCGCTTGTCCCCCCCCCCACCCTCGCGTCCTCGTAGGTGGCACGTGGAGCTCTCTGGCCCTTGGGTCCTGGTGCAGCTGCACCGCCTGCACACTCAATAGCCACGCCGCCGTGTTGGCTGGGAAAACAACAAAAAAATCTCCCACCTCGGGTGTCTCCGTCTCGAGAGCACTGATGGTGACGCATCGAGCAGAGGTGTCTGTTGCCTTAGGCGGAGTATACCCCGGCTTGCTCGCTCTCGTCTTGGCAAGCGGGTTGTGCACGACCAGTGCCCCGTGTAGAGCCATCGTGTCTCCGCCGGCGAGCGGGCATTGTGATGTTAGCGAGCGTCTATAAGTGCATGGCACAGTGGTGCAGCACCACGCCCGGCCGCCTTTGTCTCTCCAACACACCAGCTATTCATTGTGTCGAGTCAGCTTCGGGGAGACCCAAGTGGAGGGTTGATTTAGGCCATCATTTACACAAGAGTCGCTAAAATAACAAACCACTGCTTGCTTGTCCTCAATGAATGACTGGCCTAGGCCAGAGTAATGTGGAATTTCCACGACAGGCTCAGAACCACCGGTGAGAATGAGCCACCGCCCAAAGTTTGCTTGCGCGGGGGGAGACCCTGAGGCTTGAGAGCCGATTAACAACCGTGCAGTCATCCTCTGTGAAGAAGAACGTCACCACCAGGGACAGGCAGCGTGGCGCTAATTGCACGCATTAGTCACAGTCTGTTATGTCATTTGGGACTGACATGCGAGTACCCACGTGCATGCGAACGCTGTCTCTGCCTCTTTAAAGTTATAGGCGCAATTGGTTGTTATTTCACTATGTAACAAAAATATATTTTTTTGTTTTTGGGTAGTAAGTGTTATTTTCTAATTATTTATGCCTCAAAAGTACAGAAAATGGCTATTATTCCCCACATACTTTGCTTTTGTGACTAGGACAGTGATAATATGGTTTTTCCCCTTTTTTCTGGCAACAAAACTGAAACCTTTTTACAAGGATTCACGTCTGCATTAACCACAATACCTGCAGTCAAAATGCAAACAAAAAACATACTATATTCTTAGCTCTTTCGATGAAGTCACGTTGAAGGGAAACAATAAAATAATAAAATATATAAAACAAGGATTCACGTCTATGATAATATATGCATTTTCTTTGGTTCTTTCGGTAAAGTCACGTAGAATGAGAATAAAATAATACATTTATAAAATAAAATAACTCAATAATATTCTCACGACGTGACTTTACCGAAAGAACCAAAGAAGATGAATCCTTGCAGTCACGAAAGCTTTAAATCGAAATATATGCATTGTCCTTGAAACTGATTGGTCCACAGCAAGGGACGGCTTTCTTTTGAGCCTCGACCCAATTGGTGCTCGACCAGATGACGCTAGAAGGTGTACAGCTCAAAGACAATGCACTATCAAAGTAATGAGGGCTCGGGGTGAGCATCTACATCATTAGACCTCCTTTGCCAGTACCAAAATGCAATAATAGGGTTTTACCCCTTTTTTCTGGCAACAAAAATGAAACCTTTTTTGACAAGGATTCATGTCTGCATTAACCACAATACCTGCAGTCAAAATGCAAACAAAAAACATACTATGATAATATATGCATTGTCATTGAAATTGATTGGTCCACACGAAGGGACGGCTTTCTTTTGAGCCTCGACCCAATTATTATCATAGTATGTTTTGTGTTTGCATTTTGACTGCAGGTATTGTGGTTAATGCAGACATGAATCCTTGTAAAAAGGTTTCAGTTTTGTGGCCAGAAAAAAGGGGAAAACCCCTATTATTATTAAATTTTGGTACTGGCAAAGGAGGTCTAATGATGTAGGACAGTGATGTTTTGAAATGTGCCTAGTTTCAATGAGAAAACATGTGCATTTGTGTAATTCCATTGGCGCATTGGTTACCGGTCAAGTATCGAGTGGACTGGAAGATTCAGAATCAGAATCAGAAAGGGTTCTATTCGCAATGAAACTTCACACCGACACGGAATTTACTTTGGCAGGATGGTGCATACATTCAAAATAAGGAATCTAAAATCTTAAATAAGTTTTACACAAGTCTTACTATAATAATAAGGGTTAAAAGTCTAACTAACACCAAGGGGCTGAAGTATATAAAATTGAATAAATATCGAATATAAAATAGCTTTAAGATATAATTTAAAAATAAAAACTACAAATAGGTTAACATAGTTAATATCGGCAAGGTGCTGCTGACCTGCACGCCACTGATCCGCGTTCACTCTCCAATTATGTCCCTGCGATCTTCGAATCGCCTTCTTCTAAATACTCCGAGGTGAAGGCTCCGTTCCTGGGCTTCTATCGGGCCTTTGCCACTGTGTAGCTCCCAAGCTTTGGCAACTCTTTGCCTTTGCCAACAGGACAACCGTACTCTTTGGTTCTTTCGGTAAAGTCACGTAGGTATAAAAAAAACCAGAGTCGTTCGATCTATTTAAGCCACGTGGCCGGTTTTTTTTCTTTTTTTTACGCCACAGCTAGTCCTGACCGTGTAGCCCGCAGGTTCCGTCTACTTCATGGCTTCCCATAGGCGGCACGCATTGGGATCTACGGATGAATTGCGCCTTGCAAGTGTCAATTCTGACTTTTATGTGTTGACCTTTCGCGTTTCCTGTACTTGTGCTCCACTGCCAATGCAGTATCACGAACACAAAGAAAGTGTTTAAATAATCGGTTAGCAGGCGTGCCGAGAGGTGGAGGGAGGGGGTGGGGAGTGACCCGTGAGTCCTCACGCAATCTGCCTCCAGCGAGAGCAACTCCACACGAAGGGCTGTGACACAATTCCTGAAATTGCTCGTAGATTGAAGCCGGCGGCTGTGGCTTTGAATCCGTCCCTAAGCGTCGCGCACAAACGAAGCGCAGAGAACCTCGCTGGTCTCGTCGCGGTGCGTTCATCATCACGTGGTCATCCTCGCAGCAGCAGCGGCGGCTTTTGGCTGCTCGCCAGCGGATAAAGACGGTGGTTAGCTCATTGCGCTTTCAGATGCGCTTCTGCGGCCGTCTGGAACGTTCTTCCCTTCCGATATTAGGAAGCCATTCGAGCGAAATAGTTTTAAATCATCGAGATTGGCAACTCGTTTAGTTAGAAAAGCTTTTGTGTTTAGTTTGTTAGCCTTCCCCATGCACCCCCGATGAGCACGATGGCTACGTGCGGTGCGAAAGAAGTTCAACATACGTCACACACAGACGCGCTCACAAAGACAAAGATCCCCCGTATAGTCTTAACAGACTGTTGGGGCAAGTGCTGTTAGCAAGCACCTATGAAGGCCGGAACGGCACACGAGGGAGTGGGTGGCCAGCGCCGTGGCCGACCGCCTTTGTCTCCCCAGTGGCGATGTTTGCACACCGCACCAGGTACACACCACGCACGCAGACAGACGTAAGAAGCCTCCGGTCAACGACAGCCACATCTCAAGTGACTCAGTAGGAAGTGAGACACAAGGCCCGGCTGGGCCATCACACCGGACGGCAGCGTGTCAGCAGCAGCAGCCCGACTGGTGAGGTGTGCAGCCTGACTGACTGATCTGTTTTGATCACCAGGACGGGTCGATCTGAGGCCACATTTGATTAAAAAAAATAACGCCGTCCGGGTTCATAATGAGCGTGGTCATTGATGATGATTGTGTTGATTGATTTTGGGCGTTATTCTGAATGGCGGGGTAGTTATTGATGATCGGGGTGGTTATTGATGGTGGAAGTGATTTTTGATGATGGGTGTAAAAATGTATTATTGATGACGGGAGTATTGATGGTGGGGGTGGTTATTGATTATGGGGATGATTACTGATATATGTAAATGATTATCGATGATGGGGGTGGTTATTGGTGATGGGTCTCTGAATGATTCAGCTCGCTTGTTCAATCGCGCTGCGAGTCGACTAAGCCCATCACCCCTCCGAGGTCGATAAAGTGACCTACTGATTTGTGGAGAAGTGTGGCTATGTAAGGGACCGTGCCGCTTACCCATAGAGCTGCCAAACACTCTTTAACATATCAGGGCAGTACCAGCAGAGTTCTGCAGGGATCCCGTGACGCTCGTTTATCAACGCGCAGTCGCCCATTCAGCAGCTTCCTGCATTCCATGAAAGGCCGAGCGAGGAACTCGTTGGTGCCGTCGTCGCAATGCATCGATTGTCTCCAGGTGCTGCGGTTACATTTAATTAGCCAATTACACATTCACATACCTGTCAACCCCTGCTCCTTGCCTATCTTATTACAGACCAATTCAGACCGTGTTGGCCATCCCGTGCGGTGCCGGATTATCCTCGTAGTAAAAGTAGCTACTACTACACATGTAGTAGTAGCTGCCACTACATGTGTAGTAGTAGCTACGGGCCCCGCACTTTCAAGGGCCCTACGCTAAATGCTTTCAAGCTATCAATTCTGGTTCAATGATTCAGCACTTGCTCTATTACTATAGTACTATACCGCCTTCAACTTTTATGAACGACTGGGTGTTCAAGGTTAGCGATTTGTCGTATTATCTAGCTGTATAGCAAATGAAAAAATACAATTTACTATGCAAGTATTTTTTTTTATATATTTACGTGTTTGTTTTATTTAGGGCCCCTTTATAACATGCAGTATAACATGCCGTATAACATGCAGTATAACATGCAGTATAACATGCAGTATAGCATGCAGTATAACATACAGTATGCTACAGGCCCCGCACGAGCTTCATCCGGCACTGTTCACAACGCATCGATTGTCTCCAGGACCTCCGGTTACCTTGAATTAGCCAAACACGCCTTCATATACCCGTCAACCCCTCATCGGTGCCTGCCTTATTACAGACCAATTCAGACCTTATTGGTCGCCCCGTGCCCTTAGAATTCTCAACGTCCATCCTCCAATGTCCCATCACAAGCGAGAAACACAAACTAATAGATGTTTTTTTTTATTTTTGCCTGTATTTAAACGTCTGTACGCCAATATGGTCCTGAAAACTCAATTTCCCTGCACAAGAATACGGGTCAACCGTGTGGGTTGACAGGCATGTCGTAGTTTGATCTCCAAAGGCTGCTGCTGCTGCAACAGGGAACGCGGCTTGTTGTTAACGCAACCGCGCGGCTGCACGCCACACGCGTTAGGCCTAGATTAGAATAGAACCAAAGAGTACGCGTTAGTCCCTCGACTCGTTCGAACGTTCGACTCAACAGAAATCGAATTCGCTCGCACGCGCGCGCCACGTGGCTCGTCGAACGAGAAGAATCGGCAGCACCCGGCCGCGTCATCCATCCGCGACGGTGTCACGTGGTGTCCCCTAGAGGGGCAGCATCGCCCCTCCCGACTTCATTCCAAACGTGCCAAGAGCGGATCGTTTTCGGTGAGCTAATTGTGTTAAAGTTCAACCGTTTTAAGGTGTACGTTATTGTTGTTGTTGTTATTATTTGTATTGTGAACAGTGCTGTAGGTGTGTATGCAGGGTGCCTCAATTTGTTTTAACACTTCTGAGAATTTGCAACGATGCCGGAAGAAATGTTCTGCTGCCTCCGGGCTCCGGAGGGCACCTGCAGAAGATTCCAGGCAGTGCGTGGACAATGGTGGCGAACAAGTGGGAGAGTCTTTGAATTTTTGAAGCTATTAAAATACATTTGTTATCATGTTACAGTGTATTATCCGTTCTTTTCCATTAAAAACGATAGTCCCATATAAGTGCTAACTTGTTTTTGAAGAACCCTGTCTTTTTAGATTTAGGAGTCGAGAGAGAGTTGGAACTGACTGTCCGAAAAGACCATTCCGGTTCACGAAGTTTCGTGTTTATTGAATAACCGCAAAGTCCTTTTGGTAAATCGAGGGACGCCTGTACGATATTAAATGCCCTAGGGGGTTTATTGTTAAACATCTTGCACCTGTGTTGCAATCCACCCGTGGTCTCCATCCGCTAGCTGGCAGGGGCGGTCGAGACTCGCGACGGAGTGACGACCTAGGGGATGGAGCACGTGCCCGGGGACGGAGCACGTGCCCGGGGACGGAGCACGTGCCCGGGGACGGAGCACGTGCCCGGGGACGGAGCACGTGCCCGGGGACGGAGCACGTGCCCGGGGACGGAGCACGTGCCCGGGGACGGAGCACGTGCCCGGGGACGGAGCACGTGCCCGGGGACGGAGCACGTGCCCGGGGACGGAGCACGTGCCCGGGGACGGAGCACGTGCCCGGGGACGGAGCACGTGCCCGGGGACGGAGCACGTGCCCGGGGACGGAGCACGTGCCCGGGGACGGAGCACGTGCCCGGGGACGGAGCACGTGCCCGGGGACGGAGCACGTGCCCGGGGACGGAGCACGTGCCCGGGGACGGAGCACGTGCCCGGGGACGGAGCACGTGCCCGGGGACGGAGCACGTGCCCGGGGACGGAGCACGTGCCCGGGGACGGAGCACGTGCCCGGGGACGGAGCACGTGCCCGGGGACGGAGCACGTGCCCGGGGACGGAGCACGTGCCCGGGGACGGAGCACGTGCCCGGGGACGGAGCACGTGCCCGGGGACGGAGCACGTGCCCGGGGACGGAGCACGTGCCCGGGGACGGAGCACGTGCCCGGGGACGGAGCACGTGCCCGGGGACGGAGCACGTGCCCGGGGACGGAGCACGTGCCCGGGGACGGAGCACGTGCCCGGGGACGGAGCACGTGCCCGGGGACGGAGCACGTGCCCGGGGACGGAGCACGTGCCCGGGGACGGAGCACGTGCCCGGGGACGGAGCACGTGCCCGGGGACGGAGCACGTGCCCGGGGACGGAGCACGTGCCCGGGGACGGAGCACGTGCCCGGGGACGGAGCACGTGCCCGGGGACGGAGCACGTGCCCGGGGACGGAGCACGTGCCCGGGGACGGAGCACGTGCCCGGGGACGGAGCACGTGCCCGGGGACGGAGCACGTGCCCGGGGACGGAGCACGTGCCCGGGGACGGAGCACGTGCCCGGGGACGGAGCACGTGCCCGGGGACGGAGCACGTGCCCGGGGACGGAGCACGTGCCCGGGGACGGAGCACGTGCCCGGGGACGGAGCACGTGCCCGGGGACGGAGCACGTGCCCGGGGACGGAGCACGTGCCCGGGGACGGAGCACGTGCCCGGGGACGGAGCACGTGCCCGGGGACGGAGCACGTGCCCGGGGACGGAGCACGTGCCCGGGGACGGAGCACGTGCCCGGGGACGGAGCACGTGCCCGGGGACGGAGCACGTGCCCGGGGACGGAGCACGTGCCCGGGGACGGAGCACGTGCCCGGGGACGGAGCACGTCCACTCCCAATTACGGAGACGGAGCCATGAGATCGGCTGGCACGTGCTGAGTGGATCGTTGCTCCGACCCACGCCACCTGCTGGGTCTGCATCGCGACCTCCTGGCGGCCGGCCGTTTGACACTTTTCACGTGGCATCGACGTGCACGTAGCCTGGCACGAGCGACGTGGTGACGTCAACGCCACTTAGTGGCGAATGGCGGTGGTTGTTGTCGTTCCTTCACGGGGTGGGGAGCGGTGGCGACCCGAGTTCGATTTTCGCTCGCGGCCGACACCGGCGTCGAATATCTGAACCGCTCACGGGGCTCCTCTAGGTCGACTCGGCCTCAAATGAGTACCGGGTGCGGTGTGCGCGCACCACCACTGAGGTGGGTGGCCAAACATCTCGTGTGCCAGGCACAACATCCGACGTTCCGTGTGTGGCCTTGCAGCCGGATCACTCGCAACGCGGCCACGTGGCCTCATCATCACACCTCGGAGGGGCTGAGCGAGGTCTTGAGGGATGGGCACAAACCCGGCGTGCGTGTCCGGCGTCGTTCTAAGACTCGAGGTTCCAGTGCCGTTTTGATGAGCCACGTAGCGGCGGGGACACGCGTTGTTGTACCGTACTTCTACGCTGCCATGGTCAAGAATCTACCCCCCCCCCCCAGCCTTCACCAACGCGCTGGCCCAGCGTGGTGGAGTAGAGTGAAATAACCCCCACGGAGCCTCATCCAGCAGTGGATAGACAACGCACGATTGGTGCGTTGTGTGCGCGTGCAGTGACAGGGAATGCGACTGCACAAGGTCGGCCCCAGGCATTCGTAAACACACCGGCCAAAGTTCGGCGGCCCATGGGCAATTATTTATGGTATTCATTTCTATTTCAATGGTTGTTGTGCTTAAGAGTCTATATGTGAGTCTGTGGTTCTGTATGTGAATCTAAGGGTCTCTATGTGAGTGAGTCTATGGTTCTGTATGTGAATCTAAGGGTCTCTGTGTGAGTGAGTCTATGGTTCTGTATGTGAATCTAAGGGTCTCTGTGTGAGTGAGTCTATGGTTCTGTATGTGAATCTAAGGGTCTCTGTGTGAGTGAGTCTATGGTTCTGTATGTGAATCTAAGGGTCTCTGTGTGAGTGAGTCTGTGGTTCTGTATGTGAATCTAAGGGTCTCTGTGTGAGCCTATGGTTCTGTATGTGAATCTAAGGGTCTCTGTGTGAGTCTATGGTTCTGTATGGGAATCTAAGGGTCTCTGTGTGAGTCTATTGTTCTGTATGTGAATCTGAGGGTCTCTGTGTGAGTCTATGGTTCTGTATGTGAATCTGAGGGTCTCTGTGTGAGTGAGTCTATGGTTCTGTATGTGAATCTAAGGGTCTCTGTGTGAGTCTATGGTTCCGTATGTGAATCTGAGGGTATCTGTGTGAGCCTATGGTTCTGTATGTGAATCTGAGGGTCTCTGTGTGAGTGAGTCTGTGGTTCTGTATGTGAATCTGAGTGTCTCTGTGTGAGTGAGTCTATGGTTCTGTATGTGAATCTAAGGGTCTCTGTGTGAGTGAGTCTATGGTTCTGTATGTGAATCTAAGGGTCTCTGTGTGAGTCTATGGTTCTGTATGTGAATCTGAGGGTCTCTGTGTGAGTGAGTCTATGGTTCTGTATGTGAATCTAAGGGTCTCTGTGTGAGTCTATGGTTCTGTATGTGAATCTAAGGGTCTCTATGTGAGTGAGTCTATGGTTCTGTATGGGAATCTAAGGGTCTCTGTGTGAGTGAGTCTATGGTTCTGTATGTGAATCTGAGGGTCTCTGTGTGAGTGAGTCTATGGTTCTGTATGTGAATCTAAGGGTCTCTGTGTGAGTCTATGGTTCTGTATGTGAATCTAAGGGTCTCTGTGTGAGTCTATGGTTCTGTATGGGAATCTAAGGGTCTCTGTGTGAGTCTATTGTTCTGTATGTGAATCTGAGGGTCTCTGTGTGAGTCTATGGTTCTGTATGTGAATCTGAGGGTCTCTGTGTGAGTGAGTCTATGGTTCTGTATGTGAATCTAAGGGTCTCTGTGTGAGTCTATGGTTCCGTATGTGAATCTGAGGGTATCTGTGTGAGCCTATGGTTCTGTATGTGAATCTAAGGGTCTCTGTGTGAGTCTATGGTTCTGTATGTGAATCTAAGGGTCTCTGTGTGAGTCTATGGTTCTGTATGGGAATCTAAGGGTCTCTGTGTGAGTCTATTGTTCTGTATGTGAATCTGAGGGTCTCTGTGTGAGTCTATGGTTCTGTATGTGAATCTGAGGGTCTCTGTGTGAGTGAGTCTATGGTTCTGTATGAGAATCTAAGGGTCTCTGTGTGAGTCTATGGTTCTGTATGTGAATCTGAGGGTCTCTGTGTGAGTGAGTCTATGGTTCTGTATGTGAATCTAAGGGTCTCTGTGTGAGTCTATGGTTCTGTATGTGAATCTAAGGGTCTCTATGTGAGTGAGTCTATGGTTCTGTATGGGAATCTAAGGGTCTCTGTGTGAGTGAGTCTATGGTTCTGTATGTGAATCTATGGGTCTCTGTGTGAGTGAGTCTATGGTTCTGTATGTCAATCTAAGGGTCTCTGTGTGAGTGAGTCTATGGTTCTGTATGTGAATCTAAGGGTCTCTGTGTGAGTGAGTCTGTGGTTCTGTATGTGAATCTAAGGGTCTCTGTGTGAGTCTATGGTTCTGTATGTGAATCTAAGGGTCTCTGTGTGAGTCTATGGTTCTGTATGGGAATCTAAGGGTCTCTGTGTGAGTCTATTGTTCTGTATGTGAATCTGAGGGTCTCTGTGTGAGTCTATGGTTCTGTATGTGAATCTGAGGGTCTCTGTGTGAGTCTATGGTTCTGTATGTGAATCTAAGGGTTTATGTGTGAGTCTATGGTTCTGTATGTGAATCTGAGGGTCTCTGTGTGAGCCTATGGTTCTGTATGTGAATCTGAGGGTCACTGTGTGAGTGAGTCTGTGGTTCTGTATGTGAATCTGAGTGTCTCTGTGTGAGTGAGTCTATGGTTCTGTATGTGAATCTAAGGGTCTCTGTGTGAGTGAGTCTATGGTTCGGTATGTGAATCAAAGGGTCTCTGTGTGAGTCTATGGTTCTGTATGTGAATCTAAGGGTCTCTGTGTGGGTCTATGGTTCTGTATGTGAATCTGAGGGTCTCTGTGTGAGTGAGTCTATGGTTCTGTATGTGAATCTAAGGGTCTCTGTGTGAGTCTATGGTTCTGTATGTGAATCTAAGGGTCTCTGTGTGAATCTATGGTTCTGTATGGGAATCTAAGGGTCTCTGTGTGAGTCTATGGTTCTGTATGTGAATCTGAGGGTCTCTGTGTGAGTCTATGGTCCTGTATGTGAATCTGAAGGTCTCTGTGTGAGTGAGTCTATGGTTCTGTATGTGAATCTAAGGGTCTCTGTGTGAGTCTATGGTTCTGTATGTGAATCTAAGGGTCTCTGTGTGAGTCTATGGTTCTGTATGGGAATCTAAGGGTCTCTGTGTGAGTCTATGGTTCTGTATGTGAATCTGAGGGTCTCTGTGTGAGTCTATGGTTCTGTATGTGAATCTAAGGGTTTCTGTGTGAGTCTATGGTTCTGTATGTGAATCTGAGGGTCTCTGTGTGAGCCTATGGTTCTGTATGTGAATCTGAGGGTCTCTGTGTGAGTGAGTCTGTGGTTCTGTATGTGAATCTGAGTGTCTCTGTGTGAGTGAGTCTATGGTTCTGTATGTGAATCTAAGGGTCTCTGTGTGAGTGAGTCTATGGTTCTGTATGTGAATCAAAGGGTCTCTGTGTGAGTCTATGGTTCTGTATGTGAATCTAAGGGTCTCTGTGTGAGTCTATGGTTCTGTATGTGAATCTGAGGGTCTCTGTGTGAGTGAGTCTATGGTTCTGTATGTGAATCTAAGGGTCTCTGTGTGAGTCTATGGTTCTGTATGTGAATCTAAGGGTCTCTGTGTGAATCTATGGTTCTGTATGGGAATCTAAGGGTCTCTGTGTGAGTCTATGGTTCTGTATGTGAATCTGAGGGTCTCTGTGTGAGTCTATGGTTCTGTATGTGAATCTGAGGGTCTCTGTGTGAGTGAGTCTATGGTTCTGTATGTGAATCTAAGGGTCTCTGTGTGAGTGAGTCTATGGTTCTGTATGTGAATCTAAGGGTCTCTGTGTGAGTCTATGGTTCTGTATGTGAATCTGAGGGTCTCTGTGTGAGTGAGTCTATGGTTCTGTATGTGAATCTGAGGGTCTCTGTGTGAGTGAGTCTATGGTTCTGTATGTGAATCTAAGGGTCTCTGTGTGAGTCTATGGTTCTGTATGTGAATCTGAGGGTCTCTGTGTGAGTCTATGGTTCTGTATGTGAATCTGAGGGTCTCTGTGTGAGTGAGTCTATGGTTCTGTATGTGAATCTGAGGGTCTCTGTGTGAGTGAGTCTATGGTTCTGTATGTGAATCTAAAAGTCTCTGTGTGAGTCTATGGTTCTGTATGTGAATCTGAGGGTCTCTGTGTGAGTGAGTCTATGGTTCTGTATGTGAATCTAAGGGTCTCTGTGTGAGTCTATGGTTCTGTATGTGAATCTAAGGGTCTCTGTGTGAGTCTATGGTTTTATATGTGAATGTAAGGGTCTCTGTGTGAGTCTATGGTTTCTGTATGTGAAACTAAGGGTCTCTGTGTGAGTCTATGGTTCTGTATGTGAATCTAAGGGTCTGTGTGAGTCTATCGTTCCATATGTGAATCTATAGATCTTTGTCTTATTTGTACGCCTTATGTACAAATAAGAACACTTCAGATTACAACAATTGTACACTGAGGTGGTCGAGGTGGGTGAGGAGTAGCGGAGTGGTGAACGATTGCCCTGACACTGCCACGGCCTCCTCCTCCGTCTTTGTGACTCGGACATCGAGTCCACGTGTGTCTATGGTTCTCTATGTGACGCTCAACATTCATTCTTGAAGGTTGAGAGTCGATGTTGCATTTTTGAAGGTTGCGGGTCGATGTTGCATTGTTGAAGGTTGAGGGTCGATGTTGCATTGTTGAAGGTTGAGGGTCGATGTTGCATTGTTAGAGGTTGAGGGTCGATGTTGCATTGTTCAAGGTTGAGAGTCGATGTTGCATTGTTCAAGGTTGAGAGTCGATGTTGCATTGTTAGAGGTTGAGGGTCGATGTTGCATTGTTAGAGTTTGAGGGTCGATGTTGCATTGTTGAAGGTTGAGGGTCGATGTTGCATTGTTCAAGGTTGAGGGTTGATGTTGCATTGTTAGAGGTTGAGGGTCGATGTTGCATTGTTGAAGGTTGAGGGTCGATGTTGCATTGTTAGAGGTTGAGGGTCGATGTTGCATTGTTGAAGGTTGAGGGTCGATGTTGCATTGTTAGAGGTTGAGGGTCGATGTTGCATTGTTGAAGGTTGAGGGTCGATGTTGCATTGTTAGAGGTTGAGAGTCGATGTTGCATTGTTGAAGGTTGAGGGTCGATGTTGCATTGTTGAAGGTTGAGGGTCGATGTTGCATTGTTAGAGGTTGAGGGTCGATGTTGCATTGTTAGAGGTTGAGAGTCGATGTTGCATTGTTGAAGATTGAGGGTCGATGTTGCATTGTTGAAGGTTGAGGGTCGATGTTGCATTGTTAGAGGTTGAGAGTCGATGTTGCTTTGTTGAAGGTTGAGGGTCGATGTTGCATTGTTAGAGGTTGAGGGTCGATGTTGCATTGTTAGAGGTTGAGGGTCGATGTTGCATTGTTAGAGGTTGAGGGTCGATGTTGCATTGTTGAAGGTTGATAGTCGATGTTGCATTGTTAGAGGTTAAGGGTCGATGTTGCATTGTTGAAGGTTGAGAGTCGATGTTGCATTGTTGAAGGTTGAGGGTCGATGTTGCATTGTTAGAGGTTGAGGGTCGATGTTGCTTTGTTGAAGGTTGAGGGTCGATGTTGCATTGTTAGAGGTTGAGGGTCGATGTTGCATTGTTAGAGGTTGAGGGTCGATGTTGCATTGTTAGAGGTTGAGGGTCGATGTTGCATTGTTGAAGGTTGATAGTCGATGTTGCATTGTTAGAGGTTGAGGGTCGATGTTGCATTGTTAGAGGTTGAGGGTCGATGTTGCATTGTTAGAGGTTGAGGGTCGATGTTGCATTGTTAGAGGTTGAGGGTCGATGTTGCATTGTTGAAGGTTGAGGGTCGATGTTGCATTGTTGAAGGTTGAGGGTCGATGTTGCATTGTTAGAGGGTCGATGTTGCATTGTTAGAGGTTGAGAGTCGATGTTGCATTGTTGAAGGTTGAGGGTCGATGTTGCATTGTTAGAGGTTGAGGGTCGATGTTGCATTGTTGAAGGTTGATAGTCGATGTTGCATTGTTAGAGGTTGAGGGTCGATGTTGCATTGTTGAAGGTTGAGAGTCGATGTTGCATTGTTGAAGGTTGAGGGTCGATGTTGCATTGTTGAAGGTTGAGGGTCGATGTTGCATTGTTAGAGGGTCGATGTTGCATTGTTAGAGATTGAGAGTCGATGTTGCATTGTTGAAGGTTGAGGGTCGATGTTGCATTGTTAGAGGTTGAGGGTCGATGTTGCATTGTTGAAGGTTGATAGTCGATGTTGCATTGTTAGAGGTTGAGGGTCGATGTTGCATTGTTGAAGGTTGAGAGTCGATGTTGCATTGTTGAAGGTTGAGGGTCGATGTTGCATTGTTGAAGGTTGAGAGTCGATGTTGCATTGTTGAAGGTTGAGGGTCGATGTTGCATTGTTGAAGGTTGAGGGTCGATGTTGCATTGTTAGAGGTTGAGGGTCGATGTTGCATTGTTAACGGTTGAGAGTCGATGTTGCATTGTTGAAGGTTGAGGGTCGATGTTGCATTGTTAGAGGTTGAGGGTCGATGTTGCATTGTTGAAGGTTGAGCACCTGGGTCCCAATGCGCTTGCACAACGTCACGCAGCGACGAGGGACATATTGAGATCCCTGACCACGCCGCGGAGAGCGATGCTCCACCGCCACTGGGAGGCAATAATCAGGAGGGAAGTGATCACCTCATTGTCGTGCCAATGGGCAGGCATGTTCACTGAGCGCCACGGTGGCTAGGTGATGTTAACCAGCTCGCCTGGTATGGAGGATGTCGTGGGTTCGATCCCGACCCTAACGCCTGCTGCTGCTGTTTATTTGGAGTTTGCGGTGTCTCTCTCCCCGTGGTCGTGTGGATTTTTCTTTTGGATGCTAGAAATTTCCACGTTTTAAGCCACTTCGTTGAGCTATTGTTTGTGACCAGGTCTCTTCAGAAAAAGAGACTACGTGGCTCAGTGGGGCCTTACCTGGTAAAATAAAACATACTTTGCTTTAATAGTTTATAGTTTAGAGTGTCACTGTACCGGCAGCACGCATAGCGACAGGCAGTGGCGGTGGTAGCGGTTATCAATAATGCAGCCGGTGTTCATTTGCAGACGCCTGCCACATTCTTCTCACACTGGGCATCAACTTCTTTTCCCATCTTGTTGCAGAGTGAAAGACATTGAGGAGGAGGAGGATGAGGAGGAGGATCATCGTGCCGAATTTCAGCCGCCAGAGACAGTGACAGACAAGAGGGTGGTGCATGGGGAGGGAGCCCTTCTTACATCGCTGCTGAGCTCCACGGCCAAGGTTCGAGTCCCCGGCATGCCCCCGGGTGCCGGTGTCGCCGCTCACGTTTCCGCAGCTGACCCACGACGCGCAGCCATGAGATTCGTCCGCGGTGCAGCTGCCGTCCAGGTATGTACGTGTGCCTGTATGTATGTAGTGTAGCGGGTTAGCGCTACGCTGCGCTACGAACCTGGCGACCCGAGTTCGATTCCCGCTTACGGCCAACATCAGTGACGATTATAATCTGAATCGGTCCTGAGCCTCCCCTAGGTCGACTCGGCAATCAACAACAGTGACGACGATCTGAACTAGTCCTGGGCCACCCCTATGAGTACCTGGTGCGGTGTATAAAAACTTCGCCACTGGGAAGACAAAGGCGGCCGGGCATGGTGCTGGCCACCCACCCCCTCTTGCGCCGCAGTGCCGGCCTTCATTAGGTGGTCGCTAACAGCACTTGCCCCGACAGTCTGTTACAGGCTATGTAAGGGGGATCTTTGTTTTGTATGTGTGTGTGTTCAACTTCACCTTACGTCGCCAACCGTGATAACCGGAGGTGCGGGGGGAAGGACGACAACACTGGACACAGCTGAGTGCTATGCGCTCACTGCTTTGTCTGGACTAGGGTTGTTTAATTGTGGGTTCTTTTTGCATAATCAATAAATCGCACTGCCCAGCGTAGTGAAGTAAAGTCAAAGCAATCTTGGTGCGAGTTAGGTTCCAGAGGTCTGTTCGTAAGTCGATTTGTCCAGCTTTAATTCTGTCGATTCCAAACGTGTTGTACGGAGTGTACACTAAACACAGGGTAATGGCTTTAAAAGTTGTATAATCTCCTTAGATGTAGATGCCGCTGGTTCTTCATGTTCTGCAGATGCAATGCTTCTGAGACATGATGGGGGTTGATCATTTAATTATTCGTGAAAAGCAGAGAGAGCATCATCGTGAACCGCACAGTGGCAACACAGCACAGAATGGTGGCGGCCCAGGCAGAAAGGCTGGGAATGCTGGGTAATGAATGGGAATGATGGGTAATGAATGGGAATGCTGGGTAATGAATGGGAATGCTGGGTAATGAATGGGAATGCTGGGTCATGAATGGGAATGCTGGATAATGAATGGGAATGCTGGGTAATGAATGGGAATGCTGGGTAATGAATGAGAATGCTGGGTAATGAATGGGTATGCTGGGTCATGAATGGGAATGCTGGGTCATGAATGGGAATGCTGGGTAATGAATGGGAATGCTGGGTCATGAATGAGAATGCTGGGTAATGACACCAAACAACTACCACCATCTATTGCGGGGCGGTTGAACTTACGACTCTCGGTCCGAACAGGCAATTTGACATATGGACATGTTTGTTTGTTTGTATCTCTGAAAGTTCGTAAGTCGAATGATCTTGAGTAGATGAGTCTCTGTACAAATATACGTAAGTATTGTACGTAACGGGGTGCCACGTGGCCAATCGCCAGGGGTTGCCGTGCGGTTCGAACGCAACTGGCGTGCCAGCCTGGTCGCCGCTCAAAATTTCAACCCTTCAACTCTTGGAGATCGTAATCGATAAATAATCGATGCGGTCACTGATGATCGAACAACCGAATTAATGAACCCGAATGGGATAGACAGTGGGTCAAAGCGGAGAGGCTGACTGGGTCGCAAAAAGGAGAGCGCGAGAGAGAGAGGCCGTCGTCTTTGTGAACAGTCGTGGCGCTGCTGCTGCTGCTGCTGCTGCTTTAATGCCAAAGTGTCTCTGTGCTCGAACAAGCCGGGATGACAGCAGCCGTTGTCCTCTGGATGGGATTCTGTCCCCGCCGTAGGAATGGGGAATTTCCACAGCTGTAAAATCGAGAGATGAGCACCGCCTCGATGCTCATTCGAGAAAGATCACTTTGACCTTTGTTTGTTTGACTGGACTCGTTTACTTGTCGAGTTTTTTCACAAGCCAGAGGAATGTCAAATCCTGATGTGCGCGCGGAGGACAGGCGTTTGACGACTCGGGAGCGTCGTGTTGCGAAGCTGGCGGCGGCCGGTGTCGCATGTCACGAGCGGATGTGTCAAATATTTTGTAACCTCTCCCGTGTCACTCGGCACGAGCCGTGGGAACGCGACACCGATCGGAAGTCGGGTGTTCAGACTGGAGAGCCTCCTTCAACAACCCCCCCCCCTCCTACTGACTGGACACCATCAATAATTAACCGAGGGCACTGTAGAGTCGGGGCGGCGGTGGCGATGCCACTGTGGATGCAATGTCAGTGAGCGGTGGGTTGGTGGATCGCTTCACAGATGTTGCAAACTCTCGTGTGCCCTCGGGAGTCCAGGGGCCATTTGGAGGTCTTCACTCTTTAGGCACAAAGTGCTTGGCCGTAGGTGAAGCACAATTCCTCGCTGCTGCTGCTGATCCCGTTAAGGAGCGTGAACCATCATCACGCAAACTCCGGTCATCCGCACAGTGGCTTCCCGGCTAACGTGACCGCATTGTGCAATTTCAAATGCGCTTCTGCGACCGTCAGGAACGCTCTTCCGATTTTAGGAAGCCATTGGAGCTATGCACTTTTAAATAGTCTAGATTGATTAACTCATTTCTTTAGAACTGCTTTTTGTGTTAAGAGTTTTGTCCTTCCCCCGCACCTCCGATTCGCACGGTTGGCTACATACAGTGAGGGAAAAAGTATTTGATCCCCTGCTGATTTTGTACGTTTGCCCACTGACAAAGAAATGATCAGTCTATAATTGTAATGGTAGGTTTATTTGAACAGTGAGAGACAGAATAACATCAACAAAATCCCAAAAAACGCATGTCAAAAATGTAATAAATTGATTTGCATTTTAATGAGGGAAATAAGTATTTGACCCCTCTGCAAAACATGACTTAGTACTTGGTGGCAAAACCCTTGTTGGCAATCACAGAGGTCAGACGTTTCTTGTAGTTGGCCACCAGGTTTGCACACATCTCAGAAGGGATTTTGTCCCACTCCTCTTTGCAGATCTTCTCCAAGTCATTAAGGTTTCGAGGCTGACGTTTGGCAACTCGAACCTTCAGCTCCCTCCACAGATTTTCTATGGGATTAAGGTCTGGAGAATGGCTAGGCCACTCCAGGACCTTAATGTGCTTCTTCTTGAGCCACTCCTTCGTTACCTTGGCCATGTGTTTTGGGTCATTGTCATGCTGGAATACCCATCCACGACCCATTTTCAATGCTCTGGCTGAGGGAAGGAGGTTCTCACCCAAGATTTGACGGTACATGGCCCCGTCCATCGTCCCTTTGATGCGGTGAAGTTGTCCTGTCCCCTTAGCAGAAAAACACCCCAAAGCATAATGTTTCCACCTCCATGTTTGACGGTGGGGATGGTGTTCTTGGGGTCATAGGCAGCATTCCTCCTCCTCCTCCAAACACGGCGAGTTGAGTTATGCCATAGAGCTCCATTTTGGTCTCATCTAACCACAACACTTTCACCTAGTTGTCCTCTGAATCATTCAGATGTTCATTGGCAAACTTCAGACGGGCATGTATATGTGCTTTCTTGAGCAGGGGGACCTTGCGGGCGCTGCAGGATTTCAGTCCTTCACGGCGTAGTGTTACCAATTGTTTTCTTGGTGACTATGGTCCCAGCTGCCTTGAGATCATTGACAAGATCCTCCCGTGTAGTTCTGGGCTGATTCCTCACCGTTATCATGATCATTGCAACTCCACGAGGTGAGATCTTGCATGGAGCCCCAGGCCGAGGGAGATTGACAGTTCTTTTGTGTTTCTTCCATTTGCGAATAATCGCACCAACTGTTGTCACCTTCTTACCAAGCTGCTTGGCAATGGTCTTGTAGCCCATTCCAGCCTTGTGTAGGTCTACAATCTTGTCCCTGACATCCTTGGAGAGCTCTTTGGTCTTGGCCGTGGTGGAGAGTTTGGAATCTGATTGATTGAATGTTTCTGTGGACAGGTGTCTTTTATACAGGTAACAAGCTGAGATTAGGAGCACTCCCTTAAAGAGTCTGCTCCTAAACTCAGCTCGTTACCTGTATAAAAGACACCTGGGAGCCAGAAATCTTTCTTATTAAGAAGGGGTCAAATACTTATTTCCCTCATTAAAATGCAAATCAATTTATAACATTTTTGACATGCGATTTTCTGGATTTGTTTGTTGTTATTCTGTCTCTCACTGTTCAAATAAACCTACCATTAAAATTATAGACTGATCATTTCTTTGTCAGTGGGCAAACCTACAAAATCAGCAGGGGATCAAATACTTTTTTCCCTCACTGTATGGTGCAAACGAAGAAATGAGTTTTAAGTTTTGAGCAGACATTCCATATGTGGCAATAACACAAGTAAAAAAGGTATCGTGGAAGGGAGTTAAATCTCACCAGGAGAAGGTGGTCTCGGCAAAAGACGTGGACTCCACCTGCTCTGCCTGTACAGGGATAGAGCGTTTCCCCCTCGCAAGCATGGGTTTTCTCAGAGTGCTCTGGTATCCTCAAACATTAATTGGCTGAAAACATCTTAATACAAAGAGCACTGGAGAGCTCTCGAAATTGTTGGTAGCGCCGGCTCACAATTACCACCAACACCTGGCGGCTGCTTCTGCCTACCAGCTTGGTCCGTGGTCAATCAGCGATCATGGGAGATGCAGTGATACCCCGGTTTACATCGGGGATGCGTTCCTGCGAGGTGCGACGACGACAACCAATACCGAAACGGCGTCAAATCAAAGCGATTTTTCCAAATCAACAAAACACCGTGCGTGAATAATTTATCATAGAGTACATTTCTTTACAAGCGACGTAGAGCGGTTCGTGCACAGGGTCGTGGTGGTGGAGGCGAAAGCTCAGAGGCGACGCATAACGAGAGCGGACGGACGATGCTGTCAGCGACGTGAGTGTGGGGTTGTCAGGGCGACGCAAATCAGGCAGCGGCGTTTATAAAGTGACAACGTGTTTGCGAAACGACGTGAAAGGGGTAAGATGTAAATAGCGGTATGAATGCACATCTAAACAAAAACAAAGTTGACTAAACTAGAGAGGTATTCTTTGCGTCTTTCGGTAAAGTCACGTAGATAGGTTCAAAGAAAATAACCAAAAACTGCGACGTTGCGATCGCAACACAAGCGGTCGTCATCAGGAAAAGGGGGTGACGACGCGTTGTGTTGCGATCGAAACGTCGTCGTTTTTTGCTTTTTTCTTTGAACCTATCTACGTGACTTTACCGAAAGACCCAAAAAATATTAATTCTTGCAGTCACGAAAGCTTTGAGTCAAGACTTAAACCAGAGAGGGTTATGCATCCGGGCCTTATATATGTATTGCCCACTCGCTCTTTACCTTGCAAAGCGTGCCATGGATTTCCCGTCGTCTGTGTTGACCTCTGTCCGTGGCCGCTCAGGCTAATTATATGTTTTTTAAAGGGTTCGTTTTAGTTTTTAAGTTTTTATTTGTGCCCGTGCCAGCCTCAATAGGTGTCCGCTAATGGCGTCTACTTTAACAATCTGTTCAAGAATTGCGTTGTCGCGGTGTTTAATTATATTTGCGAGCGGACGGGGAGGAGTGTGTGCCAATTCTCTGCCCTGTTGTTCCAGAACATATATGGAGCTATTCAATCCCGAGCTCATCACTGCCTCTCACAGGTCACATTTATCTCTCTGTTGAACAGTAGACGTCCTCGACCAATATTATTGGGTTAGATCGCGTAAATATATAAATGTGTCGTCAAACCCGCCACCACCCGACACAGCCAATTAGTAAAGTTTGTCACGTAAACAGAGCGTGCCAATTCGTTATAAGTACATCACACCGATGTGTTGAAGAGCAAATCCACAACATTTACAGTCTGAGTACGACGTTTCGCCAGTAATTACAACCGCCTTCATCAGGCGACTGCCAGATTTGATGAAGCTAGTTGTAATTGCTCTGAATCTGCCTCTCTCTCCACGCTTGCCACTCACACTCTCTCTCTGCGTCTATCACTGTCATGATATGGTCGCACTCTTTACACACAAAGTGCTTGCCACAAACGAACCACAATACCGTGCTGATCTCGTCAAGGAGCGGAAACCATCACGCCAACTCCGCTTCTCCTCGCAGCGGCTTCTGGCTAAGCCATCGAACAAAGACGGTCACCGCATCGCGCCGTCTGGAACGCTCTTCCTTCTGATATTAGGAAGCCACTTGAGCTGTGCACTTCTAAATCTAAATAGAAAACGAATTTCTTTAGAACTGCTTTTTGTGTTTAGTTCATTCTTCCCCCGCATCTCCGATTAGCACGGTTGGCTACATACGGTGCGAAAGAGGTCCAACGCGCTGCCACCGCATCTTCCTTGCTGCCATGTTTCAGAGGGCCTGAGCGATCGACCACGTAGATTGTAGCGATGACGATGCTTAGTTCGATTCGCCGACAGGACCAAGGAATTGGCTCGGATGTCAGTGCACAAGCGGGGGAACGTTAGGATGCGTGCGGAAAAGTCCAACATGAAATAAGCGGGGACATCAAACGTTAAACGTTGTGCGCAGGGGAATTATGCACGGAGCAGGAATGCTTCGGTGAGGTTTCACTTCGATTCAGAGCTCGGCAAAAGCAAAATGTACATCCTGCACCCCTCCTCCACCCGACACAGCCAATTAATCACCGCGTCAGCACCACACCGGCGCAGTGTGGACCGTCGCTCTCTAGCGCTACCGGCGGCGGTGCTGCTGACGCCGTAATACATCGGCGTGTTTTGGTTCATCGCGCGACAACTTTATTGATTGGCCGTGTGGGGTGGAGGAGGGGTGTCACGACGCACGTTTCACTCACGCGGCGATCTGGCCCAAAAAGCTCTTGCAAATTGTAACAGTGGCCGCAAAAGCCGACTTGTTGAGGCTTCACTTGGGTAAGTGTACTTTTGGGCGCCGCGGTGGCGAGATGTTAACTACCTCGCCTGGTATACACAGGTCGTGAATTCGATCCCGACCCTGACGCCTGTTAAATATTTGGAGTTTGTGGTGTCTATCACCCCGTGTTCGCATGGATTTTTCTTTGGGTCCTCGGGTTTTCCCTTCCACCTTTAGAAACGTGCGCGTAGAGCGTTTGACTGCTATACATTTCCACACGATAAGCCACTTCATTGAGCTATCAGTTGTGGCCAGGTCGCTTCTGAAAAAGAGCTATATATAGCTCGGTGGGCCTTACCTGGTAAAATAAAATAAAAAAAAACACTTTACAGGTTTTTACGACGATAACATACCCAGAGGTATATCAAATCGACTTGTTTTTTGGCAGGAGCAAGAAAAACGAGTTAACGTTTTCGCACGGCGAAGTACGGTCAAACAACCGCCACACCACGCAACCCGCACGTCGCCGGGAGACCCTCGTGCGGCAGCTGCCGTCAAGGGCTGTTCGGCGCGCGCAGCCCCTTGCACACGCGCACGGCGAGCCCCGGCCACGTCGGTTCGCGCGGTTCGCGACTGTCGTTGCCAAGCGTTAAATGAACGAGCGCGAAAATTCTCACCCGCACCTCCCCCCTCCCCCGCCACGCCCCCCCCCCCCTCTCCACAGAGTGTTGTTGTCACTGGAGTATTGTATAACAGCGCCGATCATGTCGCCCGAGACTTGTTATCATCGCGAAACCGCAAACTCTTATCGCCAGACCGCAATCTGCCGCGTCGTGCGCAAAACCCAACGGCGGTCCACGCCACCAGCCGCGTGCCACTCCCGTGCCGTGATTATATCACCGGATCGCGGTGGCGTAACAAACGCGTGTCGCACCACCGCCACTCCTCGGTAATTTTCCCCTCTGGATTATTGACTCTGCCGGCTGGTTTGTTGTTATGCCCTCATTGTTTTTTTGTTGCTTGTACTTGCCGACGGAATTTTACGGACGTCCAGACGATGCCAAATATGCTTTATATTTATTTACTTTTAGCGTCTTGCTATGATATCGTTCGCCTTTTGGCGTCATCTGGTCGAGCACCAATTGGGTCGAGGCTCAAAAGAAAGCCGTCCCTTGGTGTGGACCAATCAGTTTCAAGGACAATGCATATATTATCATAGTATGTTTTTTGTTTGCATTTTGACTGCAGGTATTGTGGTTAATGCAGTCATGAATCCTTGTAAAAAAGGTTTCAGTTTTGTTGCCAGAAAAAAGGAGAAAAACCCTATTATTACATTTTGGTACTGGCAAAGGAGGTCTAATGATGTAGATATGATATCGTTGTTGTGTACTGTTTGTTAGTGGAACTCGCTGACCCGCCCCGACTGGACATCCGTGAAAAAAAATTGCTTCTTAGCTCATCAGATTCCTCCTCCGGTCCAAATGAAGATTTGTGTTCTGAAAGGAAAGGTATCGCAGATGAGAGGTGAATCGAAACAAAGGCGTGACGCAACTAATTCACCAGCGTCAGTGGCGAAGAATGTAAATAACAAACGTCACCGGGCAGCAGGATCGAGGTTATTTCTCCGTCCGTTAAACGCGTTCTGGATGCGTCAACTTGGCTCCATTGAAATTTTACGGAAGCTTGCACTGACCACCTAAGGAATTTTCAAAGTGCCCTTGGCTCTGCGGCGCATTGGGACTCTACACCAATGTCGAAGCATCCTCAAGATATGAATATCAAAGCGCACAACATTCTGCGTTCAAGTATTGTCAATTATTACTTGGACACGGAATATCCGCAAGGTCTGGCCAATCCATGATTCTTGCCACTGCAGTGTCCCCCTCCTTCACCTCATTTCGGTCCCCTCTTAAAGCCTCACCCTCTTCCTTCCATCACCTGGCCCCTCCACTCCTTCCAATCCCTCCCCTGTAGCCCTTTCATAATCCCTCAGCACCCCTCTATCACTGTCACTCATTCCTCATTCCGTACAGCACGCCCCTGTCATCTACGTCGTTCCATTCTGTCACCGTTTTGTAACCTACGCTCTATAAATATAGATAACAGATCGGCCTTCCGATTAAATGCAATTTCACCACCATCGGTCGTGGTGGATCCACTGCTGGATGAATGCCTCCTCCCCAATCCACAACCGCCGCCACCGCACGATCCCACGTCGCAACAATCCACCCGGCACCTGCCACGCCAACTGATTTCAACGCTTTATCTCCAAGGCGGACTTTCCCGCTTGCACACACTCCAGGAAAATAAATGCGTGTTTCTAAATAATAATAATTTCCACGATTGGTCGTTTTGAGGAAGAGTGCAGAGCTTTAACTTTCAACTAAGATTGCGGTTATAGGGCAAACCCAGCATCGCGAGGTTTATGCATTCGGCAGCGTCGACGTTAAAACCTCGCGGTAATGCACGAAGCCACCTTTGGAAGAGTCGACGTGACTCGTGTGCGTACGTACGTATAGGCCTCGGCAAGGTAAGGTAATTTACCTTTTTTTTACCGGGTAAAAGGGTAAAGGTGTCGACATGCCAAGGGGTAAGGTAAAGGGTAGGGTAAAGGTAGCTCGGAAGAATTACCCGGTAGGGTAAAGATAGCGTGAAGTATTAACCCGGTAAATACGGTGCCTTGTTTACCGCTAAAATAGCGCGAAGTATTTCCCGGTAAATACGGTGCCTTGTTTACCGCTAAAAGCTCCGTGGCGCAGTCCGTGGCCTCCATTTAATAAGTATTTTTTTTTACTTTTTTAAAAACACGCTGTTATGAAATGTACGAGTCATGGCAGAACTCCACGACTCCAGGGAGTGGCCCCGGAACTCGCCACAACGTAAGGGGACCGTGGCCAATTACAGCCAACGTCAGTTGAGCGTGGACAATTAGACCCAAGCCCGAAACATAACATGTACAAAATATTTTGCTTTTATTTCTAATAATAGAATATAGCATTGTTATCAGTATGACATAAGTATACCAAGTTCGCAGTCGAAACCACATTGGGAAGTGGATTAAAATTGAGTTACGAGATTTGAGGATACAACGACAACCACAACAGAGTGAGTTTAAAGAAAGCGTGTAAAATTGGAATCATCTTGAGTATTCTATATGAATAAAACACTCTACCTAGCATTTACCTGTTATAAACCTTGTTCATGGGTAGTACCCCAGTAATTACCCTGTAATCGGGTAATTTGTATGGGGTAAGGGTAAAAGGTAGGGTAAAGGTAAGCTCGTTGCTTTTAACCTTTTACCTTACCTGCTGAAGGGTAAAGGGTAGGGTAGAGTGATTGTATTGTGGTAAGGTAAAAGGTAGGGTAAAGGTGGGCTCGTTTTTACCTTACCGAGGCCTATGTACGTATATGGTAGATCACGTGACCACTTCCAGCCACTGGATGCCACTAAACCTACAGCAAACGTTCAAAGAAGACACCCAATTCCGGAATAAATTCGTGACGCTGACTCGCGACAATTCATTGCACGATCACGGGATGGAACTGTCACACCCCAAGCGTGTGGGCTGCTTTCCTGATGGAATAACACGGCAAACACACACACAACATATACGATTGGGCACACATCCCGCGCAGCACCCTCGTGGAATCTTGAGACTCGGCGAGTACATAAAGAGCACGGCAGAATCGTAGAAGTGGTCAAGAACTTGACTGTGAGAATTTTTTTAACACAAACAATTTTTGCCATGCATGTGCTGTCTGTTTTTGTATGACGCCGCGTGTTTTCGTAACGCGAATTGGATATAAAGCGATTAATGTATTGGAGAAAACATTTTTTTTCCACGCGGATGTCGCAGCGCGAACAGGAATAAGTGGTTGTACGGCTGCCTCGGCGTAGCATCACAGGAGGCATTGGGATGCTGCTGGATGCTTCTAGATGCTATCCACGCGCCTCGGTCTTTGCTCAGCCTGCGTTACGCATCTCACGAGTTATCGCGGACTGTGCTTTACCCTGTATTTTTCCATGACGCGGTGTTTTTTCAGGAAGGCAAGTACCACGTTATGGGAGAACAGGCCGTATATAGAACTTATTTCTCAACGTACGCAGCCAACCGTGCTAATCGGACGTGCGGGGGAAGAATAACAAACTAAACACAAAAAGCAGTTCTGAAAGAAATGAGTTTGTCTATTTAGATGATTTAAAAGTGAATAGCTCCAGCAGCTTCCTAATATCGGAAGGGAGAAGCGTTCCAGACGGCCAGTCAGCGCACGTGAACGCGCAGTGCGATGCAGTGACCGTCTTTGTTTGACGGATCACTGGTCTACAATTTTTTTGACATCGTCTGCTTCAGAGATTATTTAAACGTGCTGAATTCAAATATGACAATTAAAATAACTGATTGGCTACTGTTCCCAAGATACGTTTTTTTACATTTTACGTCTATGTATGTTGTGTAGATAGTAGAGTTTTACTCATAAATTGTAAACCTAGGTCTTTTCATGTGTTTGTTTGCTTTACATGATAACATGTCACCTGTCCTGTTCATGTAACACGTTAAAAAACAGCAAGATGGTTATATAGATACAATTTATTATGAAACAACAGGCCAAATACTATTGTGTCTATATAAGTACATAGTTTAGTCCTCATTCAGTGTCTACTCGACGCTGCTTGGCTTGCATCTTGTTTTTATTAAATGGAGCATCTCCTGTCACTGTCCAGCAATAGTCTGCGAGCATTGATGGGCTCCGTTTGCCCTGAGAGCGTTTCTCTCTCGTTTAAATGTCCTGATGAAATCGCTCACCACGCTCGTAGCTCACCGCTCCGCACTTCGGTGGGAAAAAATCTCGATGAGAGTGCAAAAAATGTATCTTTAGTGACTTGTTGCAACCAAGGTTTTCGTATGCCTTGCGGTTTTCCACCAACTCCCTGTAGTTGTCTGCCTTGTTGTTTCCAAGAAAATTTGTTGCCACTAACTGTGGAAGGCTTTCCATGCCGTCTTTTCCTTGCCACGCAGTGCACTGTCAAATGCATCATCTCGAAGAAGTTCACGAATCTAGGGACCAACAAAGACGCCTTCCTTTATCTTGACTTAACCTTGGACATTTTCCACGTAGGTACTTGAAAGCTGCTCGTGTTTTGTCCATGGCTTTGACAAAGTTCTTCATCAGACCCAACTTGATGTATAATGGTGGTAACAAAATCTTACTTGATTCAACAAGTGGTGGATGCTGAACACTTTTCCTCCCAGGCTCCAATGACTGTCGGAGTGGCCAATCTGTCTTGATGGAGTGGGAATCTCAGACGATCCCATTCGCAGAGAAAACAGCAGCAGTGCTTTGTGTATCCAGTCTGCAGACCAAGCAAGAGAGCAACAACCTTCAAATCGCCACAACGCTGCCACTGATGTTTGTCATAGTTTATGCACCTCAAAAGTTGTTTCATGTTGTCACAGGTTTCCTTCGTATGGACTGCATGACCAACTGGAATTGATCGCAAAACATTGCCATTATGCAGCAAAACAGCTTTTAAGACTCATCTTCGATTAACCAATGAACAGTCTCCACTCATCGAGATCATGAACGATGTTGAGGGCTGCCATCACACCATCGATGTTGTTGTAGGCTACAAGATCGCCTTCCATTAAGAAGAATGGGACAAGATCCTTTTGACGGTCACGGAACATGGAAACCCTAACATCACCTGCCAGGAGATTTCACTGCTGCAGTCTGGAGCCCAACAGCTCTGCCTTACTATTGGGTAGTTCCAAATCCATGACAAGGTCTTTCAGTTCACCTTGTGTTATGAGGTGTGGTTCAGAGGAGGAGGATGGAAGAAAATCTGGGTCATGTGACCTTGATGGTTCAGAATCAGAAGTTTTATCCTCATCCTCGTCTGACTCAAGTGAGTGATTCTGGTGCACCAGGAACCGGCATTCCTTCTCCGTGGGGTACTCGGCTTATAGCCGATGGAATGTTTGGGTGATACAGTCCACTTTCCTCTTTGACACACCTTTCCCAACTGGAGGCGCCATGCAGAAGTAACCATTGCTGATACGATCTGTTGGCTCTTTCCAAATTATTGGCACAGCAAAAGGCATAGATTTCCTGTTCAACCACTGGCAAAGATTTGTTGCACAAGTGTTGCAGCATATGTGTGGGGCCCACATCTTGTCCTGATCTCCATTTTGCAGCCAAAATAAAGGTGATAGGTTTTCTTAACCATAGTGGTTATTCTGCTCTTTTGTGATGCAAAAGTCACTTCCCCACAAACATAGCAGAAGTGATCTGCTTTGTTCACACGAGTACGAGGCATCTCTGCTCACTTTGACTAAACAGAAATGTGTTCCTTTGCAGAATCAAACACTGACGAATAAAAGAGCATGACACTGTATGATTTCTAGAGCTGATAGGGCAATTTGTTCAGCAGAGGGATGTAAGCCTAGTTTGATTGCATCATCCATGACCTCTAGGAATAACATGATGCAATTCATATCATGTATGATGCAATACCAGGTTCAGATTGCATAATTCATTGTTTTGCTCAAAAAGCAAGTACTGTCCAAACCCAGTCATAGATTTATTCATAGATCCAGTCAAATATGTATTTTAGTCATTTCTGGTTTAAATTTAGATCCCTTCCCTTTTAATTCGCTTATCCTCTGCCATTCCCAAGTCAAGGGTCGTATATACTGACCCAGTAGCATATCTTGTAAACTAGAGCCAATCAACAATTTTAAGCATCATTTTCATTCTCAGTGACCGAGAATTAGTAAAGTTGGACTACATTTATTTCAGAAGCATTTTGGCTGTAGACCAGTAATATAACCAAAAGCCGCTGCAGGATGAGCGGAGTTTGCGTGATGATGGTTTACGCTCCTTGACGAGATCAGCAAGATAGTGTGGTTCATCTGTAGCAAGCGCTTCATGTGTGTGTTAAAGAGTGCGACCGTCTGAAAGCGCGGCGCGATGCGGTGACCGCCATCGTTGCTGGATGGCGAGCCCTAATTTGCGTAATTCAGCATCCGGTAGAGACCGGAGCGGCGTTGTATCAAAGGAAGCCCCGCCCCCCGTAGGCAGACGAGGTGTTGCATCACGAGCCTCCGGACGGCGCTGCTCGCGGATGAGGACACACCTTCTCCTGCGCATTCGTGCAATACTTTCTCCGCGCTGTTGTGATCGTCGGATGGTATCGCCCTGTGTCGTGCCGTGGTGTCGGGCGCACGCACCGGTGCCTGGCGTTGTTGTTGCTGCTGCTGCGGCGGCGTTGCCGGGGCCATCTAGGGTCAGCGTGGAGAACCCTCATCCAGCAGTGGATTGATCGTGGCTGCTGCTGCTGATGATGATGCTGATGAGGATTTATCAGACCGGTGGCATCGAGTGCCCTTTGCCCAATCGCAAGGTTGTGAGTTCATATTCCAGTGGTGGTTTATGCAGCGTGACGCATCATCATCCCCGTACACTCTGAATAATAACGGACGGCTCTTTGTAGCTCCACTGCCCATGGGGGGGGGAGGGGGGGTTGATTGACTATACTTCACCACGGTGGTAAGTGGAGTTTTGGAAGGGAGAGCCTAGCGAGACTTGTTCAGATATGATGGGGCACCACAGTGACGAGATGTTATCTCCCTCGCCCAGTATGCAGAAGGTCGTGGGTTCGATCCAGACCCTGATGTCTGCTGTATATTTGGAGTTTGCGGTGTCTCTCTCCCCGTAGTCATGTGGCTTTGCTCTGGGTCCTCTAGTTTTTCCCTCCACATTTAGAATCATCATCACGTGTTTAGAGACTTTGGCTGCTTTAAATGTCCACACGATGATAAGCCACTTCGTTGACCTATCATTTGTGATAGCCAGGTCGCTTCTGAAAAAATATTATTTAGCTCAGTAGGCCTTACCTGGTAAAATTAGAAAATGTATTAAAAACTTGGCATTCGTTAACGCGGTGCGCTAACCATTGCGCCACCATTGCACCCCATCACACTTTTAGCGCAGTAAAATTCGCAGCACCACTGCTGGCCTGTGACAAAGCGGCTCACGTTTAAATTGAGCCCAGAGGAACGATCGGCTGAGTCAACTCCCAACCAGGATTTTGAACTCGCACTTTTACGACCGTGAGTCAAGTTGTCTCAAGTTTATTTCATTTAAACCGGGCGAGACCTCCAGGGTTCCAAGGATGAGTCTCAACGTTGACGGTCGATCACCAACAATGACGTAAGCCAAACAAATTAAATAAAGTGCAGCAATGAAGCGAACAGAAATCGGAGTAAAAACAACTGTCGCCTTAGACACAGCCGTGTCGGGCCCTCGAATCACAACGCCACCCAAGTGGATTGTGTGTACACAAGTCTGTGGCACGCTGGGTTGGAGTGGTGGTGCAGTGGTCACTGCACCCACGCTACCAACCTAGTTGTATCCCTGGCCGTGCCTTACGCGAGTCACTCTGCAGCTGTCATCAACCTACACACCGGTGCGAGGGGTCACGAACGGACATAATCCATAGTATTCCCCACGATGGCGGCACTGCGCTATGAACCCGCCAACCTGCGTTTGATTGCCGGCCGCGGCTGCCATCGCTTGCGAGCGAAGCCTGAAGCGGTCCCGGTCCTGAGTTCACCGAGCCCGGGTCGGTGAAGTTTGAATCAAACGGTCGCCGGCGACCGACACGGCACAGGGAAGCCCTTCGTCCAGCAGTGGATTGTCAGAGGGGCCAAACGTTATGAGATGAAACTAAAAAAAGCGAAAACTTTTTACTTTACCAGGTAAGGCTCCACTGAGCTATGTAGCTCCTTTTCAGAAGCGACCTGGCCACAAATTATAGCCCAACGAAAGTGGCTTACCGTCGTGTGAACATTTATAGCAGCCAAATATTCTGAACCAGCGGTTCTTAACCTTTCCTGCAGCCTTGCACCCCTTTGGTGCTCAATCGTAAGAAAAAATATATATAATGTGAATAAATACATAGGATTTGATGAAACAACGTAGTTGCACTCACGTGCTCATTCTTAATTTGTGTTAAGATTATTTACCTTTGAAAGAATCTGGCCATGTCTCGCAACCCCAGAAAGGGCATCTCGCACCTCCAGGGTATGCGTGCACCCCAGGCTATAAGAGCCACTGCTCTAAACGCGTGATGTTGATTCTAAAATGTGCAGGGAAAACCCGGAGGACCCGAAGAAAAATCCACACGACCCCGGGGAGAACACGCAAACTCCAAATATACAGCAGCAGGCGTCAGGGTCGGGAACGAACCCACGCCCTCCTGCATACCAGGCGAGGGAGATAACATCTCCTAGCCACCGCGTGCGCCTCCCCCAGCCGGGGACATAGCGGCGGCAGCGGCGCGGTGCGATCGATGCCGCTGGTGCGCTCGGCGAGCCGGAGGGGGGAGGGGGGGGGGGGTCCTCGGTGAGGGGTGGAGGGGGGTCGCCTGCTTCCCGGCGCCGCGTCACGCGGGCGCGATGCCCAAACGCGGACGGTTGGGGTCCTCTGCGTCACTGCTGTGTAAAAAATAAAAACTCTGCGAGACAGCACGACCTGGCAGAAGGAAGGAAGCGATGGCACGGTGTGGAACCCCAAGTTTGTCGCGACATTCGCCGTGGTGAACTGCCCGCGGTGATACGTCGCGGCATATTTCGTCGCTGTAAACTTAAGGGATGTATTTTTACCATTCGTATAACCAATACACGTGTTTGATTTCCACAGGACAAAAGATATTTGTCTTAGCTTTTGAATGCTACACTTGTTAAGTTCAGTGTTTGTGCACGTGTCTGCGTGTGGGGAGAGCTGGTGTCATGGTTAGCGCACTGCGCTGCGAAACTCGCCACCCGAGTTGGACTGCCGTTTACGGTCACCAACAACGGTGACAATTATCTGAACCTGTCCTGGGCCGCCGCTAGGTCGACTCAGCCTCAAATGTGTACCCGGTGCTATCTCTAAACAGGAGACAAAGGCGGTCGGGCGTGGTGCTGGCCACCCACCCACTCGCGTACCGTGCCGGCCTTCATAGGTGCTTGCCCCAAAAGTCTGTGACGGCTGCGAGGGGGATCTTTGTCTTCGTGGTGGTGCAAAGGTTAGCGCCCTGCGTCGCTACCAGCCCAATAACCTGAGTTCTCAGAGTGATTTCCGAACCCGCAATTGTTCTTCTGGGACCCCCCCTTCCAGGTCCACTCAGCTTTAAACGTATACCTGCTGCGGTGTGTAAACATCGGCAGTGGCGGGAACAAAGTTAGCCGGGCGTGGTGCTGACCTCACCACCACCCACCCGCTGCGGTTTTGCCGTGCCGGCGTTACTAAAATGTGTGCTCGCGAACGGCGCTGGCAAAGAGCCGTGCTGAAGGCTCCATGGGATGCGGTGGGGGGGGGGGGGGGGGTCTCTGTCTCGTTGTGCCCGGCTGCAGGCCTCTTGTGGCCACATTGGCAGGGAGCGATGAGCAACCGCGCGGGGGAAGATGCGCAAGGAGGCGACTGGGTGAGTGAGTGAGCACCTCCGGCACCGGCCGTGCGCTTGACCTGTCGGCGGCCATTCTCGGCCCAGGTAGCCCCATGACGCGCACCTGGGTTTGACCCGCGAGCTCGTGACCCCGTGACCCTTCGCGCGGCGGCATCGAATTGCGAGCCACCCCGCGAGCAGGGTGGCACGGTCAGGTGACGCGGTCAGGTGACGTGGTCAGGTGGCGTGGTCAGGTGGCGCGGTCAGGTGACGCGGTGACAAACAAAGGCGGCCGTCGATGCGTGTGCATGAGCCGAGTTCGAGTCTCGCTCACGGCCAACACTGGCGACCAAGATCTGACCCGGTCCCGGGCTTCCCCTTTCCCCCTCCTAGGTCGACTTGGCCTCAAATGAGCACCCGGTGCGATTTGTAAAAATCGGCATTGGGAGCACTGCGAATACCCCGACCCTCGTGCGTCGTGCCGGTCTTAAGAAGGTGCTGCCACTCTCTCACAGCATTTGCCTTGACAGTCCGTTAATGGCTATACGGCGAATTGGGGGGTGATCTTTGTGTCAGTTGGGGGGGGGGGGGTGTCAGTTGGGGCGGTGCGGAGGGTGCGAGGCGTTTGTGTGACTCGGCGTGCTTGGCCCCTGTAACGCCACCACCGAGTAGGAGGAGGAGCCGCGGCTACGGAAGAGGAGGTGGTGAGCTCATTGTTAGCACTGCTGAGCTAACGTGTTTGCTCAGAAGGTCGGCCAAAACGGAATTGGGACCTCTTGGGTCCGGTGCACGTGAATCCATTGTGCAAATATTGAGCGTGGCAGTATCGCGGCGCGCGCTGCCTCCTGTAGCAAAACAACAAAAACCGCCAAGACTCCCGTCCCGCAAGACTTCCGTCTCTCACAAGGCTCCCGTCTCAACGCGAAGGCCACGGCAATGCGAGGCGACGGCACGGTGTGGGCTGTATTGCCGTACCGTCAATCACTGCTGCGACGCACACCGTTGCACCGGAGAAGGCCTTCTCAAGCTGCTGACATTTCTCACGGTCCCGCGACGGACCATCAAAATCAAAATATTTATTTATACTTGGAGGAATCCGATGAGCTATGAAGCTCTTTTTCGCACATGTCCAGAAGGGGCGCGGGGTAAGAACGTTACAACAACAAACAGTTCAAAAAAACAGGATAGGAGTGCAAAGTACAAGAGGGGTAAACAAGTCACCCAAACTCGTACAAATAAAACTAAACCATCCCCATCCTACCAGGCAAAGCCCACTGAGGTATGAACTTATTTTTTCAGAAGCGACCTGGCCACAAATGATAGCTCAACAAAGTGGCTCATCTTGATTTAAAGCTTTCGTGACTGCAGTAATTCATATTCTTAGTTTTTTCGGTAAAGTCACGTTGAAGAGAAACAACAAAATAATAAAATATATATAAAACAATAATATATTTTATTATTTTGTTGTTTCTCTTCAACGTGACTTTACCGAAAAAACTAAGAATATAAAGTGGCTCATCATCAATGTGGAAATTTATAGCAGGAAAAATAATCTAAGTAATCTCGATGCGTGAATAATCCAGCCTCCGAGCTCATTTCGTCGCTCCGTCTCCTCTGTCGACGTGCCTCGGAGTGTTCCCACCCCAGTGCCGGCGCCCAGCACGTTTGTGCGGTGAATGACTTAAGGCCGCTTGATGATGCTGGTTGTAATTTCCGGCGAAACGTCACAGTACTCAAATTATAAATGTTGTGGATTTACTCTCCAACACACCGGTGTGCTAAACTAGTAACGAATTGGCATATTTTGTTTACGTGACAAACCTTACTAATTGGTGGTGGCGGGTTTAGCATTTTTATTTATGTGCTCTAACCCAAAAAAACTTCTGTTATGGATAATATTGGTCGCGAAATCCCTACTACTACTACTACGCGTCAAACTGACGAAGTGGGCATCGCCAGTCCCGTGGTGTTTCAGAATCTCCCCCAAGCAGACAACGGCTTGGCGAGGTCTGCACAAGACGACGATAATCCTAACCCCCCCCCCGTCGCGAAGGCGACAGTGAGAGGCAGCACTCTCGAACACGCTCCACGTAGGGCATCGATCAGAGTTAATAGTAAAGTTAATAATCGCCCGGTCCTCAAAATAATTACCCTCCGTTTCGGTGGATTGTATTGCAAATAAAGTAAATAAATAGGCATGTAATCCACCCAGAGGGGGGGCACCCTTAAGATGAACATTCTGTGGCCCTGCGATTAGATTGCTTCAGTCGCAATCTAAAGGGAGCGAGCTCAAACTCCAGTCAGGGCTGCTCAACCGCTCATTCCTCTGGGGCGATGGATGAGTTGAGTGCCACCTTTTGTGGTAAGTTTTTCTTTCTCTGATGGAGATACAAAAACTGTGTCCCCACCCGTAGGAATGTTTACCAGTGGCTCAGGGCTGCCAATAGATGAGACCCACCACGTGGCTTTTTGACCACGGAGAACTCTGTAACCTCTGTGACCTTCAGAATTAACATCACGCATTTAGAGTATTTGGCTGATATAAATGTCCACGAGATGATAAGCCCACTTCGTTGAGCTATCATTTGTGGCCAGGTCCCTTCTGAAACAGAGCTACGTAGCTCAGTGGGCCTTACTTGGTAAAATAAAACGTTGTTCTTATCAGAATCATTTCCGTAAGTTGAAATTGTGAGAATTCGATAGGTTTGCACGGTTGAATCGTTAAAAACTATTAAAATGTTCATTCGGGTCACCTGGCTCCGTGTGTGCTCGTGTAATGTGAATATTGGCTGGGCCCTCGAACAAAGACAGTCGCTGCATCGCGCGGCAATTTCAGATGCGCATTCTGCGGCCGTCCAGAACGCTCTTCCTTCCGATATTCAGAAGCTTACTGGAGCTATGCATTTTTAAATCATCTAGATTCAAAACTAATTTCTTTAGAATCGCCTTTTGTGTTAGTTTCATGTCCTTCCACCCTCACCTCCGATTAGCGCAGTTGGCTGCACACGGTGCAACATACATACTTCGGGGTGCCGCGGTCGCGAGATGTTAACTCCCTTGCCTGGTATGCAGGAGGTCGCGGGTTCGATCCCGACCCTGACACCTATTGTATATTTGTAGTTTGCGTGTTCTTCCCGTGGTTGCGTGGTTTTTTTTCTCCGGGTCCTCCGGTTTTTCCCTCCACATTTAGAATCAACATGCATTTTTTAGTAGTTGTCTGCTATAAATGTGCACATGATAAGCCACTTCGTTGAGCTATCATTTGTGATGGCTCGGTGGCTGTATATTGCTTAGTGGGCCTTGCCTGGTAAAATAAAAAGTTTTTCAATAGTTTTAAACGTACATATAATATGCGTTGCTGTACATTCCTGCATCGTGTGGCACGGCGGCAGCCTTGCAGGGTTTAATCCGTGTCCAAGGATTTAAAAGGGCTCAGCATCTTTCCAAGGTCAACAATAATGAGTCGAACCTTTTGGTCGAGGATATCCGCTGTTTACCTGTGGACTTCCCACGCGACGGAGACTGGCGCCCACCATAGAACCGTGGAGTTTTCCCATCGCCGACTCCTAGAAATGCAAAAGAGGGAGTTTATTATTTATGTATCTACTTAAACGTGGCCGCTAACTAATGCTCGTCTGAGCAGCGGACGTCGCGGCATTTTAGCGTCGACTTCGCTGCCTAATTCTCAACGAATGCCCTCATTTTCGGAAGCAAATGCGGTGCGGCCCGAGCGTCCGTGTGAGTGCGGGCTCTGATCAAGGTGGCCTTTGGCTGGGAACACGTTGCGCCCGGTGCAGATGTCGGCCAAAGTGGTTTCTCTCGGGGCGCCGCCCACCATGCACGTGTCTCTCCCGCCGAGAAAAGCTGTGCCCGCTCCGACACGGTCTGCGATCAGAATGTTTGGCCGCTTTTTTTGTTTTTTAACGAGTGTCCTGCACGTTGGGAGGAAATCGTGGCATCTGCTGGAAACCCGAGCGATGTGTAAATATTATTGCTGAAATGAATTGTTTTGAAACCTAAGGGGCTGCTGCTGCTGCTATGGCCAGGACCCTGGTGCTTGTGTGGCCAACCACAACAGAGAACCCTTCTCATGATTATTCGTTTTTAGTTTCACCTTGGACCCTTTTCCTTAACGCAAACCAGCGCATGAATGTTTTAGTGCGTCATATGCAAGGGTTGTTTTCCTGGATACCCCAATACCCGCAGAGAGCCACTGTTCCAAAATTATCTGCCACCAAATCATTTGTCTTTTGTGGGTAAAGCGGTTGGTGTAAAGCGGTGGGGCGCCGTGGTGGCGAGATGTTAACTACCTCGCCTGGTGTACAGGAGGTCATGGGTTCGATCCCGACCTCTGACGCCTGCTGTTTATTTGGAGTTTGCATGTTTCTCTTCCCGTGGTCTCTTGGATTGTTCTCCGGCTTCTCCGGTTTTTCCCTCCACGTTTAGAATCGACATCACGCGTTTAGAGTATTTGGCTGCTATGAATGTCCACACAATAAGCCACTTAATTGAGCTATCATTTGTGGCCAGGTCGCATCTGAAAACAAGAGCAATGTAGCTCAGTGGGACCTTATACCTTGTAAAAAAATGTTTTAATAGTTCACAGTTTAATAGTTTGATTAACTCATGCCATCGTCAGTGATTAACATCTGACCCGGCCCTGGGTCTTCCCATAGACTTTCTCAGCCTTTCAAGAGTGTTCCGTGCCGGCTTTTAATAGGTGCTCACAAACACAGGAGTACTGTGTCTTCGTATGTAGTTGGACGATGTTGAACTTCTTTCGTACCGCACGTAGCCAACCGTGCGAGTCGGAAGTGCCGGGGGAAAAGGAGGAGAAACTGAACACAAAAAGCAGTTTTAAAGAAATTAGCTCTCAATCGAGTATATGCAGAAGTCGTCACGTGTGCGTCTGAGCGACATTGTTACTTCACGGTGGCCTGCGCGTGAGCGCTATGGCATTTAGTGCACTTGCAGGGACGGTTCCCAAAACAAAAGAATTCCCCACTCGTCCCGGGCACTCGAACCACACGGAGGCACAGTTGATGATTACCTGCTCGAGTCACGTGTTTCTCCTCCACAAATGGATGCTAGGTACAAGAGATGAATAATCCCCCGTATCGGCATTACAGACTTTTGAGACGAGCGCTGTGAGCGAGTAGCAGCTCTGAAAGCCGGGACGGCACACAATGGGGTGGGTGGCCAGCACCACGCCCGGCCGCCTTTGTCTCTCTAGTGGCGATGTATACGCACCGTGCCGGGTACTCATTTGAGGCTGAGTCGACCTAGGGGAGGCCCAGTACCGGTTCAGATAATTGTCACTGGTGTTGGCAGTGAGCATCAATCGAACTGGGGTCGCTGGGTTCGTAGCGGGGTTCGCTGACCGCTACACTACCACGCTGCACACGCTAGGTACACGCGCATCATCATCACCACCACCACCACCCGCATTACATGAACAATGGGGGTGAGAGGGGGGGATGAGGTCACTGCTCAACTGAGTTGGGGTGAGTGTGAGGAGAGGCTGGAAGGTGATTGGCCAGGAGAACTGGGGGGGAAAGGCAGGAATGGGTTGAAGGGAAAACGCCACGGGTGATGTCAACTACCTTGCCTGGTTAAAACAAAACAGTTCACTTTTTTTAAGGCGCATTTCATCCAAGGATCCCAATGCGCCATGGGTGGAAAGCAATGAAATAAGAGAGACCAGCAGCGGAAACGACCCACAACTATGGGGGAAAGGCCATCTTAAAGGGGTGAGTTTTCAGAGCAGATTTAAATAGCTCCAAACGTTCTCATTGTCTTATTATATCGGAGGCCAACGCGTTCCACAGTCTCGGAGCTGCACTGGCAAAAGCCCCGAATGACCCCAGGAACGGAGCCTTGACCTGGGAATACTTAATTAGAAGGAGATCATAAGATCTCAAGGACCTCATCGGTGGTGTATATAAGTGGATCAGTTCCCGTAAGTAATGTGGGGGCTAACCCATTGTGACAACCTTGTAGGTCAATAGCAGGAGCTTATAATCATTCCGATATTTGATTGGTAGCCAATGCAAGGACAAGAGAACAGCTGTGATGTGCTCATCACAGGAGGTCGTGGGTGCACGATCCCGACCATGACGCCTAATGTATATTTGGAGTTTGCATCTCTTTCTCATCATCATCACGGTGGCTAGGAGATGTTAACGCCCTCGCCTTGTATACAGGAGGGCGTGGGTTCGATCCCGACCCTGACGCCTGCTGTATATTTGGAGTTTGCGTGTCTCTCTCCCCGCGGTCGCGTGGACTTTTCTGTGGGGTCCTCCGGTTTTTCCCTTCACAATTACAATTGAAGTCATGCGCTTAGAGTATTTGTCTGCTATACATTACCACGTGATAAGCCACTTCGCTGAGCTGTTCATTTGTGATAGCCAAGTCGCTTCTGAAAAAGAGCTATATTGCTTAGTGGACCTTACCTGGTAAAAAAAACTAAAATAATTGCCCATCATTTTGATAAGCTCCAGATGATGGGCTGAGTTGTATGTATGGTGAACTTCTTTCTCGCCGTACGTAGCAATTATGTAATAGAGCAGTAATCAGCCACTGAGCATGTGACTCCTCTATAAAGAATTGCAATATGTATTGTCCACAATACATATTGCAATAACCCCCACCTCCACCTCTGATCTCGAATCCTAATGGGGTTCAACAATGATGACATCACCCTGCACGATTTAAGACCGGAAGCAGGTGGATGGCTTCACTATTTTGGCAAATCGCCCAATGATGCTGGATGTAATTACCAGCAAAACGTCGTCCTCAAATTCTAAATGTTGTGGATTCACTCTTCAAACACACCGGTGGGCTGCAGAAGTAACTAATTGGCGTTTTGTTAACGTGACACATTTTTACTGATTGGCCCTGTCGGGTGGTGGAGGGTTGCGACACATTTATGATAACGCGATCTAACCCAAAAACCTTTATTATGGACTTATAACACACCACACAGCTACTGGCAGTTACGCAATAAATAATTACATTACCTGAACCACATCGCTGCTGCTGCCATCATACCCAGGAATGAAATATAATTCCAACTTGATGAGCTGTAACACTTATTTTCACCACGCTAGTCCTGGCAGTTACACAATAAATAATTAAGTTAACTATGGAAATCATGAGGTCACATAACCACTGCGCCGTTTTGAAAGGGCACTAGTTTAATATGTAACAGCTATTAACTTGGAAGGTTAATTGTTGTGCTTACGTTACTTCTAAAAAAAAAGATTTTTTTTCGTGAAATGAAATTTGACAAAAACATTACTGCGCACGGGTCACGGTGATCGGTGGTGCAAAGTCGTTTGGCGAAGTGGACGGCGGTGCGACAATTCAAGGGCCCTCCCCCCGCTGCACGGTCTACGGCAGTCCTGCCGTCACACGGCACCGCTGCAATCTAAAACGTATTTATTTGACCACGTGTAAGGCCCCACTGAGCTACTGTGTAGCTCTTTTTCAGAAGCGACCTGGCCATCACAAATGATAGCTCAACAAAGTGGCTTATCACGTGGACATTTGTATAGCTGCCAAATACTCTAAACACGCAATCACGGGGAGAGTGGGAGAGAGACACGCAAACTTCAAATATACAGCAGCAGCAGGCGTCAGGGCCAGAATCGAACCCACGACCTCCTGCATACCAGGCGAGGTAGTTAACATCTCCTAGCCACCGTGATGATGATGAGAGAGAGAGACACGCAAACTCCAAATATACAGCAACAGGCATCAGGGTCGGGATCGAACCCACGACCTCCTGCATACCAGGCGAGGTAGTTAACATCTCCTAGCCACAGCGACGTCCACAGCTGCGGTCGGAACTGAACCGTCGACCCGGTGCCAGCTACGCGGCCGCGTTTTTCCCTCGGCAAAAGTATGCACGCGGTGCAAATGCTGCCGTGCGTCATGCAGTGCAATCACAGGTGCAGCTGTGGAGCAAAGGCGTCGCATTCATGCGCCCGGCCCCTATGAAAGAGGGTTATTTTACTCTCTCAATGATATATTTGTGAGCCGAACCACTCGCAGATGTGTAGAATACCGGAGGCTTTCGTGCAAACGTCTCGGCGGCGTATAATTAATACATCTTGCGCCGTCCGTCCATCAGTTCCCACACCTGTTGCTGTGCGCTCATCGAGAGGGAATTCGGAATGAGAATGTTTATTTATTCTGGAGAAATCCGAGGAGCTATGAAGCTCTTTTTCACAGATGTCCAGTCGGGGCAGGTCAGAACGTTCCAGCAACACAGTACAACACGACAGGAGTGTATAGTATAGGAAAGGTGAACAAATCACTGAAAAAATTATAAATTTTATCACGTAAGGCCCCACTGAGCTATTAGCTTATTTTTCAGAAGCGACCTGGCCACAAATAATAGCTCAACGAAGCGGCTTATTACGTGGAAATTTATAGCAGCAGCAAAATGATCGAAATGATCTTGTCGCATGTTTCTAAATGTGGAGTGAAAACCCGGAGTACAGTAAAACCTTGGATTGCGAGCATGATTCGTTCCGGAAATGTGTTTGTAATCCAAAGCACTCGTATATCAAAGCACTCGTATATCAGTTGTGATCACGTGACGCTCGGCAGACAAAGCGTCTATACTACTACTCGTATTGCAAGACCCTCGCTCGTTTATCAAATTAATATTTATTTTAAAAAAATTGCTCGTCTTGCAAAACACTCGCAGACCAAGTTACTCGCAATCCAAGGTCTTACTGTACTTGCAAACACCAAATATACAGCAGGTACACAGGCTGATGCAGATGCAGAGCAACTACTACACTTTCACATTCAGGTGGTCGAGCCAGACAACCACGTGCAGAGCAGCGGAGTGTACCGCCGTGACGTCTCCTTCATATTTGTGGATCGGGGCATTGCGTCGTTACCCGTTGCACGGCCTCTTCTGGATGACCGCAGTCGCACCACGACTACTGGAGAGTTTTTAATTCTCCCATTGGTGCAGCAGACATCTGCTGCTGCCCAGGTTCGTGCGGTGGCTGCGGTTTAGGATGGTCCACGAGCTCCAAATGCTGCGGCAAGCGCTTCATCGACGCCGGCTAAATGGTGTCACTGGGTCGAGCCCCCCCCCCCCCCCCCAACCGGGGTTTGTTAAACTCGCAACCAAATGTGATGGATTTTGTGAGTCAGCGGCTCTGGCCAGAGAGAGACCGCCACGCATCGCGCTCCAAGGGGAGCCCCGCCGAGACGCGGACGAGCAGACGGTGACAACGTGAATGGTGGCAGCGGTAACAACGTGAACTATGGCAGCGGTAACAACGTGAACTATGGCAGTGGTAACAACGTGAACGGTGGCAGCGGTAACAACGTGAACTATGGCAGCGGTAACAACGTGAACTATGGCAGTGGTAACAATGTGAACTATGGCAGCGGTAACAACGTGAACTATGGCAGCGGTAACAACGTGAACTATGGCAGCGGTGACAACGTGAACTGTGGCAGCGGTAACAACGTGAACAGTGGCAGTGGTAACAACGTGAACTATGGCAGCGGTAACAACGTGAACTGTGGCAGCGGTAACAACGTGAACTATGGCAGTGGTAACAACGTGAACTATGGCAGCGGTAACAACGTGAACAGTGGCAGTGGTAACAACGTGAACTATGGCAGCGGTAACAACGTGAACTATGGCAGTGGTAACAACGTGAACTATGGCAGCGGTAACAACGTGAACTATGGCAGCGGTAACAACGTGAACGGTAACAACGTGAACTATGGCAGTGGTAACAACGTGAACTATGGCAGCGGTAACAACGTGAACTATGGCAGCGGTAACAACGTGAACAGTGGCAGCGGTAACAACGTGAACAGTGTCAGCGGTAGCAACGTGAACTATGGCAGTGGTAACAACGTGAACTATGGCAGCGGTAACAACGTGAACTGTGGCAGCGGTAACAACGTGAACTATGGCAGCAGTAACAACGTGAACTATGGCAGCGGTAACAACGTGAACTATGGCAGCAGTAACAACGTGAACAGTGTCAGCGGTGACAACGTGAACTATGGCAGCGGTAACAACGTGAACTGTGACAGCGGTAACAACGTGAACTATGGCAGTGGTAACAACGTGAACTATGGCAGCAGTAACAACGTGAACAGTGTCAGCGGTAACAACGTGAACTATGGCAGCGGTAACAACGTGAACAGTGGCAGCGGTAACAACGTGAACTATCGCAGCGGTAACAACGTGAACTATTGCAGTGGTAACAACGTGAACCATGGCAGTGGTAACAACGTGAACTATGGCAGCGGTAACAACGTGAACAGTGTCAGCGGTAACAACGTGAACTATGGCAGCGGTAACAACGTGAACAGTGTCAGCGGTAACAACGTGAACTATGGCAGCGGTAACAACGTGAACTATGGCAGTGGTAACAACGTGAACAGTGGCAGCGGTAACAACGTGAACTATGGCAGCGGTAACAACGTGAACTATGGCAGCGGTAACAACGTGAACGGTGGCAGCGGTAACAACGTGAACAGTGGCAGTGGTAACAACGTGAACTATGGCAGCGGTAACAATGTGAACTATGGCAGCGGTAACAACGTTAACTATGGCAGCGGTAACAACGTGAACGGTGGCAGCGGTAACAACGTGAACTATGGCAGCGGTAACAACGTGAACTATGGCAGCGGTAACAACGTAAACTGTGGCAGCGGTAACAACGTGAACTATGGCAGTGGTAACAACGTGAACAGTGGCAGCGGTAACAACGTGAACTATGGCAGCGGTAACAACGTGAACTATTGCAGCGGTAACAACGTGAACTATGGCAGCGGTAACAACGTGAACTATGGCAGCGGTAACAACGTGAACAGTAACAACGTGAACTATGGCAGTGGTAACAACGTGAACTATGGCAGCGGTAACAACGTGAACTATGGCAGCGGTAACAACGTGAACGGTAACAACGTGAACGGTGGCAGCGGTAACAACGTGAACTATGGCAGTGGTAACAACGTGAACTGTGTCAGCGGTAACAACGTGAACTGTGGCAGCGGTAACAACGTGAACAGTGTCAGCGGTAACAACGTGAACTATGGCAGCGGTAACAACGTGAACAGTGGCAGCGGTAACAACGTGAACTATGGCAGCGGTAACAACGTGAACAGTGTCAGCGGTAACAACGTGAACGGTGGCAGCGGTAACAACGTGAACTGTGGCAGCGGTAACAACGTGAACAGTGGCAGTGGTAGCAACGTGAACTATGGCAGCGGTAACAACGTGAACTATGGCAGTGGTAACAACGTGAACTATGGCAGCGGTAACAACGTGAACTATGGCAGCGGTAACAACGTGAACGGTAACAACGTGAACTATGGCAGTGGTAACAACGTGAACTATGGCAGCGGTAACAACGTGAACGGTAACAACGTGAACAGTGGCAGTGGTAACAACGTGAACTATGGCAGTGGTAACAACGTGAACTATGGCAGTGGTAACAACGTGAACGGTGACAACGTGAACTATGGCAGTGGTAACAACGTGAACTATGGCAGCGGTAACAACGTGAACTATGGCAGCGGTAACAACGTGAACGGTGGCAGCGGTAACAACGTGAACGGTGGCAGCGGTAACAACGTGAACTATGGCAGCGGTAACAACGTGAACGGTAACAACGTGAACTGTGGCAGTGGTAACAACGTGAACTATGACAGTGGTAACAACGTGAACTATGGCAGCGGTAACAACGTGAACTGTGACAGCGGTAACAACGTGAACTATGGCAGCGGTAACAACGTGAACTATGGCAGTGGTAACAACGTGAACTATGGCAGCGGTAACAACGTGAACTATGGCAGCGGTAACAACGTGAACTATGGCAGCGGTAACAACGTGAACTATGGCAGCGGTAACAACGTGAACGGTGGCAGCGGTAACAACGTGAACTATGGCAGCGGTGACAACGTGAACTATGGCAGTGGTAACAACGTGAACAGTGGCAGCGGTGACAACGTGAACTATGGCAGCGGTAACAACGTGAACAGTGGCAGCGGTGACAACGTGAACTATGGCAGCGGTAACAACGTGAACTATGGCAGCGGTAACAACGTGAACGGTGGCAGCGGTAACAACGTGAACTATGGCAGCGGTGACAACGTGAACTATGGCAGCGGTAACAACGTGAACTATGGCAGCGGTAACAACGTGAACGGTGGCAGCGGTAACAACGTGAACTATGGCAGCGGTAACAATGTGAACTATGGCAGCGGTAACAACGTGAACGGTGGCAGCGGTAACAACGTGAACTATGGCAGCGGTGACAACGTGAACTATGGCAGCGGTAACAACGTGAACTGTGGCAGCGGTAACAACGTGAACTATGGCAGCGGTAACAACGTGAACTATGGCAGCGGTAACAACGTGAACTATGGCAGCGGTAACAACGTGAACGGTGGCAGCGGTAACAACGTGAACGGTGGCAGCGGTAACAACGTGAACTGTGGCAGTGGTAACAACGTGAACGGTGGCAGCGGTAACAACGTGAACTATGGCAGCGGTAACAACGTGAACTATGGCAGCGGTAACAACGTGAACTATGGCAGCAGTAACAACGTGAACTATGGCAGCGGTAACAACGTGAACGGTGACAATGTGAACTATGGCAGCGGTAACAACGTGAACTATGGCAGTGGTAACAACGTGAACTATGGCAGCGGTGACAACGTGAACTATGGCAACGGTAACAACGTGAACTATGGCAGCGGTAACAACGTGAACGGTGGCAGTGGTAACAACGTGAACTATGACAGCGGTAACAACGTGAACTATGACAGCGGTAACAACGTGAACTATGACAGCGGTAACAACGTGAACTATGACAGCGGTAACAACGTGAACTATGGCAGCGGTGACAACGTGAACTATGGCAGTGGTAACAACGTGAACAGTGGCAGCGGTGACAACGTGAACTATGGCAGCAGTAACAACGTGAACTATGGCAGTGGTAACAACGTGAACTATGGCAGCGGTAACAATGTGAACTATGGCAGCGGTAACAACGTGAACTATGGCAGCGGTAACAACGTGAACGGTGGCAGCGGTAACAACGTGAACTATGGCAGCGGTAACAATGTGAACTATGGCAGCGGTAACAACGTGAACGGTGGCAGCGGTAACAACGTGAACTATGGCAGCAGTGACAACGTGAACTATGGCAGTGGTAACAACGTGAACTATGGCAGTGGTAACAACGTGAACTATGGCAGCGGTAACAACGTGAACTATGGCAGCGGTAACAACGTGAACTATGGCAGCGGTAACAACGTGAACGGTGGCAGCGGTAACAACGTGAACTATGGCAGCGGTAACAATGTGAACTATGGCAGCGGTAACAACGTGAACGGTGGCAGCGGTAACAACGTGAACTATGGCAGCGGTGACAACGTGAACTATGGCAGTGGTAACAACGTGAACTATGGCAGTGGTAACAACGTGAACTATGGCAGCGGTAACAACGTGAACTATGGCAGCGGTAACAACGTGAACAATGGCAGCGGTAACAACGTGAACGGTGGCAGCGGTAACAACGTGAACTGTGGCAGTGGTAACAACGTGAACTATGGCAGCGGTAACAACGTGAACGGTGGCAGCGGTAACAACGTGAACGGTGACAATGTGAACTATGGCAGCGGTAACAACGTGAACTATGGCAGTGGTAACAACGTGAACTATGGCAACGGTAACAACGTGAACGGTGGCAGCGGTGACGGCGGTCGCCTCTCTGCGGGCGAGCGGCTTACTACAGAAGAGCCCACGGACTCTTGGAGCACTACGACGTGGTGGATGCACAAGGGGGGGGGGGTGGAGAGAAGTGCGGGGGAGCACGCGGAGGAAAGGCGGTGGAATATTATTTAGCTGTTGCTGCTGCTGCTGTTGTTGTTGGTGTTGTTGTAGTATTTTTGTAGAGCGGGGCAGGGACGTCCCCACAACTCCAAGCGCCCGGGACACGGCCGCCACAATGGGCGGCATTGAGCCGGCGCTCACGAGGGCTTCGACGGAAGGGCGGCGAGGACACGGGGGGCGGCGCGGGGGAATGTGACGATGGCGGCGGCCCGCGCGCCGACACATTTGGGAGGAGAAGCAAGAAAGAAACGTCGGCCCCAGCCACTTGGCTTGAAACAAACATCAACAAATACGTTCCCCCATCCATTATCAAAGCAGAGCCTCGCCCGTGGCCTAAGGGATTTTGCAGGTGCTCTGAGTGTTGAGGAGAAGACGTGGTGGGGGGGGGGGGTTGGCCAAGAATGCCCAGAGATGTCGCGTGGGACGGCATCACAGAGCGTTAACTCTTGAGAGAGAGAGTCGCCGTGGATGATGGTGTAGCTGTAAACCCGTAGGGATTACTCCGTATTCTTCTACAGCCTTTCAATGCGGGTGACAAAAAACATTGCCTATTTTTTTGTTTTTCTCCCTTGTGATGGGACTTGGTAGGATGAACGTTGAGATTTATAAGTGGCACGTGGTGACCAATAAGGTCTGAATTTGTGTGTAATAAGGTAGGCACTGACAAGGGGGTCGACAGCTATGGAATGGGGTCATGAACCCACTCTGCTGCACTCCCGTCACAAGCTGCACCCTCTGCTGCACTCCCGTCACAAGCTGCACCCTCGTCACAAGCTGCACTCTCTGCTGCACTCCCGTCACAAGCTGCACACTCTGCTGCACTCTCGTCACAAGCTGCACCCTCTGCTGCACTCTCGTTACAAGCTGCACTCTCTGCTGCACTCTCGTCACAAGCTGCACACTCTGCTGCACTCCCGTCACAAGCTGCACACTCTGCTGCACTCCCGTCACAAGCTGCACACTCTGCTGCACTCCCGTCACAAGCTGCACTCTCGTCACAAGCTGCACCCTCGTCACAAGCTGCACTCTGCTACACTCTCGTCACAAGCTGCACTCTGCTGCACTCCCGTCACAAGCTGCACACTCTGCTGCACTCTCGTCACAAGCTGGCACGATTTGCTGCCACGGCCGGTTCAAAGTTGACATCCAGCGTCCTCGTTCGTTGACGAAGGCGCAGCTCTCACATGGGGAAAAAATAAATAAAAATAAACTCAATCATACGTAACCTCGAGCAACACAAAATAATAACACGGAGACCATAAATATCAGCACGAGTTAAAAGATGATTCAGTGGGAAATGTAAATTACCCTCGCGCTTTCACCGTCGTCAAATCTCGGTTACAACTGGCAGTCGCACCGTCACAGGTGGCACGTGCGGGGAGCGGTGGCGTACAGGTCAGCGCTGCGCATACGAGCCCAGCCACCCGGGTTCGATTCCCGCTCATGGACAACACCAGTGACGATTATCTGAACCGGTCCTGGGCCTTCTCTAGGTCGATTCAGCCTTAAACATCGCCACTAGGGAGACAAGGGCAGCCGGGCGTGGTGCTGGCCCTTTGTGCCTTTGTGCCATGCCGGCCTTCATAGGCGCTTGTGAATGTTTCGCGAATGGCACTTATAAGTCTGTTAAGTCCCATAAGGCTACACGGGGGGGGGGGGGGGTCTCTCCTTTGTGAAGGAGTGACTCGTGATTCAGGCAAGCTAATCATCAACTCTCCCTTTGTGTGCGTCATTCATTTCTTCATTCATCTTTCTCCGTCACTCCTTCGCCGACGACACCACGATTTTATTTTCCTTTCCCTCCTTCACCCCTGACCTTTCCTCCCGCATTTCCGACCGCTTTAACGACCGTCCAATCTTGGATGTCACGTCACTGCCTCTCCATCAGTCCTTCCGCTCCCCTCCACCGCGTCCTCCCATCTCACCCCACCCTTCTCCCTGTGCTTTGCTAGGCCTCCTCACACATCCAGGCCGCGTTTACCAAGAGCCTGACTCTATCGACGAGACCCAGATGGGGGGGGGGGGCGGCGGGAGCCGAAACTCGGTCCAGGATTTGCTCGCTTGAACAAATGCCGCTTGGTGTTTATTGATCTGGGAAAGCCAATGCTGTCGGCTGATAAACTGAAATCAAGTATTGCATGTGTTTGTGTGTATGTTGAACTTCTTTCTCACCATACCTAGCCAACCCTGCTAATCGGGGTTTTGGCTGTATTTGTTTTTACCCACAATGCTCCACGGCAGCGCATAATGAGTTTGTATTGCGGATTGCCCGGTGCCCTGCGGATAATCAGGACGTGCGGGTAAAGGGAGCTGCAGGGAGGAGGTGGTTCAGGGTATAATGCCCCCCTCGAATTGTTCAAATCCTCTCTTTTTATTCCAGGAGTGGGTCCTGCAATGGGACGTTTGGCCAGTCCATTCGCAAGGAGTGCATGTGTTCGTGATATTGCGTTGGCAGTGGTCCATAAGGAACAAATAACACAAATGAAACACATCACACAACATAATTTTAAAAAATTCCCTCGCGGAGAGATGATGGTGCCATTGGCCCGAAGCGTCACCGACTGCACGTCCGTTCCTTTCCTTTAAGAGCAGTGCTTCTGACGAATTCGCGTTGAGTTTAGGGAATGTTTTGGCGTTCGGGGGAGGGGCGCACACGAGGGGGGGCTAACGCATTAAGGGGGGGGGTCTCTAAGGTCGACCTCCCCCCCTCGGCCCCCAAGCAGTCGCTCGGTGGCCACGGGAATGGAGCGGCAAAACGCTGAGCAGGCCCGGCTTGGGGCGCGAGCGCCCTAAATCAGCCGTCCGCCCCCCTCCCACCCCGTTCCAGCTGCCAAGAACCACGCAAACGGATGCCTGCTTGTTCACCAAAGCAAACAGCACCCACGCCCAGCGCGCCCCGGGAAGAGAGCGGCCCGTGTCGGAGTGGCTCCGTTCCTCCGTCCCCCCCCCGTACCACCCCCCACTCCGACCTCCTCCTCCTCCCCCCTTCCTGTGCGCAACACCTCGAGCCACGTAGCTCACCCCCCCCCCTCTCCCCCCCCATCTCCGAGCCACGCTCTGCCGCACAATGCGCTTTTGTCCGGGGGTGGTGCGGAGGCGTGGGCTGTGGGCGGCACGGGAATTAACGGGTCGCTCCGGAAGGGGCACGCGGAGAGCTGGGAGGGGGGTGGGGGAATGTAACCTGGGCACCGTCGCAGGACCACCGAAGGCAGTGCAGCTGTGTGAATCGTGCGGCCCGATTGCCACGAGTCGACGGGTTTATACGTTCACAATGCCGGAGTAGAATTAGGAGGCCCTTTTGTGAGTCCACTGCTGGATGAAGGCGTCCGCACGCCTTGTCGTTCGTCGGAGTTGTCTAACCATACTTCACCACGCCGGTCAGTGGCCGGCTGGCGAAAGGGGGGGAATGCTCAGGACCGGTTGTTTGGAAGCGTAAACTCCAAACCGGCATTTTTTTTGTAAAGTTTCCCATGGTAGAAGGCGTTTATGATTCGTAATTTTCACGTCCCTGGGTCCAAGTCACGCTGCCTAGTCCGATGTTTGGTGGGGACGATGGCCGCTTTGCGCAAGAAATGGGACCAGGCTCCAATTCCCCGCTCCACAAATTCAATTCCGGCCACGACCGGAGGAAATTGCGCGCACACTCTGCCACGAACTGGACATCTGTCAAAAAGAGCTTCATAGCTCATCGGATCGGATTCCTCCGGTATAAATGAAGCTTCTGACTGGAACTGTCTCACGGTGGTTGAATGTACGTGTGTTTCCGCTATGTTGAACTTCTTTCGCACGGTACGTAGCGAACCGTGCCGATCGGAGGTGTGGAATTGCCAAAGTGGCCGGGATTCGGGCATTGCGAGGGCCAGCCTCTCCGATAACGTGGTACTCGTTTTATTGACCAGGAATTGAACTCATGCACTTCACCTGTTGCGTTGAGCTCGCTGCACATGTCGGTGTGCAGATGTTATCAGCCGTGGCCTGGGTGGCACTTTTATAGCAGTGATCCCCATGGTTCCTAAGCCTATGAAGATGCAGACAATGAATCCCATATAAACTCTACCAATGATGAAAAAACGTCTCCCTTCTGGAGACGATGAAAACAAAAAACAGACAACGAATGTGCAAGATTGTGGGGGTGCGTTGTAGCATTGCAGAGTGCTGCTGACGATAGCTTACTGCAGCAAGTCCATCCGCTGTCTGATAAATTGAGCATACTGATAGCCGGCCAATCGCTCTCCACCAGCGTCAACCCATCTGGGAAATCTCAGCCTGGCGCTGTTCGCTCAACGATGCCTCTGCAAACACGAAAGCCCGGGGGGGGCCTGGAGTGCGTGGCGCTGGCCACAACGCCTGCTGGAGTGCCGTGCGAGCCAAGATGGAGCGCTCGCGCCAACGTTCCGTGAGGTCCGCACGCCGCTTTTTCGCGTGAAGCGTGGAGCCATCCACGCCGCCGTGGCTGCGTTCCCGTTTGCAAAAGGAGATTGGTGGCTCGTCGGGTTTCTCTGGGAGTAGGTAAAGATTCTGATTTAGATTCTGGATGCGAGACATCGAGCTGAGAACGAGGTTCGGGCGCCGCGGTGGGGAGGAGAGGAGATGTTATCTCCCTCGCCTGTTACGAAGGAGGTCGAGGGTTTGATCCAGATCCTGATGACGCCTGCTGTATATTTGGAGTTTGCGGTGTCTCTCTCCCCGTGGTTGCGTGGATTTTTCTCCGGGTCCTCCGGTTTTTCCCTCCACATTTAGAATCAACATCATGCGTTCTGAGTATTTGGCTGCTTTACATTTCAGTGTGAATCGCCACATTTGTGATGGCCAGGTCGCTTCTGAAAAAGAGCTACACAGTAGCTCAGTGGGGCCTTACACGTGGTCAAATAAATACGTTTTAGAGTGCAGCGGTGCCGTGTGACGGCGGGACTGCCGTAGATCGTGCAGCGGGGGGAGGGCCCTTGAATTGTCGCACCGCCGTCCGCTTAGCCAAACGACTTTGCACCAGCGATCACCGTGACCCGTGCGCAGTAATGGTTTTGTCAAATTTCATTTCACGAAAAAAAATATTTTTTTAGAAGTAACGTAAGCACAGCAATTAACCTTCCAAGTTAATAGCTGTTACATAATAAACTAGTGACCTTTCAAAACGGCGCAGTGGTTATGTGACCTCATGATTTCCATAGTTAACTTAATTATTTATTGTGTAACTGCCAGGACTAGCGTGGTGAAAATAAGTGTTACAGCTCATCAAGTTGGAATTCTATTTCATTCTTGGGTATGATGGCAGCAGCAGCAGTGATGTGGTTCAGGTAATGTAGGCCTTAGCTGCAAACATTTTAAAATAGTTTTAAATTTTGATTTAAAGCTTTCGTGACTGCAGTAATTCATATTCTTAGCTCTTTCGGTAAAGTCACGTTGAAGGGAAACAATAAAATAATAAAATATATATTATGTTTTATATATATTGTATTATTTTATTGTTTCCCTTCAACGTGACTTTACCAAAAGAGCTAAGAATATAGTTTAGTTTTAGTTTCTAAAATACCAAATGGGTCAAACGCCGGCCTCTTTCTAGGACCCGCGTGTCATCGCTTGGCTTCAACTAGAATGAGCAGAAAATAAAAGTGATTGCTGACACTCGCCCTGGCAGAGCTCACGTTCACGGCGTCGTCTCTCTCTCTCCTCGTGGTTTGCTGAGATTTTTCACCGGGCTCCTCCGGTTTCCCCTCCCCCCTCCACATTTAGAAGCAACATCACGCGTTCAGATTATTTGGCTGCCACTATAAATCCCCACATGTGATGATGATGATGATGATAGAAGCCTCTTCGCGCAGCTATCATCGCGTGTGGCCAGGTCGCCTCTGAAAGAGAGTCAACAGCTCGGTGGGGTTTACCTGGTAAACAAAATCGTTTGGGTTTAGCTTCGGTTTCGTACGGCCGTGTGTGCGTCACGCGTTCGCGCTATTTTGGCCCCATTAAACTCCTCGCCCTGACCCGACTTCCCGAGTGAAAATGCCGCACGGGGCGGCGCCAGGGGCGTCCACCGGCTACTTGCCACGGCACCTGAACAACCAGAAAACAGGCGTCGTGAGTGTGTGGTGCCGCGGGAGGGGCGGAAGCGAGCGAACGAGTGAGTGAGTGTCGTAAATTGGATGAATAACAGTTTGAAAATGCTCATCGTGCAATGCCTCATGACTAAAACTGGCACGGCCCAACTCGGGGTGAGTGGTTTTTAAGCGTGGCGTGAGATTCGTCACTCTCTAGATTTTTTTTTATTTTCTCCTCACGGCGCCAACATTTGGGTGCTCCCAGTGCTGTAGGCTTTTCCTCAAGCCTGGTCCCGTAATGAAATTCCACATTTATATGTTGGGGGACAAATGTCCATGTAAAATGACCACTGATCACTTTTCTCCCACAAATGGGTACTTATTTTCATCATCCTGGAGGACTGATGAGGCTGAGTCGATGCCCAGGCAGGATTTGACCTGGGTTGTAGGGAAGAGGGCGCTTTGCGTGCCGCTTTGCGTTCCGAGCTGCGGAGATCCACGCTCGGTTCCGAGCAACGCGCATCGTCGACTGCTGATCTCTAAACCTGCAGATGAAGGCTGCCGGGCTTGAGGGCATTCTCGAGATGACGTGCATGGGTGGCGCAGTGCAAATCACAAACGACGATGACGAGGGCGACGCGGGCCCTCATCGCCCACCAGTCAGGCAGTTGCGGGCGGCCGTTCGTACCGAAACGGAAAAAAAAAGTGCTTCCCATCGCCGTGACCTCAATGAATGCCCCCCACGGGAGGGGGAGTGCGCGGCCGGCGCTCAGCAGCGGCGGTTTCGTCCGGGCGATCGGGCGAGCGAGCGCACGAGATGAACGAGAATTGGGCGGCTGCTGTGGCTGCGCTCGCATCTAGGCTGGCCTGGCCTGACGTGACGGCCACCGCTGCCGGGACGGTCGCCATGCTCGCTCGGCTCAACAGCACCGCCACCATCGCCATCACCGTCGTTAACCCCTGGCCAGCGTAGAGACTTCGTCAGTATCAGGTGGCTTTAGCCTTCACTGCAAGAGAGCGTGGCCTGAAGGCTGTGCACTGCTGAAGTTAAACATGATTATTATTGTTTATTGATAATCTTGTTTACCCAGAAAAGCCATCGGCCAAGTCTCAAGACTCTTTCTCAGGAGGATCCTGCCAATTTTTCGCAGAAGGGGGCGATGTTGTGAGGAGTAATCCCAGTTGAGTCATTTGCAGGTAATTTTTCAGCATTCGGGATGTGGGTTTTTTGGTCATTGCCAGCGAGCTACATTTCATGCTTAGTTATCCTTTTAACTGTGCGAGGAAACCGGAGACATCAAACGTAGCCGCTTGTTGCTGTGAGGCACGATTGTTATCACTGCGCCACACTGCCACCCGTCAAGACTCGGAGTAAAAAAAAGTGCATATGCATAAATACTTTAGTCGAAGACTTCCCACGTCCCACAGCGAAGATGCAGGTGTCTTTTACAAGGGAGACCTGGGCCGTCAGCAGGAGACACGTGGACGGGAATGCTCCAGCATGTGGCTCCGCGCACTCAATGAAATAACACCGTTAATGCTCTAATTGGCTGATTGGACACAACCACAACGCACGTGCCTGTGTATATGTCACCTGTATGGTGGGGAGCGGTAGCGTAGTGGTTAGCGCTACGCTGCGCTATGAACCTAGCGACCCCAGTTCCATTCCCGCTCAAGGCCAACACCGGTGACGATTATCCGATCCGGTCCTGGGACTCGCCTAGGTCAAGTCAGACTCAAATGAGTACCTAGTGCAGCTGTATAAACATTGCCACTAGGGAGACAGAAGCGGCTACGTGTAATGTTGGTCAACAACCCCTTTGTGTGCCGTGCCGGCCTTCATCAGTGCTTGCTAACAGCATTTAACGAACGGTCGGTTAAGGCTCTACAGGGGATCTTTGTCTTTGTGTGCATCTATATATTTGAACATAAACACGTGTAATTTGATGGCTCAAATTACACCGGCTCGTCATGTCGTAGAACAATCGTTGCCAATGCTAATGCTGTAATTGTGCCGTCAAAGCTGGCAATTAACACGTTTCGTGTTAAATTGTTGGGTGTGGGGAGCCGCTGTGGGGAGGCCGTCGTGCACTGTGGGTACGCAGGAGGTCGTAGGCTCGATTCCGACCCTGACGCCTGCTGTATGTTTGGAGTTTGCGTGTTTCTCTCCCCGTGGTCGCGTGGATTGTTCTCCGGGACCTGCGGTTTTTCCCTCCACCTTTAGAGACACGCGTTCAGAAGTATTTGGCTGCTCTAAATTTCCACGTGATGATAAGCCACTTTGTTGAGCTATAATTTGTGATCGCCATGTCGCTTCTGAATAAGAGCTATACAGCTCAGTGGAGAAATGTATAAGATAGTAGTCATAGAAGGTGGGCTGCTGTCAGGGCAGATCGTAATGTTCACAATGCGCCGTTATGAGACTTCTCCTCGCTTTGTAATTGCATTTCACAACGGCGCTGCGCTGGTTTTGTGCTCTGCTGCATTCCCAGGACAAATGATAAAATCTTTACCTGCAGATCACTCGGCATAAGCCTTACCTCAGTATTTTAATCACCAGAATGTGGCAAATAAACACCTTTAGAATAAACACGTGATGATAAGCCCACTTCGTTGAGCTATCATTTGTGATAGCCTGGTCGCTTCTACGTAGCACGGTGTGGCGTTACCTGGTAAAAAAAAAAATCAATCCGTGTACCCTCAGCGATGCGCACAAAGTCACGTGACACAACTCCACCGCTGACGGAGCCGGAGCACCGCAGCACGTTCTCCGAGTTGCGTCAATTCGTGATGCAAGCGCTCCTCGGCTGACGTTGGGAAGAGCCCCCCCCCCCCCACGCCCCCCCCCCCAGGCTGGTCGGGGGGGGGGGAGGCGCAGGGGGAAGGAGAGACGGAGGAAGAAAGTGACGAGGTGTCTCGATCAGTCTCCCCTCGCCTCAGAATCAGAATATTTATTCATACTGGAGGAATCTGATGAGCTATGAAGCTCTTTTTCACAAATGTCCAGTAGGGGTGGGTAAGGACGTGACAACAACAAACAATACAAAAACACCACGTGATAGGAGTGCAAAGTACAAGAGGGGTAAACAAATCACCTAAACTCAAACAAATACAACACAACCATCCCCATCCTACCAAGCGACCTGGCCACAAACGATAGCTCAACATAGTGGCCCATCACAGCAGCAAAATGATCTTAATAATCCAAATGCATGTTTCTAAATGTGGACGGGGAAAAACCCCGGGTTGTAAATAAGCCTCTGATTGATTGAAACGTGAAATACCACGGTGACAGTGAGAGGTTTCACTGCCAGGGGCTGGCGCCATCGTGGGTCAGGGGGACCGCCACACACACCGTGAATTAATGGCACCGTGAGGTCTGGTGATGTTTGGCGTGGTCTGGTGAGGTCTGGTGAAGTTTGGTGAGGTTTGGTGAGGTTTGGTGACTGATGAGGTTTGGTAAGGTCTGGTGATGACGGCGAGGTCAAGTGAGGTCTGGTGGTGATGGCGAGGTCTGGTGATGACGGCGAGGTCAGGTGAGGTCAGGTGAGGTCTGGTGAGGTTCGGTGAGGTCTGGTGATGATGGCGAGGTCAGGTGAGGTCAGGTGAGGTTTGGTGATGATGGCGAGGTATGGTGATGACGGCGAGGTCAGGTGAGGTCAGGTGATGATGGCGAGGTCAAGGTGAGGTCAGGTGAGGTTTGGTGAGGTCTGGTGATGACGGCGAGGTCAGGTGAGGTCAGGTGAGGTTTGGTGATGATGGCGAGGTCTGGTGATGACGGTGAGGTCAGGAGAGGCCTGGTGATGATGGCGAGGTCAGGTGAGGTCTGGTGATGACGGCGAGGTCAGGTGAGGTCAGGTGAGGTCTGGTGGTGACGGCGAGGTCAGGTGAGGTCAGGTGAGGTCTGGTGATGACGGCGAGGTCAGGTGAGGTCAAGTGAGGTCTGGTGATGATGGCGAGGTCAGGTGAGGTCTGGTGAGGTTTAGTGAGGTCTGGTGAGGTCACACACAGCACTTAGCTGGCACAGCTGAGATTCTCACCACCAACGACTCGCGAAGGAATCAAGATGTAGAGGAGACCCGGCATTTCGGGTCGTGGCCATTTACGAGAGCAAAAAGGGCCGGAGAGAGAGAGAGAGATGTACCTATTTGTAGCTGGGCAGACGTTGTGTGAGAGGCGCCTGCGGTTGGCAGTGTTGCACGAGCAATGACAACAAGCGCTCCACACAGACGTCACCAACGCTGCCCGAGAACGACAACCAAACACACAAACACGTGACGTTCAGGGCAATGGCTCTTCCTTTTGGAAGGGATCGGAACTTTCTGGCGACTGCCCGACGAACAAATGCGCGTATTTTTTTTTTAGAAACTTGTCTTTTTTAGGGCGGTGTTGTTGACGAATGCATGGAGCTTTTATCGTTGGTGGTTACGGGGACCGCGCTTTGCACCCGAGGCCTGACAAACGCATTTGATTTATGAACGGTTAAAAAAAAACTCGCGCACACGCACGGGTTTTCGTAACCAAAACATAGCGACGTTTCACAGCAGCGCGGGAGCCATTTACAGGCAAATTGGGACAGAGAAACGCGCGGAGCCTTCACGAGGGTCCCGTTGAGGGAGGTCACCTCCAGACGGATAATGGAAATAATTACCCAGCGATCGGTCGAAGCGTATTTGATCGTCACAGCCTCCCCAGGAGCGTAAGCTGTGCCAGGGAGTATGTCATGAAAAAGTCATAGTTACATTTCGTGCAAAAAAGGTGTACGGCCCACGAGAGACTGGGATTTCACAGACGATGACTCCATAGAGTCAGCCTGTGATCCTACTAGACCGGGCAGTTTTATTATGATCGTGAATTTATAGCGTCTTATGCAGGAGGCCGTGGTTTCGATCCCACCCCGATTCCTGTATATTTGGAGTCTAAATGTCCCTCTCTCCCCGTGGTCGCGTGGATTTTTCTCCGGGTCCTCCGGTTTTTCCCTCCACATTTAGAATCAACATCACCACGCGTTTAGAGTGTTTGGCAGCTGCTAGACATTTCCACATGATGATAAGCCGCTTCGTCGAGCTATCGTTTGTGATGGCTGGGTCACTTTTGAAAAAAAGAGCTGTATAGCTCAGTGCGCCTTACCTTAAACAAAAATAAAAATTGCTCCAAATTAACTGGACGCAAGAGCCGAGCGCCAGTGTCAGACTCGTTGGGTACCGTGGTCGAACTCTGTGTTGGCTGCCACGACCGCGCGGGCAATAATCCCCCGCTGCGAGTCGCAGTTTGATCTCGCGAGAGGCCCCGCTCGACGAATCCCGCGTCACCCCTCGAGATGATCAAATCTGTAAACGGTGAGCGAAGCCCCCGTCACGACCGAAAAATAGCGCAGGCCGGATAAGACAAAACTAACCCCCCTTTGAGGCGCATGCTCAAAAAGCGCCCAGTCACCCATTGCGCAATGCACGTGCGTTTAACTTCTTTCGCACGCAGCTAACCGTGCTCAACGGAGGTACGGGGGAATGACAGCAAACTAAGCACCAACAACAGTTTTAAAGGAATGAGTTTTCAATCGAGATTATTTATAAGTGCACAAGCTCCACAGGGGCTTCCTAACATCGGAAGGAAGAGCGTTCCAGACGGCTGCAGAAGGGCATCTGAAAGCGCCGCGCGATGCGGTGACCACCGCCTTTGTTCGATGGCTGAGCCAAAAGCCGCTGCGACGATGACCGGAGTTCGCGTGATGGTTTATGTCCCTTGACGAGATCGGCGAGGTATTGTGGTTCTTTTGTGGCAAGCACTTTGCATTGTGCGCAAACCATCGGCAGTTCCTGACCAGATTGTGGGATTGTATTCGGAGAGATTGTGGCGTTTATACCATGGGCACCTGAAGAGTGAATATCTGACTGGGCAATGCTGCGTTCAAATCCCGATAGGAGGTCAGCTCAGCCTATCGACTCCCCCGGGGTCGGTAAAATGAGTACAACTTTGTGAAAAGTCAACAATAGCTATCCTTTAGAGACTCTTGGCTTTTACCATAGAAATATGGAATTACCATTGCTGGCTCAGGACTGCGAGGAAGATTGAGGACCGCCCAACACTCCTTTGAGCAGGGAAGACACGTTTGACCGTGCCAGCTAAAATGTCACGGGTGCAGTGAGTACGCTCGAGAGATGAGCCCGGAGGTCCCTCGCGTGCCATCGCTGTCCCGCCTCGTGTCGATGGCGAGTCCCCAGCCTGACCGGCGGGGCGCTTCCCGCTCGTCATGTGGCCAGGGCCTCGTGCGACTCGGACACTCGCTCTTCTCAGCAGGGGGGGGGGGCACTTCTCAGACGATGCTTTGGCTGGTGCCGCCCCTCGCGATGCCTCTTGTTGTCTGACTGGCGCAAGCTCTCTCTCGCTCTCTCGCTCTCTCGCTCTCCACCATGGCCCGATTGGCACGGTTGGCTACGTACGGTGCGAGAGACGTCCAGCACACGTACGTGCATACAGACGGGATCTCCACCACCCTTTGCGCACCGCCGGTCTCCACGATTGACGGTGCTGGCCGAGCTGCGGCCACCATGGGAATGGCAGACTTCTTAAGGGGCGAAGCCCAGCGGCCTGTCCTTTTCGCGAAGTCATTGTCTATTCCTCCTTCCCTCCTGAAGCTGCCCACGCTTTACTAACTCGCTCACAAACTATTTAAATTTTAGCAGAAAGGCTGAGCTATATAGATATTTTTCAGAAGTGACTAGGCCACGCAGTGGCTTATCACGTGAAAATGTATAGTCGCCAAATACTCTAAATGCATGCTGATTTTAAATGTGGAGGGAAAAACCGGAGGACCCGGAGAAAAAATAACGTGACCAAGGAGCGAGAGACACCGCATACTCCAAATATACAGACATAAGGGTCGGGATGGAACCCACGACCTCCTGTATACCAGGCGAGGTAGTTAACATTGGGTTGCCTCGCGTCATTCCTCGGTCTCGCAGCCATTGTGCTCCACAGATGAGGGTCAGAGGTCCTCGTTTGCAAGATTGTTGATACCACCACCCACCACCATCGCTTCCTTCCTTCTGCCCAATCTCGCATCTGTCGCGCAGTCAACACCATCCCGCCGGCGTGGAGCCGTACAGCACCCCCGTAGGTTGATCCGCTTGCTTCATCGCCAACCCCGAGGGTGCCGCCCCTGCGCCGCCCGCCCGCGCAACTGACGACGCGACGCAGAGCTGTGAGGAACAACGCCGGCGACGTCTGGCAGCGGCATCGGACGGCGCTCATTCGCAGCGGCGCTCGTCGTTATATACAGTGAGGGGAAAAAAGTATTTGACCCCCTGCTGATTTTGTACGTTTGCCCACTGACAAAGAAATGATCAGTCTATAATTTTAATGGTAGGTTTATTTGAACAGTGAGAGACAGAATAACAACAATAAAATCCAGAAAAACGCATGTCAAAAATGTTATAAATTGATTTGCATTTTAATTAGGGAAATAAGTATTTGACCCCCTCTCAATCAGAAAGATTTCTGGCTCCCAGGTATCTTTTATACAGGTAACGAGCTGAGATTAGGAGCACACTCTTAAAGGGAGTGCTCCTAATCTCAGCTTGTTACCTGTATAAAAGACACCTGTCAACAGAAGCAATCAATCAATCAGATTCCAAAATCTCCACCATGGCCAAGACCAAAGAGCTCTCCAAGGATGTCAGGGACAAGATTGTAGACCTACACAAGGCTGGAATGGGCTACAAGACCATTGTCAAGCAGCTTTGTGAGAAGGTGACAACAGTTGGTACGATTATTCGCAAATGGAGGAAACACAAAAGAACTGTCAATCTCCCTCGGCCTGGGGCTCCATGCAAGATCCCACCTCGTGGAGTTGCAATGATCATAAGAACGGTGAGGAATCAGCCCAGAACTACACGGGAGGATATTGTCAATGATCTCAAAGCAGCTGGAACCATAGTCACCAAAAAACAATTGGTAACACACTACGCCGTGAAGGACTGAAATCCTGCAGCGCCCGCAAGGTCCCCCTGCTCAAGAAAGCACATATACATGCCCGTCTGAAGTTTGCCAATGAACATCTGAATGATTCAGAGGACAACTGGGTGAAAGTGTTGTGGTTAGATGAGACTAAAATGGAGCTCTTTGGCATCAACTCAACTCGCCGTGTTTGGAGGAGGAATGCTGCCTATGACCCCAAGAACACCATCCCCGCCGTCAAACATGGAGGTGGAAACATTATGCTTTGGGGGTGTTTTTCTGCTAAGGGGACAGGACAACTTCACCGCATCAGAGGGACGATGGACGGGGCCATGTACCGTCAAATCTTGGGTGAGAACCTCCTTCCCTCAGCCAGGGCATTGAAAATGGGTCGTGGATGGGTATTCCAGCATGACAATGACCCAAAACACACGGCCAAGGCAACAAAGGAGTGGCTCAAGAAGAAGCACATGAAGGTCCTGGAGTGGCCTAGCCAGTCTCCAGACCTTAATCCCATAGAAAATCAGTTGCGGGAGCTGAAGGTTCGAGTTGCCAAACGTCAGCCTCGAAACCTTAATGACTTGGAGAAGATCTGCAAAGTGGAGTGGGACAAAATTCCTCCTGAGATGTGCGCAAACCTGGTGGCTAACTACAAGAAACGTCTGACCTCTGTGATTGCCAACAAGGGTTTTGCCACCAAGTACTAAGTCATGTTTTGCAGAGAGGTCAAATACTTATTTCCCTCATTAAAATGCCAATCAATTTATAACATTTTTGACATGCGTTTTTCTGGATTTTTTTGTTGTTATTTTGTCTCTCACTGTTCAAATAAACCTACCATTAAAATTATAGACTGATCATTTCTTTGTCAGTGGGCAAACGTACAAAATCAGCAGGGGATCTAATTATTTTTTCCCTCACTGTAGACGCTCAGACTTGCGCGCCGGGCGCACGCGCGGGGTGTCGGAGCCATCCGTAAATCTCCGAGCGGAGCGCCCGGGGTGCTACCGCAGCCCAGCCTGGGTTTCCACGAATTTATTTGCATCACCCCCCCCCCACCCACCCCACTGGCATCACCGCCGCACCTCCTCCCACCCGGGCAGCTGGGGGCACAATCGGCCGTGGAGAATTCCTCGGTGATAGCAGCAGCAGCAGAAGAATAAAACAATGGCGTGAGCGATCGGGCGTCGGTGCGAGGGACGGGCGGCGGTGGCTTTGCGAGCGTCCGCCTGCCCCACCGCAGCACCCGCGAGGTCGTAACGCCCCACCCCGCCAGGGCAGCCCCGTGTACAACGTGCCGCCACGCGCGGCTGATTCACTGCGGTCGCTGATGCGCCGCTCGGCCGATGATGCGCCGCTCGGCCGGTGCGCCGCAGGACCGACGCGCCGCAGGGCCGATACGCCGCACTCGCTTCAAGTCAAAGTCGTCCGTGTGCAGGGAGGGCGGCTGGCTTCAATAGCTCGGCAACTCGGAGCGCCGTTGCGTCTCGCCTCAACCCTGCTACAGTCCAGCCCGAGGGGAACCCCCCCAGTGGCAGCCGTCTCTGCGTGGTCCAAGTCGCACGCTTCGCCAGGGCCAGCAAATGGGCACACTTGGTCTGCCAGCGCAGCCTTCGTCGCTGTCTGAGATCAAGGCGTGGTGTCTGCCCCGCTAGTGTGAGGGCCGGGGTGGCACGTATCTCCGTCCCTCTGAGGCCAACGGTGCGAAATTTGACAATATCATGGCTACATACGGTGCGAAAGAAGTTGAGCTTACAGGTGGAACTCGTGCTCTCAACACGAGGGGAGATGGTGGGCTGAGCTGAGGCCCAACTGGGATACCAACTCAGCAAACCTTCCTGATCGTGAGAAGAACACTCCAAAGACAAAGATCCCCCGTGTAGCCTGCAACAGACTGTTGGGGCAAGTGTCGTGAGCTAGCCACAGTGCCACTCACAGTGTGGTGCAGGCAGTCCCCGAGATACGAACATGCGACTAACAAACATCTGCACTTACGAACGAACCGCCATGAGATGGTGACGGTATTATTCGTAACCATTCGACTGGCGAACGTTCGCTCGTAACTTACAAACCGAACGGCGGAACTATTTTGTTTGGCGGAGAGATCCTCCGCGAGATGTAAAGAGTCCCAGCATGAGGACTCAAGGTAAGTGAAAATCAAACTGATTTTCTTTCTTTTCATGCTACTTTATTTTATGTTTTATTTACTACATTATTTAGAATTTTAACACAGCTTCCCTTTGTTATTGAACCATAACACATTTTTATAACACTGACTGCATTGTCCAATTAAATATCGACTTCCGAGATACAAACAAACCGACTTACGAACGAGTCTCAGGAACGTAACCCGTTCATTGGTCGAGAACTGCCCTATATGTCAACGTGTTATCGTAGCCATCATCACCAATGATCAGTTCACTTTTGGATGAAGGCCTCTCCAAGCCGTCGCCATCCCTCACGGCCCTGCGACGCGAGGAGAGGTTTTGATCGCTCCGTCTCCGTTGTGGTTGTCCTCTCAGGCGCGTTCCCTCCTTTGGCTGCTGCTCCTCCGCTAGTCTCGACCTCCGGCCATCGTCCCTTCTAGCCGTGACGCGTCCTGCCCAAGCCCACTTGTCGTCACGGTCGATACGATGTCGCTAATTTGCATTTGTTTTCTGACCCATGTCTTCCCTCCATTGCTTCTGAGCGCACTTTAAGGATTTTTTTCCTACGACTAAAACTACGTGTTTTTATTTCACCAGATAAGCCCCACTGAGCTATGTCGCTCTTTTCCAGAAGCCACCTGGCTATCACAAATGATAGCTCAACGAAGTGGCCTATTACGTGGAAATGTAAAGCAGACAAATACTCTAAACGCGTGTTTCTAAATGTGGAGTGAAAAACCGGAGGACCCGGAGATTATTCCACGCAACCACGGGGAGAGAGAAATGCAAACTCCAAATATACAGCAGGCATCACGGTTGGGATTGAACGCACGACCTCCTGCATACCAAGAGAGATAGTTAACATCTCACCACCGTGGTGCTTTCATGAGTACTGTTGAGCGCAAATGTTGTGTAGCAGCAGTAATCGCAGCAATAACAATGCAGGAATGCAAGCTGAGTATGTATGTTGAACGTCTTTCGCACCGTACATAGCCAACCGTGATCATCTGTAATGGAATACTTTTTTTGTTCATGAATACATGTCCATTACGATTCATGTTTTCTTTTTGCTCATCAACTTACGTGGTGCGGCATAGACACTTCGAGCAAGTGCCGTTCGTGAGCACTTATTTAGGTTTGGGCGAGGTTTAGATACCGATTGCATTGTCAGCAGTATAACCCAGGTTATTGGGATAGGCGGCACACATCAGAGGCTTATGTAATCATCACCATCAGCCCACGGCCAATCCACCGCTGGTTGAAGGCACCTCCCCAAGCCACCGCCACTTCTGACGACGCCGCGGTGTAACAATCCACCTTCGCGTGAACTATTCTCGTCGCTCCATCTCCACGGCGTGCGTCCTGAGAGGACGCGTCCCACGCCACGGCTTGCCGCGGCGCACACGTGTTTTGATTTCGCAACATTCTGATGTCAATGAGAGCGCAGCGTGCTTTGGTGACGTTGCTATGAGCGGCGAACGGCTGAAATAGCGGGATTGCATTTCAAAACACCAGGACACGCTCGCCCATGTGGGCGTGACTTCAGCGGAACATCAGGCGGATTAACGAACGAGGGCTGTGAACTCACCATTGCATCTGCGACCGGTCTCCTCGCGCTCGAGAGAGTAGTTGGAGGAAGTACGGCTGTGTCATTTCGTGGGCACGTCGTCGCCCCATCTCGATGCACAAAACTCCTGCAGCAAATTTGCGCTCACTTCGGTTGGCGGTCGAAGTTCGAAGCGAGAACTGGGGCCCCCACACTCAAAGGAATTGCCCCATCATTCATGGTCGTCCCCCTTCCCCCCCCCCCCTCCACGCCCCCCCCTCCCCCCGTGATTCGTGGGTCAAATAAATTACTCGAGACACGCCGGTGCATGGCAGCCAATAGCAGTTGATGCGAATGTTGTCGCAAGAGGTCACACGTTTGGCGCAACGGTGCTTCGCTCGCTGTGCACGATGAACGAATGCAAACGAGGGGGCCGTGAAATCGACGAGGCTCGGTGGCGCTGGCTCGCGCACGCTCGGGGTGCCGAGCGGCGGGGGAGTCGTGAGACACGTGCCAGATCAATGGGACCAGATTATCGCCGGCGAGCTGTGACGGAGCCCGCGGTGGCGACGGCTCCGCATTGCCGCTCATTTGTGCCGCTCCACCATTGGCGTGGCGCGGCGACGCTGGCGTGAGTCTCCCGGTGTAGGGACCCCCGCTCCGGCTTTGTAGCCCGGCATCCGGGCTCCTTCCCGGCCTGTGAGCGCCGGTGTAGTTCAGCGACGGACTGGCGGACTAAACGCACCGGGCCCAAGTCGCGGCGCGATCCTCGTTGGCCCCATTTGGGACCGGGTCCAAAAAGGGGTCCGGGGAGGAAGAATCTTTGGGGCTGCCGAATATATGGGGGACTTGATGCCAACTGAGAGCGTGAATAAGCAATGAAGCGTACACATTAGAGGTAGTGAAATATTGCAATAAAAAAAACACGAGGTTTTTTTTACTCTGATCACATTTGCAATTTGCCCTCGGAATGTACCGGCCCCACCAGGCATTTGCCCGACGGACTGCTGCCCTATGGGCAGTGCTCGCCTGGTGCAGTTGAACCGCCTGCACACTCGCGAGCCAAAGCCGTTGCACTCTACGCACACATTACGGAGGTCGTGCGTTATACTCCCAGTTGCCACTTTGCCTTCGCTCGCCGTCTCTGCAGAGTTGAGAGAGTAAGTACAACTTTCAATCTTGACTTACAGCTTTTGTGATCGCAACACAAGCGTTCGTCATCAGGGAAAGAAATTAAACGTCGTAGTTTTTTTGTTATTTGTTTGTTATTTTCTTTGAACCTATCTACGTGACTTTACCGAAAGACCCAAAGAATATGAGTACAACTTTGTTGGAAGTTTTTTTTTTCGCCCTCCATAATCACTGGTCGATGGGTTCGGAATGTGGAGTTTCTACCGCTGGCTTAAGCCCCCGACAGAGATGATCACCGCTCCAAACTCATTATAGCGTGGAATATGCTTTTTCTCGATGCTCGTTTTATACCCCCCAGAGGGATGATGCTTGAGGTTAAAAACCTCGTCCAGGATTGGAAGTCAAATTGTGAGTCAAGTGCCCAGACCGCTGTGATAAACGGCTAACTCAAACATGATCGCGAAAGGAGTTTTTTTTTATTTTTTCTCAGGTTAATACCTCCTTTTCGTTGCTAACCGATGCCCACATTATTGAGGGCAATATTGGCACGCAAAATGAAGATTGATCGATTGGTTTGATTGATTGACAAGGAACCGCACTTGTTACCTGTCCCCCACCGCTCGCAAGGGAGCATTGCAACCCCGTCAGCCTCACCCGATGTCTTAACCGGTGCCTCCGGCGTTCCTCGGCGAACTGAACAGCTTCGGGCACCGACCCAGAAGGCGTCCGGGCGACGAACGTCCTCGCTCTGCAAGCTGACATTTGGCTGTTTGTACTGTGCAGCCGGTGTGTGTTCGTCCGTTTCCACGGCAGCAAAAGAAAATAGTTTAACATTCGGCTGAGAGACATCGCTTGCTGCCACGAGTTGAAACTGGATCTTTAACTGTGTGTGTGTGTGCTTAATGCCTGCCCCCAGTTTACCAGCGGCGTGGCCTTGGTTGCATCTCAGGTTTCAGCATACGGATGTTATGATTCCTGGTTTCCTATCACTGCACACAAAAGGTAGAGGCGCAGCCCTACAATTGCCAGCTCGCGGCACTGCTGGCAGAGAGGGGCCTACGCTAGAGAGGGAGCCCCACTCGAAGATCTTTGGCCTGCTCTTCCACGTTGGTCAGATATCTCAAATAAGTTTGGGAATTCCCACACTTCCTGCACTTGGGCCCACCAGACACAACGTGCCGATCGACTGGCCGCGGTGCACCCAGTCAGACTGCTGGGTGGCCACAAGCACTGCCACGGTGGCTAGGAGACGTTAACTACCTCGCCTGGTATACAGGAGGTCGTGGGTTCGATCCCGACCTTGAAGATGCCTGTGTATTTGGAGTCTTCATGTCTCTCTCTTTCTCTCCTTGGGCGCGTGGATTTTTAACCGGGTCCTCCTAGCTCATCTAAGTGGCTTATCACGTGGAAATTTATAGCAGCCAAATTATCTAAATGCACGTTGATTCTAAATGGGGGGGGGGGGGACCAGAGGACCCGGAGAAAAATGCACGCGACCATGGGGAGAGAGAGACACGCAAACTCCAAATACACAGCTGGCGTCAGGGTCAAGATAAAACCACACGACCTCCTGCATACCAGGCGAGGTAGTTAACATCTCCTAGCCACCGTGATGATGATGAGAGAGACACGCAAACTCCAAATACACAGCAGCAGGCGTCAGGGTCAAGATCAAACCACACGACCTCCTGCATACCAGGCGAGGTAGTGAACATCTCCTAGCCACCGTGATGATGATGAGAGAGAGAGACACGCAAACTCCAAATATACAACAGCAGCCGTCAGGGTCAAGATCAAACCACACGACCTCCTGCATACCAGGCGAGGTAGTTTACATCTCCTAGCAACTGTAGACTGTACACATACGACGCTGTGCAAGCTCGGGGGGGATTTCATCAGCGAGGCGTTGTGCCACGCCACGGATCGGCCCTGGCACACGACCCACATCAGGGGGGATCACATCACTAAGTCCTCTTTAGCCCGGCACGGGACAGCGCTCCGTCACGCTCTGCCAAGAGCGGGGGGGCCGCCTCGTGTCAGTCGTCCCAAATGTTTGCAAATGACTTTAACCTCGACAATTGAGGTCACGGTTCTCCCGTGTTTTGCCAACGTGCACGCCGTGTTGACGATACGAGAGCGGCGATTTGCCACTCCCTCTCATCGCGGGTGTTGCTTCTCTGGACCGTAGCAGGTCGGACCCTGGACTGTGACGAGGTCGCAATGGAGATGAAGCGACGAAATCTGCCCGTTACGCAGCTGCCGGTCGGATTGTTACGTCGCAGGACCCTGATGCCTCGGTGAGGCCTTCATTCATCCAGCAGTGGATTCTGTGTTTCTGACGGCAACTGGCAACATTCTTTACCTGTACGTGGAGTCTGGCGATCCACGCAGTGGCACCAGGGAGTCGCTTGGTCAAATTGCGTCCGCGCCTCCTGCGCGTGACCGCATAATGTGACAAACAAACCGCACTTCACCGCATTCACAATGGATAGCGGCGACTTTTTTATTTTAGTCCTTGGATTGATCGTAGCCAGGGCTTGGCTAACCTGCGGCTCCGTCGCCGCGCGTGGCTCTTCAAGGAACCGCTTCGTGAGGTTACTTATTGAGGACCCACCGTCACGTATTCACCACATTGCGTCGCGGCTCTTGAAATATTTAGTTTTTTTTTTAAGAATTTGAAGATGAATTCTTTTGTTATTTTGGTTACCGACCCTTGACCAATTCCGATGGTGACTGCCTGAATTTGAATTCAGGATCTCTCAGCGCTGCGGGACTCGGTGTGGCTACATGGGAGTCGTGACGACTCCTTTGCCATCCTCCGACGCAAGTTAAAGTGTGGGTGCAGGTTTACTCCCGCAGAAACATTCACACCTTCGCAAGCCGTCTAACAAGAGTTTCCGCAACATAGCGACGTTTAAACCGGACTGAGATGGCACGGACCGTGTCGTGAACATTGAGACTCATAATCAATTTTGTTATTCATTGACATCCTGGAACTGGCAACCGCTACAACGCGACCTGGAGATGTTTAGCAACAGAAGAGACGGGTCGAGGTGACCCCCACGGCAGTGAGTCACGGTGACATCCAGATACAAATATCTAGATGTCACCGTGGTGCGAGCTGCTAATGCCACTGCCATCGCACGTCGCCAACGCTTTCTACCGCTCCGCCGGATCCCCCCCACGCAGCCGCTGCACGGTAGGCACACAGCTGCGACCACATCCAGGATGTGCGCTGACCGTGTCTCTCACCCCGTGGTCGCGTGGATTTTTCTCCAGGTCCTCCGGTTTTTCCCTCCACATTTAGAAACTTGCGTTTACAGTAGTTTGGCTGCTATAAATTTACACATGATGAGCTACTTCGTTGAGCTTTCACTTTGTCATAGTCAGGTCGCATCTAAAAAAGAGCTATTTTACTTAGTGGGCTTCACCTGGTAAAATACTAAAATAATTAGTTCGTATAGGATATCAGACAAATTGCTCCTCATTTTGATAAGCCCCAGATGATGGGCTTACATAGCCAACCGTGCTCATCGGAGGTGCGGGTTGAGAAGGACAACGAACGAAACACAAAAAGCAGTTCAAATTAAATTATTTTAAAGTGCATAGCTCCCAGTAGCGTCCTAACATCACGCAGGAACCAGCCGAAAACACAGCGGAGGGATACTTGGGAAGAAATTGTAAAATATATCCATCACGGCATCGCAGCCACGGCCCTTGTTGCGATGCCGTGATGCGGTTCGCACAGTTGGGATAACAATTGGGGGGTGCAATAGAATAAATAAATCTAGACTTTTAAATATCCTGTGACCCACCCTGAGCTTAGCCTGTTGACCCCATCAGCTGGCCATCATTACCAAAAAAATAACATCTGCTGTTCAGCAGACATTCATCGGCTTGCGATTTAGGATTTTGACGATTCCTGTTGGTATCGCACCGTGCAGTGCCCGTGATACGATCATTGGCGTTGCGAGGGAGACATCGCGATATTAGCTTCACGACCTTGGAAACGCCATTCACGGAATCGAGTGGAGCGCCAGCCTGTGATTCCCACAGCGATCAACATTCCACAAACTAGTCCTCATTTCATCAACCCCCTCCCCCCGCACGAGTGATGAGCTAAGTCTGTGCCCCAAACGTGGCGAGATGTTAACTACCTCGCCTGGCATGCAGGAGGTCCAGGGTTCGATCCTGAGTTTGCGTGTTTCTCTCCCCGTGGTCTCGTGGATTGTTTTCCGGTTCCTCCAGTTTTTCTCTCCACGTTTAGAATCAACACACGTTTAGAGTATTTGGCTGCTGCACATTTCCACGTGATAAGCCACTTCTTTCAGCTATCATTTGTGGCCAGATTTCTTCTGAAAAAGAGCTACATAGCTCAGTGGGCCTTACCTGGTAAAATGAAAATAGTTTAGTTATTTTACTCGAAGAGCCTATGGGCAACACTTATCCTATGTTGGAAGCTCTCAACCAGTTGTGGAAATTCCATATTCCCATAGCTAGGGACAGTTTCTACATGGAACAATAAGTATTACCATCCCACAAAGTAGTACTAATTTATTCGCCATAAACGGATGATGAGTTGATGAATATGCGATCAGATGTTGAATGTGCGGCCTTCCGATAGCGAGTCGAGGGTATTTGGCTGCTAGAAGTTTCCACGTGATGATGAGCCACTTCGTTGAGCCATCACTTGTGATTGACAGGTCGCTTCTGAAAAAGATCTATGCAGCTCAGTGGGGCCTATACCTGGTAAAATAGAAATAGCTCATGGTTTTGGTAGAGTTTTTTTAGCGAGTCAGCTTGGACAGAAGAGACGGCCATTGGAAGGGATGGCGGCCGACGGGCGAGGCTGGCATCAGAATGGCAGCTCAAGGAAGGGGGACACCAGCCAAGAGGGTGGCAGATGCCACGAAGGAGATGGAGCGACGAGTGCAGCCTCGTGTGTTTCCCCGGGCCGTGTTTTGGGGGGAGGCCTTCATCCAGCAGTGGATTGGTCATGACTGTTGTTGTTGTCGGCGATGGTGTGGGATGATAATTTGTCAACGCGATTCGCAGAACTTCGTGTGGGCCCTGCCCTTTGTAATTCGAGCGTGAACCGGGCGGCACGTCGGTGACTGACACGCGTGGGGCGATATTTGTTAGCTCCAATTTTAAGGCGTCGTGACTAATTCTGCTCATCTTTCCACGAACGTCATCGTAAGCGGGGCGCGGAGCGGGCGGGTGGGCTGGCGGGGGTGGCGGGCGGTCGGCCTCCCGCTCTGCGAATTTCTCTCGAGCCGTTGCGTATTTTTTTTATTTCACTACTTTAGGATGTTTGAAAGAGTGATTGCGCGGCGCTCGGCGCTAGGCCGCCGCTGTGGGGGAACGCGACATATCCGCCGCTGCATCGACGGCTCGGACGCAGTTCCTTTTTTTTTTTGTCGAGGTGTGCCCCGGGCGAAGTTACGCTCACGGCACTGGAATCGCAGCTCAGAAGGATAATGGGTTCCAGTCCCCGTTTGGGAGTGGATCATCTTCCCCCCCCCCCCAGGGTGGTAAAAACGAGTGCCAGTTTACGAAATGTCGTCGGGCGGCACTCCGATGTGTTCCCCGCGTCGCTCCCGAGTGTCGTCTTGTGGCAGGTCGTCCGACGTTTCGCTCCATGAAGCTGGGAGCCTGGATACCTCTCCCGGATATTGTGCGGTACATCAGAAGGCCATTACTGTGTACAGCACGGACATTGGGCAGCAGGGTGGCAGCATACTGGTAATACTCGTACCCCATAGCAACAAGGGACTTAGTTCGATTCCTGACTTGTGTGCCTTCATGTCTGGAGTTTCTATGTTTTCCCCCTATATTGTGCATTGTGTGTGAGTGATGGTTTGTGCACAGACTGCCCTACATGACTTCATAACAACAGTCTGGACCACTGGATGGGTTCCGCAGGCCTGGAAGGATGCTCTGGTGGTCCCCCTCTTTAAGAAGGGGGACCACACAGACTGTAACAACTACAGGGGCATCTCACTCCTCAGTGTGCCGGGAAAGGTCCTGGCAAGGATTATTCAACATCGCCTTGCCAGGCACGCTGAGGAGAGGCTTGCGGAGCCCCAGTGCGGCTTCAGGAAAGGGCGGTCCTGCACAGATGCCATATTTTCTGTCTGCTACAGCAGACGTGTAGAGAATTCGAATAAGACCTACATCTCTGCTTTATTGACCTGGTCAAGGCCTATGATACCATCAGTAGGCCTGGGCTATGGGTTGTTCTTCGTGCTTTCGGAGTCCCTGATCCTGCTCACGATCATTAAGGACCTTTATGATGGTGAGATGGCCCGGGTGAAACTACGTGGCTGGGAGTCGGAGCCATTCGCTGTACACCTTGGGGTGCGACAGGGATGTCCTCTGGCTCCCACATTATTTAACATCTATTTTGACCACGTAGTTCGTGAGGCCTTCAATAGCTGTACCGGAAAAATTTCCATCTGGTACAGATATAATGGAAGGCTGATCGATGCCCGGGTGCAGTCAAGGGATGGCTCCCTATTGCTCAACCATGTTATGTATGCCAATGATCTGGTAATCGCTGCTCACTCAGAGGAGGAGTTGGAGGCGCTGCTGAGCTTGCCACTAAGAGGTGGGGCCTTACCATCAGCCCCACCAAAACTAAGCACCTGCCAGGGTATTTTGTAACATTGGACACTCCACCCCCACAACTCCCAATCGGTGATGAGGCAGTTGTGGAGAGAGGGAGAGTTTCCCATATCTGGGCAGTGTGCTTATGGCCGGCTCCGGTTTGACAGCAGAGGTCTCACTCCGAATCAGTCGAGCAGCATTATCTTTTCATCGGTTGCGCAACGCTGAGTGGAAGCTACCTGGTCTGTCGCTCCGCACGAAGCTTCAGGTCTTCTCGGCCACAGTCATTCCCTCCCTTCTCTACGCTTGCGAAACGTGGACCCCCCTAATGGAACACCTTTGCCGGTTAGAAAAATTTAGGCTGGCCAGCCTACGATCCATCCTGGGTTTAACCAGGCTGGATTGTGTGAGGAGCTCACAAATCCTTGAAAGATCTGGACAAAGTCCCATCGGTGAGCTCCTCCGGCAGGAAAGGCTGCGTTGGCTGGGCCATGTAGCCCGCATGCCAAGTCACCGCATGCCTAAACAGCTTTTGTTCGGCCGATCGAGGGGGCTAAACGGGCGGGGCACAGGCTAGAGAAGAGATGGAGTGATGTGATATGGGAGGATGTGGAGCTGAGTGGACTTGCCGATGACTGGTACCAGCGGTGTCAAGATCGGCCTCTGTGGAGGAGGCTCGTGAAGGACGTTACTGGGCAGTTGGAGGCAGTCGCCCTCCAACAACAACGGAGGGCGGAGGAGCGACGATCACAACAACGAGCGGAGCACCAGGTGGCTAAAGCACAGCAAGTTGGCACAGTAGGGAGCACAGGTGGTGCATCATTCATCTCAGTCAGTCGACCCATGGCACCTGGGTCTGCCCCGTGACCTCCTGCCAGCGGGCGTTCGACACTTCACGTGGCCTCAAGGTGCGCATAGCCTGGCACAAGCATCGTGGTGATGTCACCACCACTTAGTGGCGAATGGCGGTTGTTGTTGTTGTATGAGTGGGGAGCAGTAGTGGAACGGTCAGCACACTGCGCTACAAATCCGACGGACCCGAGTTCAATTCCCACTCATGGCCAAACACCACTGACTGTTATCTGAATCGGTCCTGGGCTTCCCCTAGGTCGATTGAGCCTCAAATGAGTACCTGATGCCACTAAAAAGATAAAGGCTGCCGTGCGCAGTGTTGGCCTTTGTAGGTGCTCCCTATAACAGCACTTGCCGCAACATTCTCTTAAGGCTATACAGGGGATCTTTGTTTAGTGTGTATGAGTGACTGGAGTTGGTAAGTTCTCTCCCCCTGTCCTGCATGGGGTCCTTTACAAAGTTTATCCATTTTCTTCCTATAGCTAGAATATTGTTTTCTTTACGTGTATTAGTCATATTCTGAAAAAGATTGACCTGCAATTCACTCAATTGGGATCACACACAGCAGACGTCCCTGGGCAAACAAGGGCGATTGTAACAAATAATAAACATCCATGGGTACAAGTCGGCAAGCGATAATTACACGATGTAACACAATTTTTTTTTCCTGGGTAATAATCGCTTATGCCACATGAGAAGTCCGGGGCCCCCTCTCCACACCTCGTCTTCTCCAGCGGTGTTGGCTGATCCCCCACGGGAGGCAAGGGCGGCGAGGTTGGAGAGGTGAGGGTAGACAGGCTAGCAGTAGAGAGGCTAGCGGAATCCTAAGTGTGAGTCCGCGAAGACGAGCAGTGGAGAAGCTAACAGAGTGTACAGTGACAGGCTAGCAGTAGAGAAGCTATCATAGTGTATAGTGAGAGGCTAGCAGTGGAGAAGCTAGCAGAGTGTATAGTGAGAGGCTAGCAGTGGAGAAGCTAGCAGAGTGTATAGTGACAGGCTAGCAGTGGAGAAGCTAACAGAGTGTATAGTGACAGGCTAGCAGTGGAGAAGCTAACATAGTGTATAGTGACAGGCTAGCAGTGGAGAAGCTAGCAGAGTGTACAGTGAGAGGCTAGCATAGTGTACAATGGGAAGCTACCAGAGTGTGTAGTGATAGTGAGAGAGTGGAGCGAACGGACCGTGGCAGATAGACTAGCAGCGGAGAGGCTAGCAGAGTAAGAGAGCAGTCTAGCAGTGGAGAGGCTAGGAGAGTGAGGGAGCAGGCTAGCAGTGGAGAGGCTGGGAGAGTGAGGGAGCAGGCTAGCAGTGGAGAGGCTAGGAGAGTGAGAGAGCAGTCTAGCAGTGGAGAGGCTAGGAGAGTGAGGGAGCAGGCTAGCAGTGGAGAGGCTGGGAGAGAGAGCGGAGTGAGCGTCGCGAGCGGGAGAGTTGCGACGGAGTCACGTGGTGGTGTTGAACGCGAGGAGTTTTGTTCGAATAAAAGTGACACAGGAGAAAATATAGAAGTCTGCGTGAAATAACATCACTACACTCGTGAGCTTCTTGGGGAATTCATTGCACTCCAGGATCTTTATCCGTGGTCCACCGAAGACACCGGCTTTGACCTTTGCCTCAGACAGCTTAGGGAAGAAGTCTTGAAGGTACTTGAAGGCTGCCGACTCCTTATCTACAGCTCTGACAAATTGTTTCATAAGGCCCAATTTGATGTGCAGTGCTGGCATCAGCACCTTCCGGGGGTCCACCAGTGGCTCCCACTTGACGTTGTTCCTCCCCACGGTCCGCTTTGGCCAGTCCAGCCTGTGGTAGTGCGCCTTGGTGTCCCTGCTGTCCCACAGGCAGAGATAGCAGGGAAACTTGGTAAAACCGCCTTGGAGACCCATCACACCAGAGCCTATCTTCTTTTGAGTCTTGTCTCAAACGGTGTTAGACCAGAGGATGCCAAAAGGCGTACAGCCTTTTGGCATCCTCTGGTCTAATGAGGCTCAAAAGAAAGCCGTCTCTGGTGTGATGGGCCTCCAAGGCGGTTTTACCAAGTTTCCCCTGCTATCTTTGCCTTAAAGGACAATGCATATATTATCAGAGAGTGGTTTTTGTTTGCATTCTGACCACAAGCATTGTGGTGAATGCAGACATGATTTCTTGTAAAAGGTTTCAGTTTGGTGTTTTAACATCTTAACACCTGTTTTGTTGCCAGAAAAAAGGGGAAAAACACATATCATATTTTGGTACTGGTAAAGGGGAGGTAACCATGAAGTTTTCATATTTCTTTTTTCAATAGCATTGAAAATTGTAAAACATTTTAAAATGAAAAACTTTCACAACTTTAAAAACTTTAACATTTCATAACATTAATTTCCGAGCAACAATTGTCCATCTTAACTTCCAGAGTTTTTTTTACATTGCTCGCAGGTGAAAGGCTAAGATGTGGGATGCCTTGTAGGCATCACATATCTTAGCAAATGCTTCCACAGAGTGCTATTGCGCTCTTGTCTTGATAAATTGGCCGCAGACATTGAAGAATGCATCTGCCGGATGCTTGCAGCCTCTTGATGCCATCTCAGAAAAATGTAGATACGTATCCACTCAGGCAGCTGGAACTAAACTGAACTGGTGGGCTTAAGGCCCCTGTATTTATACTACTATTTATATTACTGGAAAGTTCTAGAATGTTCTAGAAGTTACTCCAATTTTACTCAGCACTAAATCTATCTCGAATGTTCTGGAAAAAAGGTAAATTTCTAAATATCACTGTCCTGGTCACAAAAGCAAAGTTTGTTGGGAATAATATCCATTTGCTGTACTTTTGACGCGTAAGCAATTAGGAAATAACACTTACTACCCAGGAACAAACAAAAAATTGTTACACTGTGATCTTTCGGAAAACACGGCGACCCGGAGCCGAGCGGAGTGTTTGTCAACTCGTGACTTTTGGTTTTCGCCGAAGGAGTCCAACGGAGACTGCTGACCCACCCACCCGCCTGCTCCCCCACTTCAGACAAAGACCATTCAGTGAAGGAGAGCAGGGGATGAGAAAATCCCATAAGCGAGTTACGCACACTTTGAAGGAAAATAGCGCACCGCAAATGCTCTGCTTGGGTCGGTCACATGCCTGCGATTATGACCGCTGTTTCCAGTGTCGACACATCCCAGCAGTGGACTTCTTTGGCACAACTAAGGCCGGAAAACACCGAGGGGTAAAAGGACACAAGTGTCTATATCATGGGACCTTTTTTGGCACTATCAGGGTATGAAAAATAAGAATAGGTTTTACCCTTTCTGGCATTAAAACAAGTGTCAAGATGTTCAAACGCAAAGCAGAAAGCTTTTGCAAGGGATCGAGTCTGCATTAACCTCACCTACTTGTGCTGAACATGCAAACAAACCGATAATATATGCATTTTCTTTGAAACGCACACACAGACACAAGTGTGTGACGCGAGTGCGTCTGTGTGTGTGCTTGCCTCAGTTATAGGTGCTCGCTAATAGCACTTGCCCCTACAGTCTGTTAAGGATAGACGGGGGATCTTTATCTTTGCCTCAGTTGGAAGCCGTTAGTTTTGGACAATCTGAGAGCTCCACTCTGTTAAGTCATCGTTTCCTGCGTTATGGATGGACCTTCTGCCGCGGCTGCCATGGGAGTGTGGAACGCCACCACTCGATTGCTTGTTGGTGCAGGGAGACACTTTGAGGCTGCGTCTCCGGGTGCAACGAAGCAACAAACCACGTGACTCACAATGTCAAGGGTGCACATTTCAAATCCACGTGACTCACAATGTCAAGGGTGCACATTTCAAATCCACGTGACTCACACTGTCAAGGGTGCACGTTTCAAATCCACGTGACTCACAATGTCAAGGGTGCACGTTTCAAATCCACGTGACTCACAATGTCAAGAGTGGACATTTCAAATCCACGTGACTCACACTGTCAAGGGTGCACGTTTCAAATCCACGTGACTCACAATGTCAAGGGTGGACATTTCAAATCCACGTGACTCACAATGTCAAGGGTGCACATTTCTAATCCACGTGACTCACAATGTCAAGGGTGCACGTTTCAAATCCACGTGACTCACAATGTCAAGGGTCCATGTTTCAAAACCACGTGACTCACAATGTCAAGGGTGGACATTTCAAATCCACGTGACTCACAATGTCAAGGGTGCAGGTTTCAAATCCACATGACTCACACTGTCAAGGGTGGACATTTCAAATCCACGTGACTCACAATGTCAAGGGTGCACATTTCAAATCCACGTGACTCACAATGTCAAGGGTGGACATTTCAAATCCACGTGACTCACACTGTCAAGGGTGCACGTTTCAAATCCACGTGACTCACAATGTCAAGGGTGGGCATTTCAAATCCACGTGACTCACAATGTCAAGGGTGCACATTTCAAATCCACGTGACTCACAATGTCAAGGGTGCACGTTTCAAATCCACGTGACTCACAATGTCAAGGGTCCACGTTTCAAAACCACGTGACTCACAATGTCAAGGGTGGACATTTCAAATCCACGTGACTCACACTGTCAAGGGTGCACGTTTCAAATCCACGTGACTCACAATGTCAAGGGTGCAGGTTTCAAATCCCAGCCGGAGATCAACTCCTCCAATTGGCATGATTGGCTTACGTATGATGCGAAATAAGTTCACCGCAAGTACGTGATGACGTCTGACAAACGCGGTTTCTCCTTTGACTAAAGGCCTTTGTTCGGACACAAACACCACCTTTAGCTGCAACTTCGACTTCTCTCCAACCGTCCCTTCCCCTCGTGCTCTCCCCTTTTATATCCGCCGAGCTCCCTTTCTGGAAGCTTCGCTCGCCCCATTTTCCTCGACCGTTTCCCCCGCATTCAACCCTCGTTTCTCCGCCTTTTACATTTGATTTTCTCTCCCAATCACTTCAAGTCTCTGTCCTTAGTCAATCCTCTTTGAGGTTTCCCTGCACCAATCAGAGGCCTTGATGCACTTGCTGACTGTTTGCACGCTTCAGTGTCAGGCAAGTGGTCTGTAGTTTCGGTCATTGCACATTACATACAACTCAGCCCATCATCTGGAGCTGGTCAAAATAAGGAGCAATGTGTCTGGTATCCTACACTAATTACTTTAATTTTAGCAGGTAAGGCCCACTGAGCTACGTAGCTCTTTCTCAGAAGAGCGACCTGGCCGCATATTATAGCTCGACGAAGTGGCTATTCACGTGGACATTTAAAGCGGTCAAATACTCTGAACGCGCAATGTTGATTCTAAATGTGGAGGGAAAGACCAGAGGACCTGAAGGAAAATCCACGGGGAGAGAGAGAGAGGGAGAACACGCAAACTCCAAATACACAGCAGGCGTCAGGGTCGGGGTCGAACCCACGACCTCCTGCGTACCAGGCGAGGTGGTTAACATCTCTGAGCCACCATGACTGCCCACTCCCACAGCAACGTGGAATTGTCACCAGAGGGGATGATGAGCGCAGGCCAGACCTCGCGTGAGGCACCGCCGCTGACCTCCGTTTTGGCCGTCGCAATCGGTTTCTGTCAGGGTGAGGAGTCGCTTTGAATCCATGGTGCAATGTCGGCGGGGGTGGGAGCCCCCCTCCCTCTGTTGTTGGCTGCTCATTGTCACAACATCTGGGGATAGTTCAAATGGAAGTTTGCGCCTTTCGAGAACCGCCTGTCGTGTGTCATGGGAACCGATCGTCACGTCAATTCGGCAGGCCCTAGCTCAGCCTGTTGCCACGCACGGCACTGCGGGCATCTCCAGCGGGCAAAGTGTGGAACTCCACGAGGTCTCTACCCTCACACTGCACCTCTGATTAGCCCCCTCACCTCCGATTGGCATCGTTCGCTACGTACGGTGCGGAAGACGTTCAACATACACGCACGAGTACATAGGTACCGGTACGTTGTCTAAAAAATGTCACTACTTGTGTGACTATGTTGCTGCTGCTGATGCTGCTTCGGCGGTGGTGCACAAGCACAGTTAACAATGAAATTAAATAGCACTGTGGCCTTAGAAGAAAATAATATACATATAATCCGCGACGTTTCAGGCAATGGCCCTTCTTCATTGCACGTAGTCACATGTCTGGTAACTCGGGAGACCACACCCGGGCGGCTGTGTGCCAATGGCCGTCTCTTGTTCCACAATAGAGGTTTTTTGGGTGGGATCGAGTAAATATAAATGTGTCTTTAAACCTGCCACCACCCGACGCAGCCAGTTTCGTAAGGTTTCTCACCTAAACGACACATGCCAATTCGTCACTAGTTCAGCACACCGGTGTGTTGGGGTGTAAACCCATTACAACATTTACAATTCGAGTAGCGTAAAGTTTTGGCAGTAATTACAAAAACCAGCATCATCAGGCAACAGCCAGAATTGTGAAGAAATCCTCCTCTTTCGGTCTTAAATGGAGGGATAAGTGTGATGTCACTGTGAGCCTAAGTTGTTCCACATGGTATCTGTCAATGATTTGGGTGTCTTCGTTGTCTAGGGTAGAGTTGAATAACGACAGAAACCTCATGGACACCAGATTCCTTTTGATATCGTCGCATGCAATGGATTGGTTGAGTGCACTTGTGAACCACGCACACGGGAACTCGACTTTAATGCAAGCAAGTGTCTTATTTACTAAAAGCCAGAATACCGGTCATTAAGATGCAACTTATACTGTTACGAAGGTATTGGCATTCATCGAAAAGCGATTCAGGCAATGCTGTAAATGCAAAATCAATCAACATAAAACAACCCAATATCAAACACTAGTGAAGGTGTTGTATGCATGACTCATCATATTACTGTTCGGCGAAAACCAAAAGTCACGAGTTGACAAACACTCCGCTCGACTGTGGATCGCCCTGCTCTCCGAAAGATTACAGTGTAACAATTTTCTTTGGTTCCTGGGTAGTAAGTGTTATTTCCTAATTGCTTATGCCTCAAAAGTACAGAAAATGGCTATTATTCCCAACAATCTTTGCTTTTGTGACCAGGACAGTGATATTTAGAAATGTACCTATTTTCCAGAACATTTTGGATAGATTCAGTGCTGAGTACACTTGGAGTAACTTCTAGAACATTTTAGAACTTTCCAGTAATATAAATAGTAGTATAAATACAGGGGCCTTAAGCCCACCAGTTCAGTTTAGTTCCAGCTGCCTAAGTGGATACATATCTGCATTTTTCTGAAATGGCATCAAGAGGCTGCAAGCATCCGGCAGATGCGTTTTGCTATGTCTGCGGCCAATTTATCAAGACAAGAGTGAAAAAGTACTCTGTGGAAGCATCTGCTAAGATGTGTGAGGCCTACAAGGCATATTTTGGCATGCCTGTCGGGGATCAAGACAAACCCTGGGCACCTCATTTCACCTGCGAGCAATGTAAAAAAACTCTGGAAGGTTAAGATGGACAATTGTTGCTTGGAATTTTATGTTATGAAGTTTGTTAAAGTTTTTAAAATTGCAAAAGTTTTAAATTGTAAAATGTCTTACAATTTTCAGTGTTATTGAAAAATAATATCACATATGAAAAATGTTGCGAGAATCTCTTACACATTAGTCATGGGTGAAATAAATGTATTTTTTAGGATGGTATAGAGGGGAAAAGAGAGCCATGAAGTTCGCTATCCCAAGAATTTTGCGGGAACCCACTGACCACTGAAGCAACTGCTACTTAACCATGGTGGACCCTTCCAAACGTCGGACTGGCAAGAATGCACCTGCTATCACGTATCCTGACCTTCCTTCATCCATCGCCCCGATGCCACACTGCCATGAGCTCCCTGTAACCACTCCTCCGGAGAGAGAGCAGCCGTCTTTAGAAGAGAGCAGCAAGTCAGAGAGCGAGGAAGACGTTGTAGATCCAGATGACAATTTCAGAAGTGTAGCTGAGGAGAGAAACCCATACTACCCCAACCAAAACGACCTCAACGACTTGATCAGAGATCTTGGTCTCACCAAGTCCAATGCTGAGCTTTTGACGTCTATGCTTAAGCAGTGGAACTTGTTGAATGAAAGTGTGCTAGTCGCAGATCAGAGGAATCGTCAACAACCTTTTTGCAGCTTCTTCACCCATCAAGATGGGCTCTGCTTCTGCCACAATGTGACCAGTCTGTTCGAGACAATCGGAATCGCCTGTAACCAGAATGAGTGGCGCCTCTTCATTGACAGCTCATCCAGGAGCCTCAAAGCTGTGCTACTCCATAATGGTAACAAGTACCCGTCTCTTCCCCTCGCTCACTCGGTGCACCTCAAAGAGGATTACAACAGCATCAAGACCTTGCTGGACGCCTTGCAGTATGATGAGTACGGCTGGGAGGTCATTGGAGACTTAAAAATGGTGGCATTCCTGATGGGTCTCCAAGGCGGTTTTACCAAGTTTCCCTGCTAACTCTGTCTTTGGGACAGCAGGGACACCAAAGCGCACTACCACAGGTGGGACTGGCCACAGCGGACCGAGTTCGCTGTGGGAAGGAACAACGTCAAGTGGGAGCCACTGGTGGACCCCCGGAAGGTGCTGATGCCCCCACTGCACATCTAATTTGACCTTATAACACAATTTGTCAGAGCTGTAGATAAGGAGTTGGCAGCCTTCATGTACCTTCAAGACTTCTTACCTAAGCTGTCTGAGGCAAGGGTCAAAGCCGGTGTCTTCGTCGGACCACAGATAAAGAAGATCTTGAAGTGCATTGAATTCCCCAAGAAGCTTACTAGTAAGGAGAAAGCGGCTTGGAACAGCTTTGTTGCAGTGGTTCGTGGCTTCCTGGGCAATCACAAGGTCGACAACTATGTGGAGCTGGTTGAGACTGGTGAAGAACTACTGCACAATGGGCTGTAGGATTCCCTCAAAGTCCATATCCTTGATGTTCATCTTGATACATTCAAGGAAAACATGGGAGCGTACTCGGAGCAAGGTGAGCGCTTCCACCAGGATATACTGGACTTTGAACGCCGCTACCAAGAACAGTATAACGAGAACATGATGGGAGACTACATTTGGGGGCTGATTCGTGAAAGTGAATTACAGTTTAATCGTATATCTCGAAAAACAACTCACTTCTAAATCTTTTGTAGTAAATTTTGTATTACTTTAGTATAATTACATGCTAATTTTGATTCATATGTTTTTTTCTGACTTTATGTGAACGAAAAGACACAAATTGCCCGTTTTCTGATTGAAAATAGGTAAATCTCAAAATATCACTGTCCTGGTCACAAAAAACAAAGTTTTTTGGGGAATAATAGCCATTTTCTATACTTTTAAGACATACGCAATTAGTAAATAACACTTACTACCCAGGAATAAAAATTGTGTTACATCGTGTAATTAATAAGGACTCGATACCACAGACCTGAAGTAGCTGTGATGCTTACTGATGAGTGGACTCTCAGCACGGTCGGCTATCCTTAGTTGCAGGTGATGAGCGGGCATCTTCTCTCGCCCGCAGCAGTCGTTGCGCGCGATGCCCCTTCCTCGTAGTGCCACGGCGATCGACGTTCACGACGCGACGCCGCAGCGACATGGCCCCACGCCAGCAGCGGCGGCTGGCGGCTTGACGCACGACGCCACCACATATAGAAACATGCGTTTTGAGCATTTGGCTGCTATACATTTCCACTGGATAACCCACTTGAAGATATAATTTGTGGCCAGGTCGCTTATGAAAAAGAGCGATATAGCTCAGTAGGCCTTACCCGATAAAATAAAATAAAAAAAGTTTTGTTTAAATGTGCAATCCGACAGAGGTGCAATGAATTGTTGCGATTCAGGGTCACCATTCCGTTCAAGAATTGTGTTCGCAGGGGTGTGATGTTAAAACCATTGTGTATGACATCATCAGCCATGCTCACTCCACTGCTGGATGAAGGTTACCTCCCTGTCACCCCCTTCTCCCCCCCCCATCACCATCTCCCGAGGTCCTGCAGTGTGACAATCCATCGCACTCATTACACACAAAGTGCTCGCCACCAATGAACCATAGTACCTTGCTAATCTCGCCAAGGAGCGTACAACATCACGCTAACTCTGGTCACCCTCGCAGCAGCAGCAGCAGCCTTTGTCTGGCCATCGAACAAAGACGGTCTCACGGCATTGTGCGCTTTCCGATGCGCTTCTGCGGCCGTCTGGAGCGTTCTTCCTTCCGATCTTGGGAAGCCACTCGGAGCTGTGCACTTGCAAATCGTCCAGATTGAAAAACTAATTTCTCTAGAACTAATTTTTGCGTTTAGTTTGTCCGTCCCCCCCGCACTTGCGATTAGCAACGGTTGGCTATGTACGGTGCGAAAGAAGTTCATCATATATTTATACAGTAAAACCTTGGATTGCGAGCATAATTCGTTCCGGAAACGTGTTTGTAATCCAAAGCACTCGTATATCAAAGCACTCATATATCAGTTGTGATCACGTGACACTCGGCAGACAAAGCGTATACGTACTGCTCGTATTGCAAGACCCTCGCTCGTTTATCAAATTAATATTTATTTTTTAAAAATTGCTCGTCTTGCAAAACACTCGCAGACCAAGTTACACGCAATCCAATGTGGTCACCGCATGGCGCGCTTTCAGATGCTCTTCTGCGGCCGTCTGGAACGCTCTTCCTTACGATATTAGGAAGCCACTGAGAGCTATGCACTTTTAAATATCGATTGACAAACTTTGTGATTAGCACGGTTGGCTACGTACGGTGCGAAGAAGTTCATCATGTATATTTATATATATTTTAAGCTGCTCAGATCAGTTCCTGAGGAAGCCCCCGGCATGTGGAGTAAAACGTCGGACATGGTCCCGTTTAACATGCGGGCGGTGCAGCCTGAAAACGCATCGCAGAGACGCACAGGCGTACAGCACCAGAAATTGCACCGCACGTAGGCTGGACGTACGCACGTACGTCGAGGATTTCTAATCGCTCGCGTTAAGTTGTTGCCGCTGTCATCGTGAACGGGCGGGCGGCACGCTTTTGTTTTGAAAGGCGATCAGTTGAAGTGAAACCTCATCCTCGTTCTGTGGCAGTAGCCAGGCCCACACAGAGGCAGACGGCGAGTTTGTCCGTGCGCCCTGCCCACCCGCCCGGCCTCTTGCTGTGCCTGGAGCCTTCAGGGAGGGAAGCAAACGTTCTCTCTTATTTTTGCTTGGGGGGTGTGTGTGCGCGTGCGTCCGTCCCCTTGTTGATGGTTCTGTGTGTGTGTGGGTAGAGCCTGTGCGTGCATGTGTCTGTGTGTCTGTGGGGAGCGGTAGTGTAGCGGCTAGCGCGCTGCGCTACGAACCTGGCGACTCGAGTTCGATTCCCGCTCATGACCAACACCGGTGACGATTATCCGAACCGGTTCTGGGCCTCCCCTAGGTCGACTCAGCCTCAAATGAGTAACTGGAGCCGTGTGTAAACATTGCCACTAGAGAGACAAAGGCGGCCGGGCGTGGTGTTGGCCACCCACCTCCTCGTGTGCCGTGCCTGTTAAGTCTATACGGGAGATCTTTGTGTGTATGCGTGCATGTGCAGTTGGCATAGTAGGGAGCACAGGTGGTCATCTAAGTCGGTCATCCCACGGCACCTGGGCCTCTTCCGTGACCTCCTTCGAGCGGGCCTTCGACACACTTCGCGTGGCCCCAAAGTGCACCCAGCATGGCACAAGCGCCGTGCTGACGTTACTGCCAGGAGATGGTGCCGGGCCTGTAGCAGCCAGATGTCAAAATCACACGCTCAGGTGTCACCCGCGCGACAGCCGGGCCGTGATACGCACCATCCGGATCTCGCCCACGTGGCAAGCCGGATCGTGAGATGTGGAAGCCGGAGCCTTTACGACGGCGGATCGGGGTCGGTTATTTCCCGCGATGGCTCCTCGGCACCACCGCTCGCCGGGCGGCCGCAGGTGCCGATCGTCCGGAATCCGGAGCGGCCGGGACGCGAGCGCAGCGCCGGCGGCACCAACGGCGCCGTCCCCCCCAGCCGCCGCGAGCGTGAGGCACCGCCCCCCGGCGCGGGCCTCTCGTGCATCATCAGCGAGCAGCACGTGGAGGTGGTGGGCGGGGCCCGCGGGGAGCGTCCCCGCCTTGGACCGGCGCTCGGCGGCGCGCCGATCACCGGGCGCTGGAGGTGTGGCGGCGCGAAGCCGGTGGGTCCCCTGTAGGACTCCCTGCCCAATAATATAACCCCCTGGCCAATAGAACTCCCTGCCCAATAGAACCCGATGGCCAATAGAACTCCCTGGCCAATAGAACTCCCTGGCCAATAGAATCTCCTTGCTCAATAGAACTCCCTGCCCAATAGATCTCCCTGGCCAATAGAACCCCCTGGCCAATAGAACTCCCTGCCCAATAGAACTCCCTGCCCAATAGAACTCCCTGGCCAATAGAACTCCCTGGCCAATAGAACCCCCTGGCCAATAGAACTCCCTGGCCAATAGAACTCCCTGCCCAATAATAGAACTCCCTGGCCAATAGAACTCCCTGGCCAATAGAACCCCCTGGCCAATAGAACTCCCTGGCCAATAGAACTCCCTGCCCAATAATAGAACCCCCTGCCCAATAGAACTCCCTGGCCAATAGAACCCCCTGGCCAATAGAACTCCCTGGCCAATAGAACTCCCTGGCCAATAGAACTCCCTGGCCAATAGAACTCCCTGCCCAATAGAACCCTCGGTGAGGTTGCCCCGTGAGGTTGCCCCGTGAGGTTGCCCCGTGAGGTTGCCCCCGTGAGGTTGCCCCATGAGGTTGCCCCGTTAGGTTGCCCCGTGAGGTTGCCCCCGTGAGGTTGCCCCATGAGGTTGCCCCCGTGAGGTTGCCCCATGAGGTTGCCCCCGTGAGGTTGCCCCATGAGGTTGCCCCGTGAGGTTGCCCCGTGAGGTTGCCCCGTGAGGTTGCCCCGTGAGGTTGCCCCGTGAGGTTGCCCCGGTGCTCACCCCCAGAATCTGTGTGCCCCCCACGGGAAGGGATGATGGCCAGCGATCGAGAATAACAACGGAGTAGCGGGCGAAGGGGGTAACGCGTGCGAACGCACGTCCGTCGCAGAGATGGAGCAACGAAATTGGCTCGGTCGGACACTTTGAGGATTCCTTCATCCAGCCGTGCATAGATCATGACCGACGATGACTGACTGACAACGACGACGATGACGACGATGACGACGATGACGACGATGATGACGATGATGACGATGATGATGTGTCACGTGCAGACGAGCGTGGCCGTCACGCTGCTGCCGCCCTCCGCCGTGTCGCACGCGGACGACCTCGCGGCCTTCATCGCGCACGTGAACGTGCTGCGCACGCTCGAACACCCCAACGTGCTGCGCTTCTACGGCGTGGTGCTCACGCAGCCCCTCACCATGGTGAGTTCCATCCCCTCACCATCCCTCACCGATATGCGTTCCTATGTGCTCGTGTTAAACGATCGGATTTCCCAAGCGGGGACCCTCTGAAGAACGAGACTTACGATTCAGTCTGGTTTTTCACGCGTAAATAAATACGTTTAGATGCCAAGGGGAGCATCACCAAAGAAGAGATCAACTCTCAAAAGCCATGCTGCGTTCGTCAGTTCCATTCCAAATGATAAACCACCGGGATGCGTCGTTGGCATTCGAGCACGTGGGCCATAGAGCCGCATTACGTGTTTGACCCTCGGTGAAACTGAATTTTAAAAATCGTAATGTTTGACGGTGGGATTACAAGAACACGCACTTACGCACGGGTATATGGGAATTAGGTATTCCTGGTTACAGTAATACCTCGATATGCGTTCTACGAAAGGTTTGGATTTATTGCCAGTATTTTTATGGTAAAAATTAATTGAAGTAATAAGCACTTACATCGCTAAATAAATAATACATGTGTCCATCTCCAGTACTATAAAAAAGAATGCATTTACATTTCTTCACTGTGTTCCTTTTATTTACGTCAGTTTTTTATGATACAGTAGAAAGAATATATTTTTTTCAATAGAAATTGTCTGTTTACTATATGAATGGTAAATTATGAAGTGTTCTAAGTATGAAACTACGTTATGAAGGCTGGGAACACATCCTCACGGTACCAATGTTATAAGTCATTCGATATACAAAGTTTCGGAATACGAACGAAACTGCAGGAACGCATCAACTTCGTATATTGACGTCTTCTTGGATACTGTGAATTTCATTCTGAATGTGGAATTTCCACCGCTGGCTCAGGGCCTTCGGCGACGCAATGTCTGATCCACAAATACGAAGGAGACATCACCCACGGCGTTCCACTCCGCTGCTCCTGACGCGGATGTCTGATCTTGACCACCTGAATGTGAAATTGTAGCCGTCACTCTGCATCTACACCAGCGGCCGTACGACAAGAAGAAGTGAAGTTGAACCCCGCGCGACGATCTCTTGAGCGCAGGGGACCGCACGACGTTTCACGGAGGCGCTAGTTTTGGCCGCGCTGACGAAAGCACGGCCGGGCCGGGCGGCGTTCCCTCCGGTTTCAGGTGAGCGAGCCGGCGCCCCTCGGCTCGCTTCGGGACGCCCTGCGCCAACGCCGGTGCAACCGCCCTCCCCCCGCGAGGCCGCCGCCGCCGCTGCTGCTGTGCCTGGCGGCGCAGGTGGCGGCGGCGCTGGCGTTCCTGGAGGGTCGCGGCTGCGTGCACCGCCTCCCCGCGGCTCGCCGCGTCTTCCTGGCATCCGGCGGCGAGCTGGCCAAGCTCGCCGTTCCCGAGGCGCCGTCGCGGCCCCGACCGCGCTGCCCGGCTCCGTGGGGCCGGCGGCGGCCGCTCCCGTACGGTTGGTGCGTCGTCGCTCGCCCCCCCCCTCCCCGAGTTGCCGTAAGGCGTAGAGATGTTTCGCGAAGGTCGTTCGTCTTCTCGATTTTCACCCGATTGGGCACCGTGCTAGCGAGATATTTTAACTACCTCGCCTGGTGGAGGTCATTGGTTCGATCCCCGACCCTTACACCTTATGTATTTTTGGAGTTTGTGCGTACATTTTTCTCCGGGTCCTCCGCTCTTTCTCTCCACATTTAGAATCAACACGCGTTCCGAGTATTTGGCTGCTTCTATCAATTTGCATGTGATAATATACTTCGTTGAGCTATCATTTGTGGCCAGGTCGCCTTGGAAAAAGAGTTAGATAGCTCCGTGGGTCCTTACCTGGTAAAATAAGACGTAGTTTAATAGTTTATCATTTTAGATTGCGCGAGTGGGCCGGCGCAGACAGCTGCGCCCCACGTGCTTGCGTGGGGGTGGAGTGGACGTGCCGTGGCTCGCTCGTGACGAGCCCGCGGTGAAGAACGTTTTGAGTGTAGCGGTCGAGGGAACGGCTCTCGCTTCCTCACCTAGTCTGTCATACTCTAGAATTAATCGGTGTGATGTAATGTTATGGGAGAAGAACAACACGGCCATGTGGGAAAGGGTGGAGCGAACTAGTCTCCTACCAATAAAACTAAACTTTTTATTTTACCAGGTAAGGCCCCGCTGAGCTTTGTAGCTCGTTTTCAGAAGCGACCCGGATACAAATGATAGCTCAACGAAGTGGCTTGTCACATGGAAATCTATAGCAGCAAAATACGCATGTCGTTGATTCTGTATGTGGAGGGAAAAACCGGAGGACCCGGAGAAGAATCCACACGACCACGGGGAGAGAGACGCCGCAAACTCCAAATATACAGCAGCAGCAGGCGTCAGTTGGCGGGATGGAACCCACGACCTCCCGCATACCAGGCGAGCTAGTTAACATCTCGTTACCGCGGCACTTTCCCCATCCCATCGTCAAGATGAGAGGAAGTCGCTCGGGACTTGACAACGAGAGAGGCGTGGAGCGGGGTAGAGACGAGGCGTTATGGGATTCGTACGGCCGTGACGCACGCCCGGGCGAGACCGAGCGGGGCATCTGAAAATCGCGGAATCGCCCCCGCGGTAATGCGTCTTCAGTGCCCATCGCCGTGTTAATTACAAGTTTTTCATATAATTGTTTTTATTTTATTTCATTTTGACAAGAGCCCGGTGCACAAAGGGTGAGCAGTCAAAATGGGGAAGGGTAGTACAGAAATTCTGGCTGGCAATAAATCGCGAAGCGGGATGCTCACGGGGTTAGGGGAAAGGGAGCGTGGTGGACTCCGCTACCCTAGGGTAGAGAAGGAAAACAAAAAAAGTTAATTAAAAAAAGCGGGGGGGGGGGGTGGGCCGGGGGGGCACATGACAGATATTTAACATCATTGAGCGACCTCGGCCAACGAGCACGAGCGGAGCTCAGCGTGGCGAGGTTGTGAGACGCTGCCGCCCCTCCCCCCGCTGGACTCGGGCCGGCCGGCAGGTGGGCGCCGGAGACGATGCGGAGCGGGACCTTCTCCCACGCGAGCGACGCGTGGACCTTCGGGGTGCTGCTCTGGGAGATGTTCACCGGCGGGAAGGACCCGTGGCAAGGCCTCTCCGTCGCCAAGGTGACGACGCGCGAGCACCTCGGCCGCTGCTGCCTGGAATCCTCCTCCTCTTTGAACTTCGCGCGGTTCAAACTGCTGCTGCTGCTGCTGCTCCTGACGCCCTTTCTCGCTTCAACACTTAAGGCTCCCTTTGTGTTTGCGGATAATTTCATTTGATTTCTATCCCCCCACAGTGAAGCATCTGGTTGCATTTAAGACACGATTGTACAAATCTCAATTCTATTCCCTTGTATATCGGTGCCCGGTGGACATTTTTTGGGGTGGTGCAATTTCCGGTGCTGTACGGATGTGCGTCTCTACGATGCGTCTTCAGGCTGCACTGCCCGCGTGTTGAACGGGACCATGTCCGACGTTTTACTCCACATGCCGGGGGCTTCCTCAGGAACTGATCTGAGCAGCTTAAAAATACATAAATATACATGATGAACTTCTTTCGCACCGTACGTAGCCAACCGTGCTAATCACAAAGTTTGTCAATCGAGATTTAAAAGTGCACAGCTCTCAGTGGCTTCCTAATATCGTAAGGAAGAGCGTTCCAGACGGCCGCAGAGGAGCATCTGAAAGCGCGCCATGCGGTGACCACCGCCTTTGTTCGCTGGCTCGCCAAAAGCTGGATTTGGCGCGATGGTTTATGCCTCCTTCACAAGATCAGCAAGGTAATTTGGCAAGCACTTTGCGTGTAACGAGTGCGTCCTTACAATTTATGTCCAGCACGCAGTACGAGCGGAGCACGTGGCAGGCTGACGTGCGCTAGTGCAGGTGCTCGCCCACTGCGCTGGCCTTCCCCCGTGCCCCGCCAGGAGTGGCCTCGCGCTCTCGCACACCGCGTCCGGCCGTGAGAGGTGCTCCCCCCCCACCGCCGGGGGGCACCCGTCGCCGCCCCCCCCTCGTCAGTTTTCCTGTCCATTGTTCCACTTTGCCGACGTTTATTCCGATGCACGTGGCCGATGTCGCCCCGTAGGGGGGCACACGGTGCGGTCGTATAAACGTCGCCACTGGGGAGACAAAGGCGGTGCTGGCCACCCACCCCCTCGTGTGCCGTTGCCGGATTTCGGAGGTGGTCCTCGCTAACACCGCTTGCCCCAACGGTCTGTTGAGTCTCTACGGGGGAATTTTGTCTTTGTAGGACAGCGTCTCTGAGTCTTTTCCGCTTCCACTCCTCACTCACTCACCCACCCACTCACCCTCCCACTCACCCACCACTCACCCACCACTCACCCTCCCCCCTGCTCAACCCCGCCTGCTCGCCGCCACCACAGTGCATATTTTTATCCCAAGACGCAGACCGCGGCGCCACCGCTTCTGGAGAGAATTGATGATTACCTCTCTGTGACTAAAGCGGCAGCGCAGCCACATCCTCCTCCACGCGCTACTCACCATGGTGAGGCCACTCCCCCACCCCTCCATCCCCCACGGGTATTGAGACTTCACCACCCCCCCCATCCATCCCACTCTACATCCGCTCGCTTCCTTCACAGAGCGGCCTTGAGTCACATGCGCCGTGGCTCGCCGCCAGCGAGCCACGTGGAGCGTGCCCGCCGGGTAAGACGCCCGTTCCCCAGAGGCGTTTGGCTTTCCCCCTTTGCAGGGAAATCCGCTGCTGGGCAAATGCCTCTCCAAGCCGTATCCCATCGGCGACAGTCCTGGACGAATAACGATCCGTCCGGTTGCTTCCGTCGCTCCGTCTCCACGGCGGACTTTCTCCGCTGGCGGCCTCTCCGCTGTTGGATCGCGACCCCCTCTGACCATCGTCCCTTCTGTGCCGGCATTCTGTCCCTGCCCGAGCCACGCTCGCCGTTCTCAGCGGCCCAGCGTGTGCAATGCCGCTCTGACGTGCGCGAGTTTCCCCTGGGGAGCTAACGGCGTGGCTTCTCACGTCCGGGGCGGAGAGCCCCCGGGGGCCCTGTTTATGCAAGGGGCTAATCGCGCGCGGTGTGCGCTTCTTCACACCGGCTGCCCCCGGGGCCCTGTTCATGCAAGGGGCTAATCGCGCGCGGTGTGCGCTTCTTGACACCGGCTTCTTATCCTGCGTACACTGTTGGGAAACTCGCCGTTGGTGAGCGCTCATTCAGGGCGGCGGTGTTGCAAGTACCGTGGCCCGGTGGCTACCTTGGTCTCGCAGTGTGTTCATAGTAGCTATGATGTAATGGTAGCGGTAGGAGTGGATGATGCCTATATTAGGTTAAGGATGATGGATCGGAAGTCCTGGCCCCATGTTTTAGCCACTGGTTGCCGCAGGCGTGCGTGGCTGTGGATCGTAACGGAGTGTTATATAGTGCCCAGGAAAGTCTCGCCGAGTGTCAAGACCGTTGCGCGTGCAAAAGCACCTGTGCACGTGGAACAAAGTCGGAACCCCCGATGGCGTACGAGATGAAAACACACGGAGATTTGTGGCATATTTCAACAAACTACGTCCAAAGTCTACATTAACCTGCCTGTCTAATGGTCAATGAATTCGGAATTATATCCTCGTAAAGTCTGGGGGGGGGTGTGTATGTTTCATGGCTCAACAATGCCTTCCCGCCTCCACGATCGGGGCACGTCCGCTCAAAACGACGCGCAGCTGGTATCCGCTCACGGGAGTCGCACGATTAATTCCTTGCCACTGAGCAGTCTGGAATTCCCGATGAGCGTTGCGGAGCGTACGTACGCTCCACATTGGTTAGCGATGCGTCGGGGGTTTTGATATTCTAACGCACGTGGGTTGGCGTTATCGGTGTGTTTTAGTTTATCCGGGCCACCCCTCCCCAACGCCGCGCCGGATGAGCCAACGTGACACTTTTGATGTTGCGCTCTCTCGCCACTCGAGTCCGGTCCCATCATGAAATCTCCTCGCCGAGTCAGCTCTTTGGAATGACAACGCCGTTTTCCGTCGCGACAGCTGGCTCCGACTCAGCGGTGGCATCCCGAACGTCCTCCGTCGGTAGCCGGCTCCAGGCCTTGGGGCCGGAGTCCGCGGCAGAGCCCGCGGCCGGCCGTACCGCCGTATCGCGAGGCTTGCGTGCGGTGCAGTCGCGGCAGCGGACGTCCGTGGGGTTGCGGATCGTTCGCCGCGGTCCGTCGGGGTGGGCGGCCGCACGCCGCTCGGCGAGACGGGACGGAGCGGATCGGCGCGAGCTCTCCGTCGGCGTCGAGACTCTCAAGGGATCGCCAGCGACTCACGGCCCGTTGACGCGAGTCGGCCCGGCGCTCTGAAAGCAACGGGGCGACAGCGGTCCGGCGTGGATTTGCAAAGCGCGCGACGTTGTGGCCGCGTGTCGAGGGGAGGCGCCGTCGTCCGTGGAGGCTGCGAGGAGGGGGGAGGGGGGAGAGGAGGGGGGGAGAGGAGGAATTCCTCTGCACACTGAGACTGTAATTACGAACGACTCCGGGCCCACGTCGGCGCTCAGTGATGACGGCACTCGCTGTTGGTGCACCGCACGTGATAATTGCAGTGTTGCAAAGCTATGCTTTTTATAATATGTTCTGGTTAATTAATTTAAAAGCTTAATTACATATTTATATTTCGACACTAACCGAGCGATGGGAACCTGCGCCAAAAGGATTAATTTCCCCCCCCCCCCCCCCCGCTATAGAAGCGACCTTCAGATGCATCTCGGGGACCTTCAGCCGCGTTCCCCTTGCATCCTGCAGCGATCTGTCTGGTCGCATTCGCTCGACTGCACTGTGGAGCCGGTGCAGATGAGTGCGCTCATCCATTGCCATCTTCGCAGAGCAGACAATAGCAACTGGCTTAAGGTGAAACGAATGAAAACCAAAAGCCCGTGCAATTTTTTGTTCAACCAATCGGTGACCGTTCTGAGACCATTAACTCACTACACTTGGGGGCCGGATTTAATTAACGCTGGCTGACTTGCCCAGCTTGTGAAGCTAAGGAAACCCGTCATTCCCACTGTGTTAATTAAAAGAGACGAGAGGCTGTTCTTGCGATGAACTTGCAGAAGTCTTAGCTGCCATACCTACACTTGGACCGGCGAGTTTTGTCCTTGTCAGCATCTTCCATGGTCTATCCACTGCCGGATGAAGGCCCCCCCCCCGCCCCTCCCCCAAGCCGATGCCGTCTCTTGCGGCGATGCGATGGTGACAACCGGACTAGTTCCTGCGCGTTTTGTGGAATTCTTGTCTTGTGCCAGAATTCTGCAAAATCATTAATAATAATCATAATAAACTCCGTATGAATCGAGCCCCCAGACAGTTCACGTAATCTTAGGGGGCTCTTGCCCGCGATTAAATTAGGTATATGTCTTTCATTTATTTTTGCCTTGGCCGCGACATGGCGTTTCGACGTGATTGTAATTCTTCCGTCTGATGCATCAAAGCGTCGATGCGTCATCATTTTCAGGTGGGTCTTTCCCGCAAACCCCGGCCATCCTCGCCGCGGATTTTGGATGACCGTCGAACAATGACGGTCACCGCATCGCGCGGCGCTTTAAGACGCGTTTCTGCGGCCGTCTGGAACGCTCTTCCTTCCGATATTAGGAAGCCACTGGAGTCTATGCACTTTGAAATCATCTCGATTGACAAACTCATTGCTTTCAAACCGCTTTTTCGGTTTAGTTTTTTATACTTTTCCCGTACCTCCGATTCGCAGAGTTGGATACGTACGGTGCGCACGTATGTACGTTATGGAAACGTGAGAGTGTGAGACAGTGGCGATTAGTCACGCACACACACACACACCTTCCCGTGACTCATCTGCACATGATCCCACCACTCGCCAAGAGTGACTGTTACCAGTATGCTGCGTGTGTGTGTGTGAGCATATATGCGTAACTGCTTATCTGGCGCCTCATCAGTGTTTATTACCGAACCTTGTGCGGTGCTGTGGATCAGAGTGAATCATCTGTTAGTTGCTCAGGATCGAGATGCTCAGGATCGAGCGAGTGAAGCGAGTGCCGATTGTGTCACCAAGTGGCGGGAAGAGGCGTACGAACTTCAGACTAGGAGGGGGCTTTTAATGACACTGTGTGTCCAGCCAGGCGTATTATTATTATTGTTGTGTTTGTTTACCCAGAAAGCGTCTCGTGAATGCGTTTCATGAGCGTCCTGCCAAGTTGGTCACAGTAGGAGGTGATGTTGCTGCTGCTGTGTGTGATTGAGTAATTTGTGGGTAAGATTTCAGCATTGGGGATGTTTGGCCATAACACCAGTTGCAATGCACAAGAAAACTAGAGGATCCGCAAGACACCCATGCAGAACAGGGGAGAAGAATGTACTCCTATACTGACTTTACGCGTCAAGGCGCCCGAGTCGAGATTTAACCCGGGGCTCTTGTTGTGAGACGCAAGCGTTACCGCTGGCCCACCCTGTACGCCCTCGTCCGTCTTTAAGTGCTGAGGTCAAATGCCGCATGGCAACCCAAAGATTATTTTTATCTTTGATTTTCAACATGATTGCCACACGGGCCATGGCACTGCGAGATTAATTCATGTGTGATGGGTCACCTCTCGACTAAACTGTAAACTATATGTTTTATTTTAGCAGATAAGGCCCACTGAGCTGTATAGATATTTTTCAGAAGTGACCTGGCCACGAATGATAGCTCAATGCAGTGGCTTATCACGTGAAAATTTGTAGTCACCAAATACTCTAAGCGCATGCTGATTTAAAATGTGGAGGGAAAAAACGGAGGACCCGGAGAAAAATGCACGCGACCGTGAAAGAGAGAGACACCGCAAACTCCAAATATGCAGCAGGCGTCAGGGTCGGGATCGAACCCACGATTTGGTGTGTACAAGTCGAGGTGGTGAACATCTCCAAGCCACCGTGCCACCCGCAGTGTTACCTTACCGCGTAGCGGCAACTCTCGATGAGCATTGGGCCAGGTTCACCTTCGATGCGTACGACCCAACACAGCCTCCGAACCATCTACACAACCATCTACACACTTTTGATTTAAAGCTTTCGTGACTGCAGTAATTCATATTCTTAGTTTTTTCGGTAAAGTCACGTTGAAGAGAAACAACAAAATAACAAAATATATATAAAACAATAAAAAATTCTCACGACGTTTCGACCAAGAAAACTAGATGATGACCGTTTGAGTTATGGTCGAAACGTCGTGAGAATTTTTTATTGTTTTATATATATTTTGTTATTTTGTTGTTTCTCTTCAACGTGACTTTACCGAAAAAACTAAGAATATCATCTACACACTTTTGACTCAAAACCTTTGAAACGCCCCCTCAACAAGAAATTTGACGTCGTGCCAGGGACAAAAAAAAAATGTCACTTGAGTCCTCTGTCAATGCCCCACACACCTGGAAATTCCACGGCTTCAAGAAATGTCCCCCGTTCACCCCTTTCTCAGGAGTCGCAACGCCGAGCCGTCGATTCTTTACGACAACTTCACTCGCAATCGAAGTCGGCGCCGTACGCAATTTGCCCGTTTCCACAATCGTGCAACGGTCGGACAGCGCGCTCGCCAGTCTGAAGCCGGCCTGCGCGAAGGCCTCGTTTAGTTTGTTCTGTTGCGTTGCCCAGACAGGATTAGGTCGTGGGGTCCCGCTGTACCGTCTCTGTAGAAGGTCGCCTCTGTGGCAACTGGGGGTAAAACAGAGCCATCACAATATTGACTTGCTCGGCGCAACTGTGCCGGCGCGGGGGCCCGGCAGGCCGTGGCGGCGGCGCGGGGTCAGCCTTCTTGGCGTCCAGAATCGATGGGAGACTCTGCGGGCCGGTAGGGGACTGGCGCGTTTCCTCAGTGGTCACGGGGGCGCCTCTCTTTGTGCGACGCCGCCGGCGAATTCGCTCGAAGTTCTAAAAAATAATGTAGGCGTTGAACCCTTACTAATTACGCGTGCTTCACGCACGTGCGCCACGGTGGCTAGATGTTAACCACCTCGCCTTGTATGCCGGAGGTCGGGGTTTTGGTCCCAACTCTGATGCCTGCTGTATATTTGGAGTTTGCTTGTTTCTCTCTCTCCGTGGATTTTCTGTTTGCACAGTCACATAGTCACTTTAAGATGTTTTTCTTGTTGGTGTTTTTGTTTGTTGCGGTTGCACCCGATTCAAGAGCCGAATGGCTCACAGGGCCATAGAAGCCAAATTACTCTAAACGCGTGATGTCGATTCTCAATGTGTCGGGAAAAACTGGGAGGACCCGGACAAAAATCCACGCGACCGCCGGGAGAGAGACACGCAAACTCCAAATTTACAGCAGGCATCAGGGTTACGATCGAACCCACGACCGCCTGTATACCAGGCGAGGTGGTTAACATCTCGTAGCCACCGAGTGGAACATGCACTTTGTCTGTGTAGGTTGTGTGCTAAGTGTCTCGCTCCTTCGCTTCTCCGTTCCCCTTCTCCAGGTCGTGACGTCACACACTTAGGGGGGGGAGGGGGGTCAGACATTTGTGACGTAGTGTGACGAGGGGGGGAGGGAAACGGTTGAGAAATGTGACGTCACATCAAAATGCGCAACTTTAAATATAAACAATAGAATTGTTATAACAAAACTGATTTTGATTACTTTTCATTATTAACTATTTGATTATTTAAATTTACTAAGGTCACATTTTATTTATTCCATGAAGGAGCATTTTGCTTCTCCATGGGAGAATGGAGAAGCATACATTTTTTTAATGATCGTCATTAAACATTTTTATTTAATTAAATGATTATACCAGGGCTTTTCTTTCTGTGGATTTTTTTAAAATTGTTATTATTACTTTTAATATCTTATAATTATAAGAGAATTTCAATATAATATTCTGAACATTGAATATTTTCAAGTGAATTTTATGCTTTTTAATAAATGTTTTCTTCTACAACATCAGAGTGCAGCGCCACATTAAATACGCACTACAATGACAATAGTTTAAAGCGATTTGAAGCATGTTTTATTTTCAAAATGGAAATATGGTTTTGGAGGGGGGGGCAGAGCTTTGTGACGTCATATTTGAGGGGGGCTCTGACTTTTTGTGACGCCGTGTGACGAGGGGGGGAGGGGGGTCAAAAATCGGTCAAAATCGCGTGACGTCATTTATGGACGACCCCTAAGAGGCCTCTCTTGCTCCGTGTACCCACCTGCCCCTACCCACGTGTGCGGCAGTGGGTGACGGGCAGAGAGGCCGATGCCTCTGTCACAACACTGAGCCGGGGCAGCTGAGGTCCTCCTGGCTTTGAGCCCTGAGGCTGCTCCCCCCCCCCACCCCCCTAAGCCACCGTGGCGAGTGTGTGACGGCGTGGAGAGAAAAGCACCGTCGATCAAAAAAATTAATCATCGTCCGTAGTTCACGCCAAACCAGCGCCGACGGGTTAAAACCAGTTTAAACGGTGTCAAACCAGTTCAGATTTGGGGTTCAGATGTGGGCAGGTGATGGACGCGGACCAGTGACTCTGCTGCGCGTTTGATTGTCAGGACCCCGGCTTCGTGCGGACTTTTGCCCGTGCCGGCTTTGTCCGGACGTTCGGGCATAAGCGACGCTGCCGAGTTGGCGTAGCGGCTCCTCTCTCGGGGCTTTTCCATGCGGAAATGTGGAGCCCCCCCCCCATTCCGCTTGCGGTGAACGACACAACCGGCCAATCGCTGCCTTGGGCAACAATTAAGAGCCGTGCGGGGCAAGTGCTGTTAGCGAGTAGCACCTCTGAAGGCCGCCACGGCACACGAGGAAGTAAGGGGTGGCCAGCACCACGCCCGGTCACCTTTGCCTCCCCAGTTACGATGTTTTTTTAGGCTGAGTCGACCTAGCGGAGGCCCAGGACCGGTTCAGATAATCGTCACTGACGTTGGTGGCCGTGAGCAGGAAATGAATTCGGGTCGCCGGGTTCGTAGCGCTAACCGCTGCACGAGTTTCTATGCCATCTGGGGATTCGAGAACATGGAGTTGCTTATTCAACAGATTACCCTTCCCCCCCCCTAACAATTGTGCATTGTAATTACATCCACTGCTGTATGAAGGCCTCACCCCGTGATTGCCATCCCTCTCGGTGCAGGCTATATCATATTGGTGGCAAAGATTGAAGCTCCATGCCATAGGACACACAGCGAGACATTACTTTACTAAACAAATACTAATATATAATCCATTAAATCAGGTTTTGATTTTATTTCTTGGTCCATCCACCCAAACGGCTGTTTAGGACCCCAGCGTTGTTTTGGCAGCATTTGCTCCGTACTGGACACCTGTGAAAAGAGCTTCATAGCTCATCGGATTCCTCCAACTTGACAGCAGAGGCAAGACCCTGGTCAGCTTTTGACGTCTCTTGAGTTTCATCATCTGCCGAGTTTTTCCTGGCGTTCATTGGCCAAGAGCCATCCGTGACCACCTCGGCGGGGACCTGTTTGTTGCGACGTCAGGGAATTCTACACAATCTGTTTGTGCCGTCCGATGGGGAACTGTGGGGTCGTAGAAAAATAAAATAATAATATATATAATTCAACATTGGTTCATAATGTCATTTTGCTGTTTGAGAGACATGTTACGTATTTGTTTTGGCAAAGCGACAAGAGTCATGTGTGTGTGTTTGACGAAGTGTGTTGCTTACTCACCCCGCCAAGATAGTCACACAGCCTGAGATGGTTACTGGCTGCCCCTTGGTGCCAACCTCACAGCGGTGGGCACTGCAGCGAAGCATCCCGGGCAGGATACACGTGAGCGGGGGGGGGGTGGTATCATCCACAATCGAGGTTTCTTTTGAGTTAGTTCGCTTTCAGTATAAATGTGTCGTTAAAGCCGCCGCCACTACCACCACCACCACGCGACACAGCCAATCAGTAAAGTTTGTCGCGTAAACAAAACGTGCCAATGAGTTACTAGTTCGGCGCACGGGTCTTATTTGAGAGTAAACCCACGACCATTTACAATTCGAGTACAGTGACGTTCCGCCGAACTGGCACGTTTTGTTTACGTGACAAGCCCTATTGATTTAAGCCCTCTAACCCAAGTAAATATTTATATTATTATTCTTTATTCATAATAGAGACTTAGTCGCGAAAGCCTCCTACGACTGCGTGTTCAGGAGAATCGGTGCACACGAGGTACAAACGTGAACCGCTGGAGTCGTGTTCTGCAGGGATAAAACCAACACAGATAAATAATGCCCAGAGAAAAGAACATTCACTGTTAACAAAATAAACAGCCATCTTGCACCAAAAATATTGACTTACTATGACAAAAAACATTTTATTTTACCAGGTAAGGCCCCACTGAGCTATGTAGCTCTTTTTCAGAAGCGACCTGGCCACAAATGATAGCTCAACGAAGCGGCTTATCACGTGGAAATTGATAGCAGCCAACAAAACACTCCAAGCGCGTGATGTTGATTCTAAATGTGGAGGGAAAAACCAGAGGACCCAGAGAAAAATCCACGCGACCACCGGCTGAAAGAGACAAACTCCAAATATACAGACGTCGGGGTTGGGATCGAACCCACGACCTCCTGTACACCAGGCGAGGTGGTTAACATCTCGCCAACCGCGGCGCCCTAATGAATGGGTGGAGAGAAGCTGCGCGTGAGGCAAGGCGAATAACGGCCATGGCCCTGCAGAAAGTACAAATGAAATAAAGCGCTGCCCATAACGCGTGCCGGTGTGTGGGGTTGGGTTTGCGGCGCGCGGTCACGACAGCGAAAACGCCAGGACTCGGCGGAGCACGGGGGGAGGGATTGGGCGGCACGGCGAGCGGCACGCCCGGGCTGGTCCCCCTCCTCACCCACAGCTGCTGCTGCCACTGCTGCAGCAGCCACTGCTGCCGCTGCAGCTGCTGCCGCTGCTGCAGACACTGCTGCTGCCACTGCTGCTGCTGCCACTGCTGCTGCTGCCACGACCACTGCTGCAGCAACTGCCACTGCAGCTGCCACTGTCACCGTGCTGCTGCTGCTGTTTATGCAAACCGCGAGCTGCGTCAGCTGCGTTGGACGTGCCGTCACGCACATCAGCCCTAGGCGGTCGTGCACTCGTGCACATTCGCGTTTTGGTGTTGTCTTCGCTAAGGGAGGGAGGGAGGTGGTGCAGGAAGGAGGAGGGCTGTGTGCAAGCCGTAATCTGCTGGGGGAGGGAGGGAGGGAGGAGGAGGAGGGATCTGTGGCTATGCAAGCCGTTACCTGTCCGTGCCGTTACACGAAGCACACGCTGCTGCGCACACACGGTCCTTGTGGCGCCACGGTGGCTAGGAAATGTTAGTGACCTCGCCTGGTACACAGGAGGCGGTGGGTTCATTCCCGACCCTGACACCTCCTGTATATTTGTAGTTTGCGTGTCTCTCTCGCCTCGTGGTCACGTGGATTTTTCTCTAGGTCCTCCCGTTTCCCCTCCGCGTTTAGAATCAACGTCACGCGTTGAGATGATTTGGCTGCTGTAAATTTCCACATGGTAAGCTGCGTTGTTGAGCTATCATTTATGATAGCCGGGTCCCTCGTGAACAACAGCTTTTAGCTCAGTGGTGGGTCTTACCTGCTAAAAAATAGTTTAATGTGTGGCCACAACGTGGAGAGCTGGGAATCGGTTTGGTGCTCGAGAGGAATCGAGTTATTCTTTAGGTCACGATCGCGTGAATATAAGTGTGTCTTTAAACCCGCCACCACGTGACACGGCCACGTAAACACGACGTGGCAATTAGTTACTTGTTCAGCACACTGATGTGTTGGATGGTAAACCCACAATATTTACCAGTACTCGAATGGGACCGGTCCGGCTGAATGTCACTGGTGTGGTGGCCGTGAGCAAGAATCCAACTTGAGTCGTCGGGTTTATAGCGCAGCGCGCTAACCACTACACTACTGCAGTAAACAAAGGCACACACACACACTCCCGTGCAAGGCTTCATAGTCTCCGCCTATAGCCTTGGTGGTGGTGGTGGTGACTTTGGAGCCTACCGGGTTAAACACGCTCATCAAAGGAGGCAGGACACGCCTGTAATCCGGCGGCTTCGAAGCGGTTGTACGTGAATCACGCTGAGACCACGCTGAGACCATGCGATCGAGACAACCACCACTTGCAAGACAAAGAGGCGCCGGCATGAGGCAGTACAGCAAGTAGGTTGCTGACGTGGCTTTTTGCCAAGGCTGGGCGGTCTTCCCCCCCCCCCTCCCCCACGGATGGCTTGTCGTCCCAGTTTTTCATCCCGTGGGATAAAACGCTCGAACGAGCAGCATCCCAGAGTGGGCCTGGGACTACTTACCGCGCCCGAGCAGGGCGGGCCCCCACCGTCTCGCTCGTACATTTTGGCGGTGGTGCCGCGCGTCTGGCATGGGCCCTGGGTAGAAGGAATCGAACCCCCCCCCACCCCTTCTCCCCCCGTCGTCCAGTTTCCCTCCCCGGTGCCCCCCCCCCGCCCGCCCCTCGCGTCCCGTAGACCAGCGGGTGCAGTTGCACCGCCTGAGCGCTCACTCGCTATGCCTCGTGCGTTCCAGACGAGTGCAATCGCGATGCGGCCTTCCACCTGGCTCGCAGGCTGCTGGTTTGTAGAACCGGGCCGCGCTCAGCCGGTGCCACTGGGATCTCTGTGTTCATAACCTGGGGCAACCGCCCTGAATAAACGAGAGTTGATGGCCTCAGGGCTTGGCCACCAATGACTGCACAAGTAAAAACGCGATGGTAACATTGATGTGATATTTAATGAGGGGGTATTTCAACTCTGAGGACTTTAACATCTTAATATGAATATTTATACTGCAGGAGGAATCCCACGAGCTATAAAGTTCAGTAGGAGCAGGTCAGAACGTAACAACAACAACAAACACGATAGGAGTGCAATGTACCAAAAAGTTTAAACAAATCTCTTGAGAAAAAAAAAACACAAATGAAACAATGTTTGATCTTACAAGGTAAAGCCCCACTGAGCTATTAGTTTCTTTTTTCAAACGAGAGCTCAAATTCTGGGTTTCACGTGATGATCGTTCTTTCTCCGGAGGTCAAAAGACATCACGCGCGCACCGCACACCGTGGACCGGAGGAGACTTTGTGGACTTGGGAAGTAGCTCTGTGACGTCATCTCCCGGAACCATTCTCCGGCACACCGAGGATGTCACCGCTCACTCAGCTCACTCATGGGAGACCTCCGAGGGATGTGAACCTCTCCATCTCGCGACCTTGACGCCGTTGGCTACCTTGTCGAGCACGCTCGGCGGAAAAAAAACTAAAAGAAATAATGAATTGGACGAAACATTCTGAAGCAGGACCCTCCCAAAAAAGAAGATCTTAGCTTCTCAACGAGGCTCTTCCTGGCTGAGAGCACAAGTTTAGTGATTCATTCGCCAAGTGAGCACCTGAGCCACGGCTTGCTGGATGCAGAGGAGACGATTACCCCTAATTGGTTTCCAGACCCTTGAGTCTCCCGGGACGCGACGACAATGATGAGGATGATGCGGTGGCGAGGAATGCGTCCTGTTGGTGAGAGGTTGTCCCTGACGGGAGGGAGCGTTGAATGAGTCAGCGACCACCTGTGGGCTCCACAGACTGCTTGGCCCTGGCTCAAGCGAGATCGCGGTGTGAGAGAAGAGGCTTTGCCGCCGCGGGACTAGCGGGCAGGTCCCTCGGTAGCGAGCGCCTTCATCCTCGCCGAAGCCGTCTGGGTTTCTCTCCGCGATCCCTGCCCCTACTGGGGCTCGTCCACTCTTAAGGTGCTGCCACTCTTACAGGGTGCACAAACGCACTGGGCCGAACGCTCGGCGTTCAATTCAAGGGCTCGTGACACGGCCCGTCCCCAGGGGAGTCACGAGTGAAGGGGGCATGGGGCCGAAACGTTGCGCCTGTTGTGTTGCTGTCCCCACGAAAAGGGGGGGGGGGAGGTGGGGGGTGGGCCACAACGTTGTTGACGAATGTGTTGAGGATTTTTTTTCCCCGTTTTGCTTGGCCACGGCTAACAACACGGCAGGAGCAGCGGTCGCAGCGTGTTTGGGCGGAGGGGAAGAAGCCTTCGCCAACCGAGCCCACAGATGCAGTCGCAGGCGTGTCTGCCCGTACGCACGTGTGTATGCTGAATTTCTTTCGCGCCGTACGTAGCCAGCTGTGCTAATCGGATGAGTGTGCGGTTTGTACGCTGACTGTAACGTTGAGCCTCGCGTAATCTCACGTCCAGCGCCAGCCACATCCTGCCGGTCGTGGGTGGCATCCACCCCCGCACCCACCCCCGCACCCACCCCCGCACCCCTGCACACCCCCCACTCCCGCACCCCCCCACCGATGACGTGATTGGAACAAGGTGCCCCGCAGCGCAGGCATCACACCTTCGAGACAACGTGAAGTTGATTAAACGGATGATGAAGGGGGGGGGGGGGGGGGCATCACGCTGGTGTGTCGATGGAAATTCAGACGTGTTCTGAGGTTACTGTGAGTTGCCTTGGCGAAGGCATATCTCCTCGACTTCACTCCTGATTTGCACTTTGTTTACTTCGTGCAAGCTTTGGTCTAGTTCAGCCATGCCTCGCAGAGTCGATAGAACAGCTACCAGCGTTGTCATAAATCGACGGTGGTTATCGCTGCCATGGGAATGTGGAATTTCCACCACAGGCTCCGGACCAATAACGGAGTGTCAGCGCTCACTTTTCTTTTCTGCTGGTTCCAGTTAAAGTCAAACGATGACACGCGGTCCTAGAAAGAGGCCGGCGCTTGACCCCATTTGGTATTTTAAAAACTACAACTAAACTATTTTTTTTTCATATTACCAGGTAGGGCCCACTGAGATGCCATCTAGCTCTTTTTTCAGAAGCGGCCCGGCTGCGGCAAATGATAGCTGAACGAAGTGGCTTATCGTCGTGTGAAAAATTATAGCAGCCAAATACTCTGAATGCGTGATATTGATTCTAAATGTTGAGGGAAAGACCAGAGGACCCGGAGAAAAAATCCACGCCACCACGGGGAGAGAGAGACGCGCAAACTCCAAATATACAGCAGCAGGCGTCAGGGTCGCGATTGAACCCACGACCTCCTGTATACCAGGCGAGGTAGTTAACATCTCTGCAGGGTCGAGATAGAACCCACGACCTCCTGTATACCAGGCGAGGTAGTTAACATCTCTGCACGGTCGAGATCGAACCCACGACCTCCTGTATACCACGCGAGGTAGTTAACATCTCTGCACGGTCGAGATCGAACCCACGACCTCCTGTGTACCAGGCGAGGTAGTTAACATCTCGCTAACTCGGCGCCCAAATAGAGCCGGGTCCAATTTACGCTCGGCCTCCTCCTGATCTCGCTCCGCGGACGCGTCACGGGGCGACGGCTCTCGTTTCCGCACGTGTGTTAGCGATGCATGAGAAGAACGAGCAGGGCCACGCGTTCCAAGCTGGGAAGTCCAGCTCAACGACGCAGCCCCCGTGGCTTTAACGCAGGCAGTGGGCGCGTGCGTGCATGCGCAGCATGCCCCCGTCCATGTGCGAACTCTGGATTACTGGGATATCCCTCGTGAACACGATCAAAAGGAATCTTTCTCGCTGCTCCCTTCTCACCCGCCACTGTCGAGGGCTCCTCCTGATGTCTCGGCGGTGCCGGGGAGGTGACTTGTGAGACGTGAGCCGTTTAATTGTGTTTGTTGTTGTTTGACTTGCATCCCACTGGGATTTTTTGCACACAGCGTTGGTGTACGATGCTTTTTTCAGGAATTTTTTGCTGGATTTTTGCTGGATTTTCTGTTTGCACAGTCACATAGTCACTTTAAGATGTTTTTCTTGTTCGTTTTTTTTGGTTGTTGTGGTTGCACCCGATTCAAGAGCCGAATGGCTCACAGGGCTATACCAAAATAAATCAAACTGACTGAAAACACAAATAAATAATAACTGATCGGCGCTCACAAGAGGCTTGTGAAGCAACGTGATCATGCCTACTCGTAATTACATACCTCACGCATTCGTAGGAGTGGTGACGCAGTGGTTGGCGCCGTTGCCCATACGAGTCACCGTCCCGATTTCGATTACCGGCCATGGCGAACAGAAAGCCGTGCTGGGCACGCCCGCAAACCCCCCATCGTCAACCCACACTGAACAGCGCCACGGTGGCTATGAGATGTTAACTACCTGGCCTGGTATACAGGAGGTCGTGGGTTCAATCCTGACCTTGATGCCTGCTTTATATTTGGAGTTTGCGTGTCTCTTTCTCCCCGTGGTCACGTGGATTTTTCTCAGTGTCCTCCGGATTTTCCCTCCACATTTAGCAGCAACATCACGCGTTTCGTGTATCTGACTGCTATACATTTCCACACGATAGGCCACTTTGTTGAGCTATCATTTGTGGCCAGGTCGCTTCTGAAAAAGAAGCTAATAGCTCAGTGAGCCTTACTTGGTAAAATAAAAATAATAGTTTAGGTTATAGTTTTAGTATGGTTGAACAGTGATTGACACGGCATCGAGAGGCTTTCATCCAGCAGTGAGCTGTAAGTTATTATGACATATTCTTGGTTCTTTCAGTAAAGTCACGTTGAAGAGAAACAATAAAATAATAAAATATATATAAAACAATAAAATTCTCACGACGTTTCGACTGTAACACAAACAGTCATCATCAGGTGTGAAAAAACCAACGGCAAGAAGCATTTGAAAGAAGTGGTGGT